>NW_020954723.1:16249547-16317028 GCF_900497805.2 Vombatus ursinus
AGCCTCCTTAAGGATACTAGAGAATCCCAGGAAAAGAATGAAATGTAATAGACCTGGCTTTCAGGCAGTAAGGACCTAGGCAGTCAGTGTTGTATCATGAATCAGATATCATTACCACCTAACTGTTCAATCTAATGACTTTTCAGTCATTTTGCTTTACCCATTTGTAGCTTTTGACTATCAAGCATTTTCTCTTCTTTTGGATACTCTATCTTCCTTTTGTCTTGTGTCACTATGCTCAGTTTTCTCAAGAGATGTGGTTCCTCAGTCTCCATTGCTAGATCATTTATCTCTTGCTTTATGGGTGTCCCAACTTTCTGTCTTCAAAGGTTCCCTGCTAGCAATCAGAACTTTCTGTAATCTGGCTTTATCTAGCTTTCCAGTCTAATTTTATATTATTCCCTATTCACATGCTATATTCCAGCCAAACTAGATCTTCCCTAGAGACTCCATCTTCCACTTTAATGCCTTTAGTTCTTTATGTCTAAAAACTCACTCCTCCTTCACCTCTTCCTCTGAGAATCTCTTGCCTTCTTAAAGGCTCATCTTAGTACTTCTATGCAAAGCCTTTCAGAATCTACCCACTTGAAAGTACTCAATGTACTTCATGTTATCTGCCCCAAAGTACACAAATTACTCAAGGGCAGGTGTCGCGGGCCGCTGCAGTGGAGAGCATGAGACCAGCTCAGTGCTCAGTAACCCGGAGACACATGGATGAGGCAGGAGACAACAAGATGG
Organism: Vombatus ursinus; assembly: GCF_900497805.2. Lineage (NCBI taxonomy): Eukaryota > Metazoa > Chordata > Mammalia > Diprotodontia > Vombatidae > Vombatus > Vombatus ursinus. The sequence continues at coordinate 16,250,286 of NW_020954723.1, forward strand.
CAGAAGCTCCTGTTTATTGTAAGCTGGGTGTGACCTTTATAGCCCTCAAGGCACCTTGGGATTGCATGATCAGAGCCCTACAGCCAGTCAGTAGATCCCCTCATAGCATGCAAGCCTCGTGTCAGGGTCATGAACAGGATGTGCACGGGAACGCTTAGCCATTCAGAGGAGAGCCGAACCAGCCATGGTTGCTGCGTGTCCACAGAGGAGGGGTCAGTTAAGTCATCCTTGCTTTCACACAACAGACTGTGACCCTCAAGGAAGCCAGGACTCTGATAGGCAGGACGCAGCCCCGTGACAATTCCTGTGTCAATTTCCCCTTTTTGTTTTAGAGGAGCTGCCTATGCGGATGGATCTCTGTTTATTGAATGCTAGCAACTCTCTTTTTTAGCCCTAGTGATGCCTGCTCAAAGCGTGATCTCCTCGTGATAGCCAATCCCTGTGTCTGCTGGAGCTCGTGTCAGGACTCATCTCCCAATGAGAGGAGAGCCGAGCCAACCGCAGGAGCCTCGGGTCAGCAAAGGAGAGGTCTTGTGAGACTTCCTTATTTTTGTCACGCAACTATGTTGTGACCCTCAGCTTCTGCTGATAGAAGCTAGAACTCCCATGGGAAAGTTCCCTCAACAGAGCTCTCATGATACCGTGAGACATTCACCCCAACAGGTTAACTCTTGGGATATTGAAAAACTATGGGGCCAGTGAATTTTTTTTATGTTAATTTTTTTATCCATTTTCATGAAAGAGTTAATTGAAATAAAAAACAGTCATTTGCTATTAAAATTCAAGAAGAATTTGCCGAGTTATCAAGTGACACAGGTTTGAAACTTGAGTTTCCTAAAAAAATTGTTAAATTAATTTTAGCTTGGGATTAGGACAGAATTTCCAACAATTTCTGAAATGGCCCTAAACATACTTCTGTCCTTTTGTGCTGTGTATTTATGCAAAGTGGCATTCTCAGCATTGATGATTACAAAATCAAAATACTGATCAACTCTGAAAAAATGTTGAAGATGCTGTAAATCCTGCAGTATCAAATATTCTGCCAAGATTTAATTCTTTATATAAAAATAAACAAGCACATCCATCTCATTAGTATGCAAATTTGTTTTTGTCTTTAATATATGGTAAAATTATATATACATATATACTAAAGAATTGTTTTAAAATAAATTTTTTTGATCTGCATACTTATTTCATATACCTAAATACCTGGGGTTGCCTAAAAATTTCTCAGGCGAAAAGAGGTTTCGAGTGGAAAAAGCTTAAGAAGCACAGGTCTAGGTGGGGTAAATTTTTGGGCAGGGTCAGAGATCTTGAAAGACTGGACTTTGAGGAAATAGGAAAAAGGGAAAATCCCTGGATCTCCTCAATAATTGGTTATTTAATAACATTTCTCTCAATTACAAAGCTAAAAATGTGTCTGAAACTGAATTTGAGCTCAGGTGTACCTGACTCCAAACTTCATGCTCTATCCGTTATGTATTCAGCTGTCTCAACTTTGCTGTTTAGCAGCTTCTAGAATACCTAGTTTGAGGTCAGTCAATCAACTGGCATTTATTAGGTATCTACTATGTACTGGGAACTGGTGCTAAGCTCTTTGAATACAAAGAAAGTCAAGAGACAAATTCTCAAGTTCACATTCTAAGGGGGAGGAGAGGTAGACTCAGCAGGCAAACAGCTATGTACAAACAGGATTTGGATTTTATACAGGATAAATTGGAGATAATCTCAGAGGTAAGGTACTAACTTTAAAGGGAAATGAGATACCAGAATCTCAAATTTGATGATGATATATGGATTCAAGTCTGGACAGCAGAGCCAGAGAGAACTCGGGAAAGAAAAATGCAACTGGAAACTGGCTCTGATGTCCTTTCACCTGGTAGCCACATTGAGAACCAAAGTCTCTATGACACACCCCAGATTCCTTTATGGCCACCCCACCTTAGCCTACAGTGTTATGCTGAGAAAGCCAGCCCATTCAGTACTGAAACACCCCTCTCGTGAAAATTGACTTATTTACAAGTTACTTACTCTTGCTGCATTGTGGAGGGGACTGAAGCTCTCAGCATCTTTTCAGGAGTTGAGAATGGAGGGAGACATGCAGGGAGGTGGTAGCTTTGGGAAATGCCTGGGAGGAGTGCTTGCTGCTTAATGTAACTCCTTTTTATTTACTTTACATTCCACTTTAAGTAAATTTACTTTACTATGGTATCTTGTAATTTATTCTGGATTTATCAGAGGACATTCAGTGGAAGGGGACTCATAAATCATAGACAAAGAGGGAACCCAGGTGCTGCTGATATTTCTTAGACTTAACAATTACTTCCATGTTTGTTAACTCCAAAATTCTTCTATTTGATCATAATCTTTTATCATTCCATTTTCTCTGTTTTACCACCCTTTACCCTGTTCTTTGTCCTTATCATGGGTACCTTTACACCTCAGTTCTTTCCAGGCCATAATCCCTGTACTGGCTGCATTTTTCTTCCTTCCTTATAGTCTTAAACTCTTGGTGAATCAGTTCAATGCTATACTATCTGCTGCACTTGAGTCCCTCCCTTCCTTGTCCCACTGCTCATATTTTATTCAGCTCCAGCCTTGAATTACTTCCATCATCTGTTGCTGTCAGTCCTTCAAACTTCTCATGCTGTTGAACAGTATTGGAAGATATCACAAAACTGTGCAGATGGATCTACTATAAATGTATGTTGCATAATATCTTGTATGGCAATCCTTTTGCATCTCCCTAATCATTCCTCTCCAAAGATTAGCTCCTCACTAGAAATCTTACCTGTTGGAGATCATTTGGCTTTGATACTTAACACCTTCTTAACACCCTCAGCTACCAATCACACCCTTCAACTGGAGGGCTAGAGGGTGGAGCAATGAACTTCTCCCAAGGCCTCCTTTTACCAAGGACTCAGATTTTCCAGCTAACTTCATTTAATATCAGCTACCTTGCTTGGATGGGAATCCATGAACATCATGGCCCCTGACACCAGCTGATGTGGTTTGGGGTTGCTGGGAACCCCAAAATGTCAGGGTACAGGTGGGATCTGCCTGGAATGAATTCATGCACTCAAACCATTCTTCCAGTCAAGGGCCAAATTTTATTGTAAGGCCAATAGAAGTGGTCAAAGTTCCTAGTGAACCTGCAAATTGATGAGGATGGTGCTGATGCTTATATAAAATGGGACAGTGAGAAAAAATCTGGGTAGGATTAAGGAGTGGTAGGTAATCTGGGGGGGGAAGTATTACAGTGAAAGGAATATCAATTAGGCTAATTAGATGATCTAGGTGAAATTAAGGAGGTATCCTGTATATAAGTATGTAAGTAGTCTGGGGAGGGGGGGGAAGGGCAAGTATAAAGATGAAAAGAATATCAAGTAGGCTAATTAGGTGATCTAGGTGGGCAGGGGTGGGCCAGGCACCTTGAAGGAAGTGGAGGCACCAGTGGTCTGGGCTGCTGAAATATATGGGAAAATTCAGGGACTGGTTGGTCTTTTCCTTTTAGGGGTCCAGTTCCCATCACCCCATCACAACTATTCTTTTGTTAGCCTCTTTTTTGAGTTTTCTTTTGTTTATTGTGTTCCTCCATTAGATTGTAAGCTCCTTAAGGGCAGGGACTATCTTTCTCTTTCTTATTTGTGTCCCTATTGCTCAGCACAGTGCCCAGAGCGCATACAAGGCACTTAATAAATGTTTATTAACTAATCAGTTCACTTTCTGACTCACTACAATGGCTATTCCAAAATATCCTCAATAATCTCAAGCCTTAAATCCAACCCACTCCTCTCTTCTCAGCTGAGGTCCTTAACCCATTCCTAACAAGAAAAAATGGAAATCATTTACCAAGACTCCCTCTTTAATCTTCTTCTTCATTTCACATTACTCAGATGCCTTCCCTACCATCTCCTCTTTCATCTCTGTCTCACATGGAGTTCTTGCCAAAGCAATCTCCTTGTGTTGGTACAGCGACTCTAACACAAATTAAATTCAGAGTACACTACTCCAGTACACTACTAGCAGGAAGAGAGGCCAGGCACAAAGGACAAAGCAAGGTTATGTATCTTAACGCAAACAAGAAACTTCCACCTCTCCACTATCCCTTACTCCCATTGGCTGGGAGGCAGGCTTACATTCTAGGCGCAAAATTCCCATTCCCAAAGAATAAAGATACAGGGTATAGCCAATCCAAACATACATGTCCTTATTTAGTATACCTAATGCTGACGTGGCAGTGCCAATCAGGAGGGAGTTTAGGGCCGAATTCCTATAGGTTTAGGTAATTTAAACTTATGGCCTGTTCCTTCTCTCAGAGCCTATCTCTAGTTTCAAGACAGTCTTTTCATCACCACCCTGAGAAGTCTTCACAGGTTATATCTCATTCAGTCCCCCCTCTTATTTCATACTGTCTGTAGACTTCTCACACCATTGTACATATAGTTCATCAACCCGCTTGCCACCTTGTTTTATACTATCATACCACACCCCCATTTTCATAGTCCTTGTTTCCCTATCATTATTCCCCAGATTTGCTGAAACCTGCTCCCTTAAAACCCCTAATTTAACAGATTCAGAATAAGCCACATCACTGTGGAAAGTCTCATTAGTACTTTCAATCATCATCTTTATATTGCCAGAGCCTGCCCTCTGAACTCCCACTGTGGTTGCTACTGGGATAATCTTTAGTGAGATCAATCGTTGTACTAGTCCCTTATTGCATGGAACTATACAACATCCTACAGCAGTTAATATTTCTAACCATCCCTTTAATTAATTATCTATCTCAGAGTTCTCTGCCAACTCCTCAGCTAAAAGTGTTTAAACCTTGGAATGACTTAGTGATGGTTCTATCTGGAGCTGTGCTACTGGGCAACATTTCATCAGGGGATTTTGGGGACTTAAAATAATATGGGAGAAAGTGAACGACACATTGACAAATTTGAAAAAAGGGCACAGTCCCCTTATTGAGTACAGATACAGAGACCCAAAAGTAACAATAAATTGTCCATTTGAAGCTTCAGAAGTCTCTTCTCATACAGCTGTCTGACATTCTGGACATCATCTGGTGAAGTCCTCTGGTTCAAGTGCCCTTCAAAAAGTGTTCAGCAGATTCTCCTCCTGCAGAGATCCTCCTTCTTATGTCCTCTCTCCTACAAGGTTGATCTTAACACAATTTTAAATTATCTTGCCAATAACCAGGGCAAATAGTGAAAGTTAACTCAGACCCCATGTCTCCACTATTATAAGGTCAAAATTGGAACCTTGGCCAATTGTCATATTTTAAGAAACTCAAATTAGAAAAATTAGAACCTAGCCTTACACTCTGAATTACTTCTGGTTTTATACCTTGCATTAGTTCATTATTCATTCCTATTCATGTTCCCCATCAGGAGGATGAGATTCCACTAAGGAATTACTAACACACTCCAATATATAGTAGTTAATTTAAAACCAGTACATATCAAATATTAAAACAGTCCTAACTTCTGATCATGTACAAATAAATAATCCTTAATTAAAATGGATGCTTCTTTCAAGGCATTTACAAGATAAGTCACAAGCTATTCCTCTTTTAACATTAATTTGTAACAAATTGAGACAACTTTAACATTAACTAAGTATTAACTAAGTAACAGAACAATATCCTACTTCCACATTCTCTTGGCTAATTATCCCCTAATGATGGGGTATGGATCTAAGTCAAGACCTTTGCCTCTGGCCCCAGAGAGAATCTGGCTTCCATTTGTCTACGGGCCCCAGAAAACCCTTATACTTCACTTAACTGGCCTGTATGGTTTATCTCCAACAAACTTTCCCCCTGGTGGAAAGAAGACCTGGGCTGAACTCCTTCAGGCAGGACCCTCGAGTTGTGACCTTGGAGTCCCAGCACCTCCAAACCTCCAGAGCTCGTCATAACCATTATGGGAAATTAAAGGATCCTGACTTATACACAGAAATATACTAGTAACAGATGTCAAGACTGAATACTTAATTCTGAAATTCTAGGCCAAATAACTCAATCTTATACTTACATCTTCCTATAGCCTCAGATGTTCCTGCATCAATCTATTGTTTAATAGATTCAATATTTATGCTTACAAACTTATGATTGTAGGAATTTGCCACGAAAGAACATAACTAAAGTAAGAGAACAATGTTTCCCTAGAGTCATATCAACTCCAGGCAGAAGTTACATATATATGACCAACTGCATTGAGCCAGGCTTAAAGTCTGCCAGGTGCCATAGTGGGGAAATTGAGGAGAATCCTACCTCAGCCATGCAGAAAAGTCGTTCTCTCGATCTTCCCATGAGAACATCCTCTTGCAGCTCATAGGTGCAGCTCACAAACCTCTTTGCAGGTTGCTGACGTCATGGGTCAGTAGCTCAATCAGTTCCTTGTTAACCATACCTGGAGTTAGACTCAGAATAATAGTTCATTAACAGTCCCCAAGGTCTTAGATAGCAAATTCCCCTTATCAATGTTTTCAGGTGGGAATATAGTTTAATTCAGGAACATCTCCAAAGTGAGCTCTAAGTAGTTTGCATAACTTCTTACACATGTTCTGATTCCTATTAAAGTCCTGAGTAAAACAAAGTTTCCATTGAGATCATAAGTTGCTATTCTAAATAAATTTGCCTCTCTGTTTCTCAAGTTGTTTATTCCTTTCCAACCACTCTTAATCTGAAAGAATAAGACACTTTTAGGACTTGAACCCTATACATATGATAAGTTCAAACAGTAATTTTAACTATTGCTAGGCCATGGAATGAATTCCAATCAAAACAGTAAGATCTTTGCTACTTACAGTTTATATGCTTTAGTATTAATCACCAGCCTTAGATCTCTGATGCTGCTTCCATTGAGACTATTTCTCTAAAAGCACCCAGTTAAGTCCAGTCCAAGGACACAACAAACCCAGGAATGAAGTTCGTAGTAGGTTTGGACATAATCTTCTTGCAAATAGAAATTTAGTAGGCCCTCTAAAAGAATATCAAAGATTTTATCAAAACTTTTTTTTTAATGAAACTATCTCCCTTTCTCAAAAACAGCTTATAATTTCCTAATTACCCTAAAATTCCTAATTGCCTAAATTCTCTGGTCAAAAGGTGCCTATAAGAATTATGAGATTTTATGAAGTCTCTTCTTTTTTTTGCATAATTACCAGGTTTCTTTTCTCACACACACACACACACACACACAAATATTTTTACCAGTGCTTGACTTAACAATATAACTCCAAATAGTTTAGTTAACAATTTTAAACTTCATAAGTGAAAGCCAGATAATCCCAGCTAAAACTTGCCTTTAAACATAGACAAAACTTGGAAGTTCTCATTTCTTAAACTACACTATTTAAAAGGAAATGTTACAAAACAGGACCATATAGAATGCCCCAACAGCCTCGATTCATTCCTTTTTCTCTTTTCCCTGAAGGCACAATTAATTTAACAACATTCTAGATTATAAAAGAAATTGCCCTTCCAGCAACATAACTAATACAATTGCTTACCAGATGATATCATATAAGAAAATTCAGAAACAAGTAAGCAGTATATTAAAACTTGAAACAGACCCAGTAAAAATCTTTCTTTCTTTCTGAACCCTTTCACCTGGTCCAACAGCCTCCAGGGACCATTTCCACCCCACAGACTGGCTTTTTTCCTATTATCTGTGCTAGCTCATCATTGTCTTTTTACTGGTAGCTACAATGAAAGGCCAGTTGATGGGATTATCCAGAGATTTGGCCACGTGGGAATATAATTACCAAGGGTGGGAAATGGAGCCTAGGTGGGACCAAGGGTGGAAAGTGGTCTAGGGCTGTAGGGAGGCAAGACAATGGAGGGGAGATTGGGTGTAGCCACAATGAAAGACCAATTGATGGGGTTATAGCCTCAGGGGAATGCCAGAGATTTGGTCACGTGGGAAAGTCCAGGGTTTTTCCTTTCTGGGGACCAGATTCCAACCCCATCATTACCACAGGGCACACATTATAAAATTATTTCCACAATTGTAATAAACTTTGAAACGACCCATTATCAACTTAGATGGATGTACTTCTAAGTCACTTTGTACAGAAAATCATTCATCTCATCATTAATATGTTGAGACTATAACTTTAAACTACCATACATTTTTATAATAGTCAAGATTTTAAATAAAATCTGCTATCATAGTCTTATAACCAAATATACCTCACTAGGTATTTAACAGTTTTCAAATTATCTCATCTTTATCACTAAAAGACCCCCTGCAGGTCAAGAGTTACCGTAACACCATTTCTACCTCATAATGGTCCCTCAGATTTTACAATCTAAGAGTTTTAGAAATACAATACAATTTAGAAATACAGTAATAACTTAAACAACAAACTTCAGATAATATCAATATGATATCCATATTATCACATATAGAAATGATCATCCTTATTACTCTTATTACACTTTTAACTTTTAACATTCACTAATAATGCCACATCTCATAACAACCATTATTATTTTTTTATAGAACATAAACTTAAATCCAGTCAGATCTGAATTTATAATCACTAATGATAAACATTTAAAAACATTTTTGTTTTAAATCCAATACTCGGCCCTTTAAAAGGAAATATTTTCCACAAATTTATATATTCCCTTAAAAAGACACATGGTAACAATTCCCACTCTAAATTCTCTTTTTCTTTCCTACTTCCTTAAGGGAACTAAGAAAAAGTCCCCAGTCCTGTTTAGCAGCTTATCAGATAGAGCCACCCACCTGAGAATCTCAGGCTTCAGCAATTTGAATCAATGTTAACTAGATGTAATCAATTTTCTCCACTTAGGCAGAAGGCCTCTAGAGTTCCAATAAGTAACTGAACAGCCCAGTTTACATAACAATATCCAATCACAATGAGCTGCAAAATTTTCATTTTCAATTCTTCTACCCAAATTACACCCACCAAGGCCAGGGCAGCTTTGAACTCTGAAGGGACATAAGAATTGCAAATCCAGAGAAAAGCACTCTCCCATTTTCTTTCTTGTCTTTCCCTTCACATTCAAAAACTTGGCCAGAGTTAGAATGTAAAGAGAGAGAGAGAAATCTTTTTTTTTTTCCAACAATTTCCAAAAGCTTCCAAACCTTTTACTTTCAAACCCTCTGTTCACACTGTTTGTGCAAATAGCTTATACTTTTCTTCCTACCCAGACTCCTTTCATTCCTACATGCTTAAACTTTCTTGCCTTTCCTTCTGATGGACTTTGATTAAAGTCCCTTTAAAACTGCACATATCTTATTTCTTTCTAATTCTAACCTGACACTTCAAAGATCCTTCTGAACTCACCTTTTACCAATCATATAACCTAAATAATAAAGTATTTGTCTCTCTTTCTCTTTCCCATCCACCCACTCCTCTGAGGCTGCTGTAATTAGGGAGGGAGAAGAGGAGAGAAAGAAAGAAAATTTTTTTTCCAAGTAATAAATCCAGCTGCATTCCCCACACCCCCACAGGGTCTCAGACTACACAGACATACAGACAAATGACAAACAGAAACAAAGTCACGAAACAAATCCTGTTTATATTTTCTTGTCCTTTTTTTTTATTTTGATAGTGCACTTAATTACTCAATTTGTTCCGTATATTTTTGGTAATTCATCTCAATCGCTAAACCTAGCCCTTAAGGGGCTATCTTCCAGAATATCAAATGGCAGCTTCTGACCTGCTATTTTAGACTGTTCCTTGCCCATGATTTTCCTACTAATGAGCAACACAAAAAGTAATTTGATCGGGAGAGATCACTCTCATCCCCGAGTCAGAGACTGACTCAACAATTACAATTAATCACCAGAAGAGGTCTCCCTCTCCCCACAGTCACCTGGGTGCTCTTCTCAATGTCACCAGAGTTTAATCGGGTAGAGTTGCCTCGAACTCTGAGTCAAAGACTCAGCAATTAGTGAATTTTGATTGAGGGTCGTCACCTTCCCTCTAGGTCAGAGACCTACTAATAAAGAGACATGAGAGCCACTTACCTCCTGGCTGTACGCCTACGACTTACGTGACTGATCCAATGCACCTTAATTGCTGCCTGCAGCCGGCTGACTTCACAAAATCCTGTTGCTGTCCTGAGTTTAACTTTCTTTCATTTTTTGTTTCCCCGAGCTCTCTCTTCAAGTTCTCACCCAAGTGGAGCGAAAGCACCCTAAATCTGGCCTGAGGGCTGGTGGAGAAATCTCCGGTAGCACCCTGACCCTCATGGTCCAGATTTAGGGATCTTGCTCACAGGTGGGCAAGTCTCAGTGGAACCTCCAAAGCTGTGTGGCACAGCGACTCTAACACAATTAAATTCAGAGACTTCTCAAGGTGGAAGCAAAAAGCTACTCTTTATTACAATCTCGTGAGAAGGAGCGTCTACTCCTCTAGTACACTACCAGCAGGAGAGAGGCGACACACAAAGGACAAGGCAGGGTTATATATCTTAAGGCAAACAAGAAACTCCCACCCTGCCACTATCCTTTACTTCTATTGGCTGGGAGGCAGGCTTACATTCTAGGCAAGAAAATCTTTCCCATTCCCAAAGAACAAAGAAACGGTATAGCCAATCCAAACATACATATCCTTATTTAGTATACCTAATGCTGACGTGGCAGTGCCAATCAGGAGGGAGTTTAGGGCCGAATTCCTATAGGTTTAGGTAATTTAAACTTATGGCCTGTTCCTTCTCTCAGAGCCTATCTCTAGTTTCAAGACAGTCTTTTCATCACCACCCTGAGAAGTCTTCACAGGTTATATCTCATTCACCCTCTTCATTCACACTTGATCCTGTCCCATCCTGCCTCCTCCAGCTGAGGGCCCCCTCTATCATTCCCATTTTCATTAATCTTCAATCTCTCCTGCTACCTACAAACACACTCATGTCTCCTCCATCCTTAAAAACCCTCACTTGATTGAATTATACTGCTATTATCCTAATTGTCTTCTTCCCTTCTCCACTAAATTCCTTGAAAAACTGTTTATGGTAGGTGCCTCTATTTCTCTTCTCTCTCAATTCTAAAGGCACTGTAAATTGGCTCCTGCCTCATCATTCAACTGAAACTAGTTTTTCCCAAGCCACCAACGATCTTTTAATTGCCAAATCCAATGGCCTTTTCTCTGCATTTCTGAGCCTCTCTTCAGCCTTTGAAACAATCAGTTACCTTCTTTATCATCTGGATATTCTCTCCTCTCTAGGTTTTCATGATACTAGTCTCTCCTGGTTCTTCTCCAACTTCGTTCTATCTAGCTTAACTACTTCTTCTCAGTCTCCTTTGCTGGATCTCCACTTAGGTCATACCCACCAAAGGACTGTACTGTGACCTCTTCTTTACTTTCTCACTTGATGATTTTATCAGGTCCTAACTTTAATTATTATTGCTACATAGATAACTGATGAGTTTATGTATCTAGCCTTAAACTCTTTCCTGAGCTCCAATCTCACATTACCAACTGTTTCTTAGACTTCTCAAATTGTATGTCCAATACTAATGTACTGTTGGTGGAATTGTGAACTGATCCAACCATTCTGGAGAACAATTTGGAACTGTGCCAAAGGGCTATAAAAATGTGCATACCTTTTGACCCAGTAATATCACTACTAGGTCTGCATCCCAAAGAGATTTTTAAAAAGGGGGGGGGGGGGGGGGGTGGGGAAGGTGTGTTGAGAACCTATTTGTACAAAAAGATTTATAGCAGCTCTTTTTGTAGTGGCAAAGAATTGGAAATTAGGGGCATACCCATCAATTGGGGAAGGGCTGAACAAATTGTGTTATATGATTGTAATGGAATATCATTGTGCTATTAGAAATGACAATCAGAATGATTTCATAAAAACCTGGAAAGACTTGTGTGAGCTGATAAAGAGTGAAGTGAGTAGAACCAGGAGAACATTGTACACAGTAATAGCAATATTGTACAATAAACAACTGAATGACTGAGCCATTCTCAGCAATACAATGATCCTAGGCAATCCGAAAGTATTCAGGATGAAAAATGCTATCCTCCTCCAGAGAAAGAACTGATGATGTCTGCATACAGACCAAAGCATACTATTTTTCACTTTCTCTCTCTTTTTTAGTTTGAGTTTTCTTCCACAAAATGACTAATATGGAAATGTTTTACATAATTGCACATGTATAATGTATATCAGATTGCTTACTGTCTCAGGGAGGGGCAGGGAGGAAGGGAAGGATAAAATTTGAAATTCAAGACTTTAAAAAAAAGCAATGAATGTTAAAAATTGTTTTTGCATGTAATTGGGGAAAAATAAAATACTATTTTAAAAATATTCCATGTCCAATAGACATCTCAAACTCTTCATGTCTAAAACAGAGCTCATTGGGGCAGCTAGGTAGCACAATGGATAGAGCACTGCCCTGGAGTCAGGAGTACCTGAGTTCAAATCTGGCAACAGACACTTACTAACTGTGTGACCCTGGGCATGTCACTTAACCCTGATTGCCTCCAAAATAAAATAAAAAAGATCTTATTAATTTTCCCCTTCCAGAACCTATTCCTCCTCCTAACTTCCATATTCCTTTGGAGGACACACCATCCTTCCAATATTCCAGATTTAACTCCTCACTTGAATTCACCCTACATATCCAATCTGTTGCCTAGTCTTGTAATTTCTTTCTTTATGATATTTCTTACTTTTCTCTACTTTCTTTTCTCTACTCTCACAGCTGCCATCCTGGTGTACATCCTTATCATCTCAAGCCCAGACTACGGCAATAACCTTCTGGTTAGTCTCCCTGCCTCAAGTCTCTCCTCATTCCAGTCCATCCTCTACTCAAACTGTCAAACTAATTTTCCTAATGCACAGGTCTTATCATATAAACACCCCTCTCCCCCCAATTCAGTAAATTCCAACAGTTTTCTCTTACCTCCAGTGTCAAATATTAAATCCTCTATTTAGCTTTTAAAGCCCTTTACAACATAGTGTTCCTCCCTTTCCAATCTTCTTACACTTTATTCCTCTCTGTGTACTCTATGATCCAGCTGTAACCCTTCATTTCCTGACTGGCTGTCCCTTATGCTATACCTAGAATGGTCTCCCTCCTCACCTCTGCCTCCTGACTTCCCTGGGTTCCTTCAAACCTCATTACAAATTCCACCATCTGCATGGCCTCTTTACCAGTGGTCTCTGCTGCTAATGCCTACCATTAACACTGTATGTATCTTGTGTGTACAATTTCTTTTTGCATCTCCCCCATCAGTGCCTTGAGGAAAGAGACTATGTTTTTGCTTTTCTTTGTATTTCCAGCAATCATCTCAGTGCTTGACACATAGTAGGTGCTTAATAAATACTGATTTAATAAACAATGCCTTTGTGACAAGACTACGAGATACACATTTTATATTTTCTTGCACATTTGTTATTAATGTTTAATGATATTTTTGTGTCACAGATCCCTATTTCTTGTGTTCTAATTGCATCCTTCCATCTCTTATAATTATGATCTCTCTCTGGTCATGGAATTGCTGATAAGAAAGTAAGTAACTGATAGTCATTCCTTTTTTTTTCTATTGATAGAAGAAGAGATTTAGAGCTGAAAAAAGACTTTAGAGAATCAAGTAGTCCAAGCCTCTTTTTTTTTTTTTGAGTTCCAAACTCTCTTCTTCTATTCCTCCCTCACTCACTGAGAAGGCAAGCAATGATATCAATTATACATGTGAAATTATGTAAAAATAGCCATATTGCAAAAAAAAATCAAGAAAAATAAAAAAAAGAGAAAACTATATTTTAATTTGCACTCAGAGTTCATCAGTTCTCTCTCTGGAGGTTGATAGTCTTTCATCATGAGTCCTTTGGAATTATCTTTGATCGTTGTGTTGATCAGAATAGCTAAGTCTTTCACAGTTGATCATCATTACAAGATTACCAGTACTATGATCATCCTTCGGCTCACCTCATTTTGTGTCAGTTAATATAGGTCTTCTTATGTTTTTCTGAAACCATCTCTTTTCTTACAATGCAAAGTGCTCCATCACAATAACATACCACAACTTGTTCAGCCATTCCCCAATTGCTGGTCATCCCTTCGATTTCCAATTCTTTGCCCCTATAGAAGGAGTTGCTATAAATATTTTTGTACCTATACATCCTTTTCCTTTTTCTTTGATCTCTTTGGGGTACAGGCCTGGCAGTGGTATGACTGGGTCAAAAAGTATGCACAGTTTTGCAGCCCTTTGGGCATAGTTCCAAATTCTTCTCTAAAATGGTTGGACCAGTTCACAGCTCAATCAATAGTTCATTATTGTACCAATTTTCCCTTATCCCTTCCAGCATTTGTTATTTCTGATAGGTGTGCGGTGGTACCTCAGAATTGTTTTAATTTGTATTTCTCTAATTAATAGTGATTTAGAGCATTTTTAAATATGATTCTAGATAGCTTTGATTTCGTCTCCTGAAAACTGCCTCTTCATATCCCTTGACAATTTATCAATTGGGAAATGGCTCTTATTTTTATAAATTTGACTTAGTTCCCTATATATTTGAGAAAAGACACCTTTATCGGAGAAACTTGCTGAATTTTTTTTTTCATATAACTTCATGGTCTGTGGTACCTTTTAGCTCAATGTAGTTTCCCTGATGATCTCTTTTAATTAGGTCTATTTTTGCTTTTACTTGGTCTGAGATCATGATTGCTACCCCTGCCTTTTTTACTTCAACTGAAGCAGATTAGATTCTGCTTCAGCCCTTTATTTTAACTTTGTATGTGTGGCTTTCTGCTTCAAGTGTGTCTCTTGTAAACAATGTATTTTTGGATTCTGATTTCTAATCCATTCTGCTATCTGCTTCATGAGTGAGCTCATCACATTCACATACACAGTTCTTATTACTAGCTGTATATTTTCCTTCATCTTATTTTCTTCTGCTTATCCTTCTCTCTCTCTCTCTCTCTGTCTCTCTCTCTCTCTCATTTTCTCTCTCTCCAGGCAATTGGGGTTAAGTGACTTGCCCAGGGTCACACAGCTAGTAAGTGTCCTGTTTGGTCTGAGGCCCCATCTGAACTCAGGTCCTCCTGACTTCAGGAGGTACCACCTAGCTGCTTTTTCCTGTCACTTCTCAAGTCTGTTTTACTTTCGACCACTGCCTCCCTTAATCTGCCCTCCTTTTTATTATCCCCTCTCCTTTTTCTTATCCTCTTCCTCTCCTATTTCCCTGTTGGGTAGGATAGATTTTTATACCCAACTTAGTGTGTGTGTGTGTGTGTGTGTTCTTCCCTCTTTGAACCAATTCTGATAAGAATGAGGTTCAAATATTGCTTGCCTCCCCCATTTTCCCTTCACTGTAAAGCTATTCCTTGTGTGCCTCTTTTTTTGTGAGATAATTTTTCCCATTCTGTCTCTTCTTTCCTTCTTCTCTCAGTGCATCCCTCTTTCTCATCCCTTCATTTTTTTAGATCATCCTAACATAATTGAACCTCATGCCCTCTATCTATGTAGACTACGTCTAACTGCCCTAATAATGATAAAGTAATAAGAATTACATGTATCATGTAATATAAACAGTTTAATTTTATTGAGTCCCTTATGATTCCTCTTTCATGTTTACCTTTTTATGCTTCTCTTGAGTCTTGTGTTTCAATGTTAAATTTTCTGCTCTGGTGTTTTTATCAGGAATACTTAAAAGTCCTCTATTCATTAAATATCCATTTTTCCCCTGAAGGATTATACTAAGTTTTGTTGGGTAGATTATTATTCTTGGTTGTAATTCTAAGTCCTTTGGCTTCTGGAATAATCATATTCTAAGCCCTGTGGAAGCTGCTAAATCTTGTATGATCCTAACTGTTGTTCTAGGGAATATCAATTATCAACTATCTAGAGAGAATATTCAGTTAACCCTAATTCCTTTTTTAAGTCTCAAACTAAGGAAGCTTTCAAACAGTAGTATTTGAATTTCACTGATGTCCCAGGCATTAAGTGTCTACTGTATGTCAGGCACTGGGAAGAAAAAGACAAAAAATAAATAGTCCCTGACCTCAAGAAACTTGAGTTCTGCTGGTGAAAACAACATGAATAGAGTGTGGGTGTGGGTATTAGACACACCCAATATATAGACATATATGTATATATATACATACACATATATGTACACACATATACCTGTGTATATGTATGTATATACATACATATGTACACACATATAGGTGTACATCCATACACACATATAATGTACTATATATATTACTATAGTACATAGCACACATATAGTACTCTATACACATCTATATATAATATATACATATATAGTATATACATGTACTATACATTTGTTGTTGTTGAGTTTTTCAGTCTTGTCCAACTCTTCGTGACCCCATTTGGTATTTTCTTGGCAAAGATACTGGAGTGGTTTGACATTTCCTTCTCTAGTTCATTTTACAGATGAGGAAACTTAGGCAAACAGGGTTAAGTGACTTGCCTAGGGTCACACAGCTAGTATCTGAGGATAATCTTAAACTCAGGTCTTTCTGTCTCCAGGCCCAGAGTTCTATCCACTTAGCTGCCCCAATACTATACATAGGTAAGTATATTTAAATACTATATATATATAATACTAGATAGATGTGCTATATAATATAGTATTATGTATGTAATGTGTACTATAGTATTATATATAATACTAGATAGATGTGCTATATATAGCACATATATACATATACATACACATATACACACACACAGTATTTACTTATCTCTATTCAGGTTGTTTTTACATTGAGAAGAACTCAAACTCTTTGTGGTCAGGAACTAATTTATTTTTGTCTTTTTATTCCTAGTGCCTGGCACACAGTAAGCACTTTATTCCCAGGGAGTTCAATTAAATTCAAATACTACTAAGTGTTTGAGGGCTTCCTTGGTTTCAAACTAACAAAGCAATTAAAGCTAATTAAGTAGTACATATATATATATGGATATATAGATAGATGCTATATACGTATATGTGTGTATGTATGTATGTATATGTATACACACACACACACACACACACACACACACGCTTACACACATACCTTTGAAAACTGTTTCTGGGTCCGCTACAGAGCCTCACTAACACATGGAAGATGCTTCTCTCTCTCAGACTTATTGTTTCCCCTCTGTAAAATGAGGAGGTTAGATTAAATGATCTTTAAGCTCACTTCTAAATCTAACGTTCTATGACTCTAACTATTTCCCTACCTCAAAGCCCATTTTTCAAGCATACTACTCTCCCAACTCCCACTGGTAGGTCTGGGCCTCAAAGTGAAGTTAGCTACATCTGCCTCCGGATATAGAGGCTCTAGAGGATCTTGAGGGTTTGGAGGTGAGTGCCATGGTATTAGACACACCCATTCCAGACACACCTATGCTTTTAGTAGTAAGTTTTGCATTTAGGTTTGTTTTTTTTTTTTTTCCTAGTTTTCTTCATCTATCAGCTTGACTGAGGAGAATTCAACAAGGGCTTGATTTTCCAAACATTTTTGTTGGGAATATCTTACTTGTGTTGAAGAGAGTGGAGGATGCTCTGAGTAAAAAGAGTACAAATGGATTGGATTTGGGAGTCACGTAGTTAATCTGTTGAGGATGAATGACTTCAAAGGACCTGTTCAGGACACTGATGTGGAGGGGGACACTGATGTGGAGGGAGACTCTGTATTCAAACCAGGACCCCAGTGGAAAAAAAAAGTGTGAAATCAGGTAACATGTTAACTCATTAGAGAGGACTACATTAAAAAATCAGGTGGCAACATAGATTGTTCAAAGCAGTAGGTTCAAAAAACAAACAAACAAATAAACAAAGTTGTAGGTTCAAGTCTCTACCCTGTTCCTTTACCCTCCTCATCACTGTTGATTATTTGTTGGGTGTTTAGTCAATCTCTCAGGACCTCCTGATGAGCTTTAAAACACCTGGTGTGACTCACTCACCCCTGGCAGGAGGGGAGTTATTTTGCAACTAACTGGGCAAATTAAACTGAACTGATGTCATCTCCTCTTCTCTCCCTGGAAGAACAAAACAAACTGTCAGTTATACCAGTCACAGCTCTGCTAGCAGGCATTAGTAAGAACACTTTGTTTATCTATAAAATGAATTACAACCATTGGTTAGAGATGGATTGAGAGGCAGGAATAGAGCTTGGACATTGAAAGGCTGCCTAGACAGGTGACATTATTATATAATAGTACCATGTACAAGAGAGTCTGTGTGGTATAGCGAATAGAGAAGTGGCTTTGGAATCAGGAAAATGTGGGTTTAGGTCTCTTCTGTGGCACATGCTGGCAATGTGACCCTGGGCAAGTTATTAAATCTCTCAGGGTCCCAGGCACTCTATGGCTATAAATTGCAGGTACCAATCTGCATTGTTAAAATTTTCACACTGGAAGTTGCCTAACAGCACTTCCTGTCTGTCCTCCCCCTTTCTTATTCGCCAGATGCCCCAATTATGTGCATAATGATGTTTGTGTAAGCATAGGAATCAAATGAGGCAGTCACTCCATCCCGCTTAATTTCTGATCCCTTTATCAGGTAATTAAAGCTATTTTGAATCCATCGGTTAATCAGAGGTATTAAACTAATTTAGGCTTTGTTATGACCTATAGGTCTTCTATAAAATAGCAATCCATTTCAGAAGCCAGTGTTAGATTCTCTGTCAGCATACAGGAGAGAACAGCTCTAGCTAAGCCTCTGGGAGTAAGAAATAGGACCTCTGTCTTCCACCCCCTCCTTGACTAGAAGAGGACCTTGTGAACTTTGGAAGTTGAAAGGATTTGGACTTTTCATCCTAGGAGCATCCCCAAACCAGCTGATGGCAATGTCTACATCGGGAGACCACAATAATAATTTATATTATTTTTATATTGTATAATTTTTTATATAGCACTTTATAATACTTTATTTAGCACTAACACTTAAATAGCACTTAGTATGTGCCAGGCACTATACTAAGTACTTTACAATTATTATCTCATTTGATTCTCACAACAACCCAGGGGAAATGGGTGCTATTATTATCCTCATTTTACAGATGAGGAAACTGAGGCAAAAGCCTCATAACTAATAAGCATATGAGGCCAAATTTGAACATAGGTTTTCTTGATTCCAGGGCCAGAACTATATCCACTGAACTACTTAGGTGTCCTGAAGAAAGGTTGCTCTAGGATTCTACAAAGAGCCCAGCAGAAAACTACACTATGTCTAACAGAAATTTTATGAGTACTTCATGAAAGGGAGAAAAGAACTTCCAGCAATCAGGCTCTGTGAGTTACTGCTTTGCCACACGTGCTCGCTAAGCTTGAGCCTACTTTCCCCTGTATTCTGTGTACTGGTGGCAGAATGTGTCACAGGAAGAATGTTTTGGATCAACTGTTCTTATATATCAACTTAGTAAATACCCCTTTCTAAAAGCTAATTAAGTCTGACTAACCAATGTATATCGACTCACAACCATAAAAGAAAGCATACCAGTGGGAGCTCATGAGCTACTGAGTTAGAAAGCAGTCTTTGCTCCTATTCTGCATTTAGTTGTGTATATATCTTTTCCTTTCTCCTTTCCCTTTCCCTTTCCTTCTTTCCTCAGCTATTTGTAAAGCCTCATCAGACAGCCATTTTGCTTTCCTGCTCTTCTCTTTTTTTGGAATTTTTTTTGTTGCCGCTTTCCTTGCAATACTGCAAAACTCTGTCAGTAGTTCTTCAGGCAGTCTGTCTCCCAGATCTAATCCCTAAATCTATCCATCACCTCCACTTCATGTTCATGGGGGATGTTATTTAAGTCATACCTATATGGTCTGATGGTTTTTCCCTACTTCCTTCAATTTCAGTCTGAATTTTGCAATAAGAAGCTGATGATCTGAGCCACAGTCAACTCCAGGTCTCTTTTTAACTGACTGTATAGATCTTCACCACCTTTGGCTGCAAAGTATATAATCAGTCTGATTTCGATATTGACCATCTGGCGATGTCCATGTGTAGAGTCACCTTCTGGGTTGTTGAAAAAGAGTGTTTGTTCTGACCATCGAGTTATCTTGGCAAAACTCTGTTAGTCTCTGCCTTGCTTCATTTTGTACTCCAAGGCCAAACTTGCTTATTATTTCCATTATTTTTTGATTTCCTACTTTAGCATTCTGGTCCCCTATGATGACTGTGACATTTTTTTGGGCATTATTTCTAGAAGATCTTGTAGGTCTTCATAGAACTGTTCAACTTTGGGCTCTTCAGCATCAGTGGTTAGAGCATAGACTTGTATTACTGTGATGTTGAACAGTTTGCCCTATATTCAACAGATATCATTCAGTCATTTTTGAGATTACATCCCAGTCCTGCTTTTTTTTTACCTTTTATTTACTGTGAGGGCTACTCCATTTCTTCTAAAGGATTCTTGCCCATAGTAGTATATGTAGTAATCATCTGAATTAAACTCACCCATTCCCATTCATTTAAGTTCACTTATACCCAAGATGTCAATGTTTAATCTTTCCATTTCCTGTTTGATCACATGCAGCTTACCATGATTCGTAGCTCTTACATGCCAAATTCCTATGCATTATTGATCTTCACAGCATTGGATTTTCCTTTTGTCACCAGATATGTTAGCAGCTGAGCTTCCTTTCAACTTTGGCCCAGCCACTTCGTTAGTACTAGAACTATTTGCCGTCGTCCTCCACTCTTGCACAGTAGCATATTGGACACCTTCCAACCTGAGCGACTCATCTTCTGATGTTATCTCTTTTATCATGATAGTACCGTCCGTGCAGTTTTCTTGGCAAAGATACTGGAGTGGTTTGCCATTTCCTTCTCCAGTGGAGAAGGGTTACCAGAACTTACCATATTTGGCTTACCAGAAGATAATAATAATAATAAAATAGTAGTTGCTAACATTTATATAGCACTTACTATGTGCCAGATACTTTGCTAAGTCCTTTAAAAATTTCTTGTTTGAACCCCACAACAACCCTGGAAGGTAGGTGCTATTATTATTTCCATTTTACAGAGGTAGAAACTGAACCAAGAGTGACCTGCCCAGTGTCACACAGCTTATAAGTGAGTGAGGCTGGATTTGAACTCAAGTCTTTCTGATGCCTGGCCCTGCACTCTATCTACTATGTCACTTATGGTCCTTGAAGGACTTGTTCAGACTGTACAGAGCAAAGGTAAAGGTAAAGTGACTGGTTAGCAATCCTGAAAAAATGTTTCATGTTTTAAGTATCAAATCCCTGTGGAGAATATAATAGGAGTTATACGTCACTGGGTCATGTTTTAAGTATTTACTGTTGTGTTCTGAGTTTACATTTTAAGCATTTCTTTTGTTCGGATGAAATAAATAACTGTCCTACAACTAATTTGTATTCTATCCTGAGTGCCTTAAAGTGATTTTCCCTAAGGCTCTGTGGTGGGAATATAAAGAGCCAGGAAATAAAAGAGCCTGGCCATCCTCTACTGGATCTACTCTATTCCTCTACTCCTCTACCAAGCTTTCCCAAGACTGAACCCAAAATCTGTATGAACCTAGAGTTTGGGTGGCTTTCAGTAAGAGAGAATACCCAGTGCTCTTGGCTAGTGTCAATCTTTTGTTAAATCTACCCTCATCCCACTTGGTTTTTTATTCACCATGTGCTCCTGGCCCTTGATCATTTGCTACCTTGTGGGAAGGGAGAGCAGGAAGAGTTCCTCATTGCTTTTCAGTTGCTTAGAAATAAGTATGAAGAATCAAATATGCAACCTTTCCCCCACCCCGCAAAAAAAACCCATAAAACTAAAACAACTTGAAGCTGTATTACTCTATCAATGAATAATACTTGAGGATGACAATGTCAAAAATCATGGATATTGTCACTTATTATGTTGAATCCTTTCATTAGGAGGCTCTAATGCCTACTATTTAGGTGCTATTTAGCAAGTCATTGAACCTTTTTAAAGTTTCAGTTTCCTCATCTTTAAAACTGGAATAATAATAATACTCCTAGGATTGTTGGATATTTATACTCTATGTCAAATATTTTGTCAACATAAAATGCATTTTTTTGGGAAATTTTTGCTATCCTGTGTGTATTTGTGTGTGTGTGTGTGTGAGAGAGAGAGAGAGAGACAGAGACAGAGAGACAGAAAGACAGAGAGAGAGAGACTGAGAGACTTTCATAATGGCAACCTCGTGATTTCAAGAGATGGGAGAGCCTGACTTCATTGATCTAAGATGACCTTGATAGTTTCTGCATTAGAAAAGACAATCATCATGGTTGGCCAGAGACATGGACTTTGAAGGGATAGTGCAGAGCCAAGGTGAAATGTAACATTGCCTATTTGGGAGTTCCATGAAGTGTTTCATATTCTGATGTTTAAGTCCCAACCTTCTAAAAGAGTATAACAATAGTTAGCTTGTTTAAGTTTTTGTCAATGCACCTGAGTATGAAGTATGAGTAGTTTTATGTTATTGAATCCTGTTTTTTTGTTTTTGTTTTGCTTTTTGTATTTTTTTTTTTTTGTATGTGTTTTGGGTAGGAAATGGGATTAAGTGCCCAGGATCACACATCTAGTAAGTGTTATGTGTCTGAGGCCAGATTTGAACTCAGGTCCTCCTGAATCCAGGGCCGGTGCTCTATGTGCTGCGCCAACTAGCTGCCCCCTAAATCTTGTTTTAAATCTGTCAATGTGAGCTAGTGAGAGCCTTTCACGTGTAGGAAATAAATACCTGTCCAATATCTGATTTATATTGTACAGTTAGTACCTATTGCTAGTGAGTTGAGTACTCACTGGTTTGGGTAAATACTAGAAATCAATCAACACTATACTTTAAATAATTTCCTCCCAGGCTACAGTGTGTATGTGTGTAGGTAGGGAGTAGAGAATTAATGCATCAAAGATTGGGAGAAAAGAAGGTTATATAACTTACCTGGAGTTTGACAGCTAATTAGTGATTTACTAGCATCTTAAACTCTGTTCTCCTGATTCCAAGTCCAATGTTTTTTTCTACTATGCAAAGTTATAGTAGATAGCTTTGAATTTCTTTCTGTTGATCCCTACTGAATTTAACAACAAACACATTTTCTATCTCTGTTTCAGGAGAAGTCTAATCAAGAGAAATGAAAAATAGAATGCATTTACAATGCCTGATACATAGTAGGAACTTAATATTTATTGACTAGCTGGGAATGAATACTTGTTCACTAAAAGTCGGAGGCTAACAAGGATGGTTAAGCAGTATTAGCCTATGGCTCATTTTGTAGAATAAAGCCAATTAAAAAGAGGAACAGCTTATACTTGGCTCTATTATTGCTCTCTGTATGTGCCTACAGAAGGCCACCATGAACACAGCTGGCTGGCTGGTGATGTTGACTAGGAAACATTAAAATGATAGGGGAGAGAGAGGAAAAGAGGGAAGGGAGAGAGGAGCAGGGTCTTAATCTTTCTTGAAAGGGACTTTTAGAGAAGAATCAGGGCTTTTATAGCACTGATGAGTGAGAATTTGGTAGGTCTGACACCTGGTGCTGAATGTTTAGACCACCAGGAATACCTCAATGAGAACCACCCCTTCTTTCCCTCCCCCAGTGTATTAGAAAGGCAAGCAAGGGAGCTGAATGCATTTCACAAATCTACTGTTAAGTGGAAGTATGTGTCACATCTTAAGACTACTTAATGTGTTTTTTTTTCCCCAAGTTCCACTGCTTGATGATGACCCTTCAGTTGGCAGACACTTAACTTCCCTGAAGTACAGACTCTCAGACTTGACTGATTTTTTCTGAGTCAGTGCCAGCAATAAGCACCCTGTGACGCAGGTATGTTTAATATTTTCTTTTCCTCTTTAGAAGGTCATTTGTGTCCTTTGACCTAGCTAAGTACACTGCTAAGCCTATACCCAAAAGAGATTAAAGAAAGAGGAGACAATCCCTTATATACAGAAGTATTTATGGCAGCTCCTTTTGTGGTGGCAAAAAACTGGAAACCAAGAAGATGTCCAACAGTTGAGGATGGGTTAAGTGGTGGCATGTGAATGTGATGGAGCACTATTATGCTGTAAGGAAAGAACAAACAGATGATTTGAAAAAGAAATTAAAAGACTTATATGAACTGATGCAGAGTGAAGTAAGCAGAATCAGGAGAAAAATTTATAATATTAATTTTATAAAAATGAACAATTTTGAGGATGTTTATAAAATGATGAAGAATGAAATGTGCAAAACCAGAACAATGTATACAATAACAGCAATACTAGGAAAACAAACAACTTTAAGAGCTGTAAGAACTATGATCAATACAAGGACCATCATGATTCTAGACTAGTAGACTGTTTATGAAGCATGTTATACATTGTAGAGAGGTGACAGAAGTATGGTACAGAATGAGACATACATACATACACACATATTTGTGTACTAGAATTGAGAAAATTTGTTTTGCTTGACTATGCTTATTTGTTACAAGAAATTTGGTTTTTTTTTCTTCCCTGTGGGGTAAAGGGGGCGGGGAGAAGATAGATTTATGTCCATTTTTTTTTAATAGAGAGGCAGCGTGGTGCTATAGATGTGAAATGCTACATGAACTTTCCAGTGGTCATTGTATTATTTGTTTTACTTTGTTATGAGATATCGCACAAAGTGGGAGTAATCTGAAAATGTAATGTAAAAGTGAAACATATCAATAGAACTAGAAAAAAAAGGGGAAAGGTAAAAGGGTCTTATTAATCTTTTACATATCTAAGCAGGAGCTTGTCTATGAACATTCTTAACTTTGGGTCAAAGGTTGCTAGGTCTCTTCTGTACATTTGCTGCCAAAGAAAGTACACGCCTGATCTATTTTGGGCCACAGTAACACTTCATCTATCTGAAACTCAGCTCTCTGGGTAATTTAGAATGAAACCAAGAACAGGAAATAAACAAAATAGGCCTTGGTTCGAGAAAACAGGTCAAAACTCCATACACTGAAGCCCATTATTCTATAACTCAGATCCTATTTACTTTTGTTTTATACACAGTTCTAATAACATTGGTTATTTGGTTTCTAAACCCACAATAATTTAAAAATAATAAATTAGAATTGGAGAGAGGGCTAGCACAGGCAGGTTTACAGATAGCAGAAAGAAGTAACAGTTGCCAAATTGAGGAAATGGAAAAACTATGCAAAGTAGATACTATTCAATAAGCACAGTAATCTGGGGGGGACATTCAGTATAAGAGCAAATAACCTTATACATTTGATAGGAGAATTAGATTACTGAATCAATTCACAACATAATAATTGGTTATAATGACCTTGAATTATTAGGAAAAGTTTTAATTACATTCACTGTAGTCTTTTTAACGAGGTTTCCATCAAAATTGTTTAAAATTAGTGGTTAAAAGCTCCCTGGAAAATGGGACTGTTTCTTGGTGCCTCTTCTTTTTAGTTTATATTTAAATATCCTAATAGTTATGTTAGGTTGAGAGAGAAAATAGGAATGAGGTTGAGCTTTGTCTAACCTTGGTGGCATCCTCTTTTATTTATTTATTTTTTTTTTGGAGGCTGACTCTCCCTGTCTCTGAGTGTGGAAGTTCAGCAGCTATTTGTGGACTGATTCCAATACTGTTTGCCACAGAAGCTTTGATCTGCTCTGTTTTTCTGCCCTAGGTTTCCTTATTCCCCCCTTAGGTAGCTTGGCAACCCTCGGCTAGTTACCATGTCAGTGCCAGACTTAGTGTGGACACCTGATCTGTTTTATCCCTACCAGTAGCTCAGAACTTCCAAACTCAGTTGAGCCATCACCTTCAGCCTCCCCAGCAAAAGGGATTACAAATGTACAATATCCCATCTACTCTTGGTAACATCCTAAACAGACACAGGGACAGCTATTTCTTAAGCTTTCGTTGGCATAGAGTACTTAGTTCTACCTTGGCTTTGACAGTTGAACTTCTGCCTAATATCTGTGGTAGCTCCTTTACCTTTAGCAAGATAGTTTGAATGTATGACGGGCAGGTAGGGTAAAAACCACATTCACAATTTTTGGAGCTCAGGCTATGAAAAAAGAAACTCCCTTGAGTAAATTGTTGATGGCATATAGTCATTTCTCCTTCCTGAGGACAATTCCTTGGCTAGTATCTGGGTGCTGACTTCTAACCAAATGAAAACAATCCAAAAGCCATACCAGCTAAAATGACTTCACATTTAGTTTGGGCCACTGGGAAGACCATACACATGCCAGAGGTGTGTGCTCATTGTTTCCATCTCTTCTTCAGAGGGAGGCTGCAAATGGTAAAAACAGGTAGATAGTCTAGTATCTGTTCCTTGGTCTGGACCAAAGAAAGTATTGGTCACTGTATTTCATTACTTCAGCATTTGTTGAAACTATTAGCACTTCTCCTACCCTAGCTCCTTTTCTGGCAGAATACTTAAGGAACAATTGATAAATCAGAGAAATATCTCAGAAGCAAGCTGAGTGCGGTGGTTCCATCTTTTATCAGGGGGTAAGGCTTGGAGAACTTCACATTTTTACACTCACATACCTTCCTATTGGCTTACTTAAGTAACATTTATGGTGACTAACCCTGACCACTCCTCACTTTGAATCTATTGTGATGGATGTCTCCAGCTGAGATGGATTCTAATGCTTGAACTTGGTGCTGGCCAGATAGTAAAAATGAAATGAAAGTTTTGTTTCTTGATCTTTAAGTTTTAGTCTCATTTTAAAAAAAATGTGACCTTAAGAAGTACCTATAGAAAGGTGTATACATTAGAGGGATGTATCAATGCATTGGAAAAAGTTGTTGGGGACCTGTTGGATCAGCCATCCTTGGTCAAATTGTAATTACAACTGACACCCAGTTGCCTTCTAGCTGTTTGGAAGGGGTAATGGAATGTGGCAGAGTGACTTAGCTTTCCCCCACCTGATACCTGTCAGAACAATGAGTCCCAGGAAAGTGAGCACCAAGAATCATATAACTGGATTGAGAAGGTGACTTTCAGTTTTTTTTGTAATTACAAGGGTTGGATTTCTGTTTTTCTAAACTGACCTGTCCCCTGCCCCCCCCCCCAAAAAAAACACCTGAATCTTCCCAGCTGATCATTCTTGACAGAACAAGTAGATCCCAATGAGACCTGTGCCTAGATTTAGAAGATGACTTTTTTGTTGTTAACAGAATAAGATCTTTTGGGTTCAAAACTACTTGACTCTTGAAAAGAATGTGTTTGGGGTGGGAAATAAGCAGGGATTATACTTCCACCAGTTCTTAGATCCAGCGTAAATCTAGAAATACAGATGGTGTAATGTTGCCTCCAAACCTCTGGGGGATAAACTGAGCCACATTGGGAATGCTAATTAATATGTGACTTGAGATGTAGCTGCTGCCAATGACAACTATGATGACAACGACTGCCACCACCACCACTACTTTTGTTTTTGTTCAGTTGTATCTGACTCTTTATGACCCCATTTGGGGTTTTCTTGGCAAAGATACTGGAGTGGTTTGCCATTTCCTTCTCCAGTTCATTTTACAGATGAGGAAACTGAGGTGAACAAGGTTAAATGATTTGCCCAGAGTCACACAGCTAGTAAGTATCAGAGGCCTGATTTGAACTTGGGTCTTCCTGACTCCATGCCTGGCACTCTATCCTCTGTACCACCGTTGTTGCTGCCACCACCACTGAAGGCAGCTAGATGGCTCAAATCTAGACTTAGACTGGCTGTGTGACCCTGGGCAAGTCACTTAAACTTCTGTTTGCCTTTCTCCACTGAAGAAGGAAATGGCAAACCACTCCAGTATCTTTGCCAAGAAAATTCCATGGACAGCATGGTTCCTGGGGTCACAAAGAGCCAGACATGACTGAATAACAAAAACAACAACACTACTACTTTTATGGTGGGGCTTAAAAATACAGGTCTCACGACGGGCCTCATTCTTCCTTCTAGCTCTCTTCTTACTAGAACAGAAAATCTGGATTCTTCTTCTCCTGCAGACATTCCACGTTGCTTCATCGGGAATCTTCCATTCCTCTCTGGTAGCTATAAGGGAAGTCCCATGGGCCTAGGACAGGTATCAGTTGGTGGTCTATTTCTACTTTCTTTTCAGGAGTGTTTGCATTTCCTATATCTTTCGTGTTACTATGAGAAATAATTCATTTGGACCTCTACTCTATTCTAATCAGTACTAATCAGTTTGATATGATTTCTTAGGAGTAGTGATTATCAGTTCTGTATATTAGGCCCCAGAACTGTGAGCTGCAGATTGTAAGTTCACTTGCTTAATCATAGGATGCTAACTAGAGGCCCTCCACCCTTGTTTTTCCTTGTCATGGTGACCAAGTCCAGTGTGACAGAGGTGACTTAATTACATGGAAAGTCCTCCAACTTATTTTTGTATCTCTGGACCACTTTGTCTGTCCAACATGAACAGGTGACCATTTTGTGACCATCTTACCATAACTTAGTCAGTGGAGATGCCCCATGCTTCACCCAAACCAAACACCCCCCCTCCCCCCGTTGACATACCATTTCTAGCTGGTGCATAATTTTTTTGCCTGCAAAGCAAGATCTATCAATCAATGGGATTCTGTTCAGGTATCAAATTTGGTATCAAGCCTTATAAAAATAAGGCCCTGGAAGAAGGGGGCATCTCTGATTGTGAGGAAGATCTGAGGTCCACTTCATTGGAGGGGACCATGGACCTTTTAATAAAGCACCATGGGCTCAGAGTTCTGACTCAATCTCTTTTACTATAGGTTGGACAATTTTAATCCCCACATTACTTTAAATGGTTATACTCTCATCCTATAGAAATAATCTTGTATTCTGGTTGTGTATGGTTTGTTTTTTTTTTTTTTTGAAGGCAGTCAGGGGTAAGTGACTTGCCCAAGGTCACACAGCTGGTGTCTGAGGCTGGATTTGAACTCAGTTCCCCCTGATTTCAGGTCTGGTGCTCTGTCCTCTGCACTATCTAGCTGCCCCATTGTGTATGTTTGTTAATGAACCAGTGACACCCCTAATAGTCCATGTGATTGATATTTCTTATTAAATATCTGCCCCCTTCCTCAAGAAGACTGGATGTTTTATTCAATGGAGGTTGGACCACCAAATGCCTTATTGTTCATTATTTTAGTTTCTTCTTCTATAAAATAGGAATAATTATATTCTTCTAATTATCTATCTAATTATCTTCTGGGTTGTTGTGAAGATAAAAGGAGATAATAGTTGTAAAGCTCTTTGCAAATTTTAAGGCACTGTGTAATGTTAGTTATTATTATTGCCGAAAAGATATAGAAGGCACTAGCTCTTAATAGATTTGAGATACTCTGTTTTTTTTAACAATTCTTGTGGAAGAATGTTGAAACAGAATTTACTAATTATCTTTCCCTTTCTCTAGCATCTGTAACTTTTTTTGGTGAAAGAATAATATCTTCTCAAAAGTTCACATTCTAGCACTGGTCTTTGGAGAAAAGTTGGAAATGTTTCCAATAGGCTTGGGGTCAAATTCTAATTCTGCTACTTAGCCTCTTCTGTGATTTGAGGCAAGTCATGCCTCACCTTGAGTTTTAGTTTCCCTATCTTCCTATAAAAAAGCAAGGGATTAAATAAGGGAATTGGACTGTATTATCTCTTAGGTCCCTGTTACATTCTGTATTTCAGTGGTGCTCCCAATTGATCAAAGATGATTGGAACTCTTTTTAGCTTCTCTTTTCAATGAACTGACAAACATCAGTGTTCTTGTTGAAGTCAATCAATGTGTATAAAATACTGCTGAGGGGTTATCTTCATATGAGAATAATCTAGCTGACTGAAGAGAAAAAAATAGATATGACTACCTGTGTTCCTTCCATTCTTTTTTTTCCCCAAGGACCTAAAACTGTATTACTTCCACTAGAGATGATAGACCTCTATAGATTGTGGAATGGGACAAGAAAGTACTATAATTAATTTTCAATTGCAGATAACACCCTAACAAAAATTGACAACGTATTAGGGCATAAAAATCTCACAAATAAGTGCAGAAAAACTGAAATATTAAAGAAATTTTTATGGATCATAGTGCAATAAAAATTACATTCAATAATGACAATACCACCTAAATTTATTTATTCAGTGCAGTATTAAATAAACTCCTAGACGATTATTTTATAGAGGTAGGAGAAAATGATAACAAAATTCGTCTAGAGGAACAAAAGGTCAAAAATCTCATGCAATTAATTTTGTAAAGTGTAAAGGATAGGAGCCTACGAGTGCCAGATCACAAACTATACTATAAAGCCGTAATCATCAAAACAATTAGGTACTTGTTAAGAAATAGAGATTGATCAATGGAACAGATTAAATACACAATATACAAAAGCAAAAAAGCACAGTAGCTTAGTGTTTGATAGGCCCAAAGATCTTAGCTATTGGGGCAAGAACTGTTTGACAAAAACTATTGAGAAAACTAGAAAGTAGTCTAGCAGAAACTAGGTAAAGACCAATATTTTACACTATCTACCAAGATAAGCTCCAAGTGTGTACATTACTTAGATATAAAAATTTGATGTCATAAACAAATTCAAGAAGCAAGGAAGAAATTTCCTGTTAGATCTGTGGGTAGAGGAAGAGTTCATAAGCAAACAAGAGATAGAGAAGATCACAGAAGGTAAAATAGACAATATGATTATATAAAATTTAAAAGATTTTGAATAAAACCAGTGCAGATACAGTCAGAAGAGAAACAAATAAATGGAAAAAAAATCTTTGCAGTAAGTTTTTCTGATAAATATCTCATTTCTAAATAGGGAATTGGTTCAAATCTATAGAAATAAGAACTATTTCCTAGTTAATAAATGATCAAAGGATATCAATAGATAATTTTCAGAGGAAGCAATCCAAGCTTGAAATAGCCTTATGAATAAATGACCTAAATAAGTATTAGAGAAATAAAAATTAAAACAATTCTGAAACTTTAAAACAAACCCATCAGATTGGCAAGGTTGATTAAAAAAGGAAAATGTCAGATGCTGAAGGGGTTGTGGGAAAACAGATACATTAGTGCACATTTGTTGGAATTTTGAATTGGTCCAGCCATTCTGGAAAGCAAGTTGGAACTCTGCCTCAGAAGATATTAAACTGGGCATACCCATTGACTTAGCAATATCACTACTAAGATTATGCCTCCAAGACATTAAAGATAAAGAAAAAGGACCCATATGATAAAAAAAAATGTGTAGAATATAGTAGGGTGTGGGTGTGGGTGTGTGTGTGTGTGTATGTTGGCATGAAATTGGAAACTGAGGGGGTGACCATCAATTATGAAATGACTGAACAAATTATGGTGGAGAGGAGGAAGGAGAGTGTACCAAACACAGGGGATAGTCAGAGAAAATACCAAAAACTGAGAGCTTGTTTGAGAAATAGCAAGGAGAAGGGTATCACTGACTTGAAGATTATATGGTGGGGAATAAGAGATAAGAAGATTGGAAACAGAGGGGGTGAGGATATAAAAGGCTTTGAATGCCGAGGAGAGGATTTTATATTTGATCCTAGAGGTGATAGGAAGCCACTAGAGTTTATTGAGTAAAAGGATGACATGGTTGGACCTGCTCTTTATGAAAATCATTTTGGTGGCCAAATGGAGGATGAATTGGAGAAGGGAGAGAATGGAGGTAGGGAGACTCACTATCAGGCTACTGCAATAGTCCAATAATGAAGTGATGAGGGCCTGTACCAGAGTGGTAGCAATGTCAGAGGAGAGAAAGGGGAGTATTTGAGAGTTGTTGCAAAGATGAAATTGGCAGACTTGGCAACAGATTGGATATTAGAGGATAGGGGTGAGAGATAGTGAGGAGTCAAAGATGACATCTAGGTTGTGAACCTGAGGAACTTGGACAATGGTATTGCCCTTGACAATAACAGGGAAGTTAGGAGGCTTGGAGGGTTTAGGGGAAAAGATAACAAATTCAGTTTTGGACATGCTGAATTTAAGATGTCTACTGAACATCCAATTCAAGATGTCTGAAAGTCAGTTAGAGATGTGAGATTCTAAGTCAGCAGAGATGTTAGGGCAAGTTAGGAAGATGTGAAAACTATCATTGTAGAGGTGGTAATTAATTCATGAGAGCCAACCCCTAGACTTTTATCCTTGATCCTATCCCCTCACACATTCTCTAGCAGATTGCTTCCACTATCATCTCCTTCCTCTTATATCCAAACTCTCTCTTTCTAACTGGTTCCATCCCTGTTGCCTACACACAAGTATTTCTTCCCAGTCCTTAAAAAAGCCCTCATTAGTCCTCACCAGCTATCATCCTATATCTCTCCTCTCTTGAAAAAAGATGTCTATATTCATTGCCTTTATTTCCACTATCCTGTCTTCTAAACCCTCTGCAGTCTGGCTTCTGACCTTATCACTCAACTGAAACTATTGTCCAAAATTACCAATGAGCTCTTAAATTGCCAAATCTGACACCATTTCTTAGTTCTTATATATCATGTTCTCTCTGCAGCATTTTAAACCATTCTCTCCTTCTGAATATTATCTTTTCTCTGGATTTTTATGATGCTATTTTCTCTTTGTTTTCTCCTCCAACATATATGGCTACTCCTTCTCAGCCTTTTTTGCTGGGTCATAATCCATATTATGTCCCCTGTTGGTGTATCTCAAGGCTTTGTCCTGAGCTCCCTTTTCTTTTTTCTTGTACTCTCTCACTTCGCAATGTTATCGTCTCCCATGGGTTTTATTAATATCTCTATGCAAATGACTCCCAGAAACACACACACAAATACATATATGTAGATAGGTCTATATCTTTGTCAATATATCTAGGTATCTCTTACCTCACTCTCTTTTCTGGGCTTCAATCCAACATCAACAAGTTATTGTACATTTTGATCAGGATGTCCATAGATATCTTAAACTCTACATGTCCAAAATAAAAGTCATTATTTCTTCCCCTAAACCCACCCCTCTTCTGAACTTCCCTGTTTCTGTCAAGAGTACCACTATCTTTCTAGTCACCCACGTTTACTATTTTGGTGTCATCCTTTATTACTCACTCATCCCATATATCCGATCAATTACCAAATCTCACCATTGTCATCTCTGCCTCCTTCACATCTGTCCCCTTTACTCATATAGTCAACACCCTAGCTTCATTACAAACATGTCCCAACCTACCTTTCCAGTATTTTTTCATATTAATCCCTTTCACACACTCTAGTCATGAAAGAGAAGCCAAATTGGCCTTCTTTCTATTCTTTACACACAACATTCCATAGCTCATCTCTATGTCTTTGTGTTGGCTGTTTCCTATACATAATGTGCATTACCTCTCCACCTCTGCTTCTTGAAATTTATAGTTTCCTTAAAGACTCTTCAGCTCAAATGTTATCTTCTGTATGAAGCCTCTCCTGGGCCCTCCCAATGCCAATGACGCCTCACTTCCTCAGAGTTACATTGTATCTGTTTTGTGTATTTTTATATATGTATATATTGTCTCCTGTCAAAAACAAAGTGTGAATATAAAGTAACAAGACTGGATTTCATTTATAAATTTGTTCCAAAGTTACTAGTAAAGTAGTGGTTCCCCATATGTTTGAGTGATGAACGGAATCACTGTATAGTCATCCAAGGGGATAACCTTGAAAAGGAACACTCAACCGATCGTATGATTTCTTGCGCCTTTATTTTTAAAAAACAAAAAAGAAACAAACAAAAGCAAACTACTTTTATACTATGATGTCTCTGTGATTTCCCCAATGTGCAAACTCTTTAAACAATGTAGATCACAACTTATCCCCAACTTCCTATCATGTATGACTTTATTCATGTTTTCCCATTAGTCTTCCATGGATGGTCCATTAAAATCCTGGGTGGGGATAGGGCTGGGGGTGAGGGAAGAGAAAGTTCCTCAACATCTTTTGACTGTATGCACATGGACCATCTGCCAATTATCCCTTGCGCTAACTAAATGCAGCTCATCTCCTTTTCTTATCATACAATTCTTTGATGATGATAGCCGTTACATGGCTTCTCCTATGCAGTTCTTGGGTGTTAATACATTGCAACCTTTTCACACCTTCCATGTGCCTTTCCAGAGTTCTTCAGAAGTAATGGAATTCCATGACTCCACAGTCACAGAGCATCACCAAAAAACTATTGGTCTTTAAAAGGTGGGTCCTTGGGGTCGTCAAAAGCAATGAACTTGCTGCTGATACCTCTTACAAATGTTGTCTCTCCCTTTTAGAATGTGAGCTTCATGATAGCAGGGACTGTCTTGCAATTCTAATATCTTCAGCACTTAGTACAGTACTTGGCATATGCCAAGTGCTTAATAAATGCTTTTAATTCATTTATTTATGTACAATTTATGTACAAATACAATCCAGCCAACTCTAGTCCTCTTTTTCTGGAACCAGGTCATTGTTCCATTTGTAGAATCTATCCAAGATAAATGTATTAATGGATCAGATTTATAGGTTTTCCACTTAAGTGTCTTGAAAATAGGCATTTTTCATCCATGTCTCCTAAGATTCTGTCCTGTGTTATGTGTCCTGTCCTCTGTCCTCTTCTCCTTCTACTTTCTCACTTAATGACCTCACAAGAAGCTCGCATGGGTTTAATTATTTCTATAGCGAAGATTCCCAAATCTATATATCCAATCTTGATCTCTTTCCTCAGTTCCAGGGTCACATCACCAGCTGCCTTTTGGATCTTGAACTGGATGTCCTGTAGGCATTTAAAACTCAACATGTCTAAAATATAAATCATCTTTTCCTGCAAGCCCTGTCCTTGTCTCATTTGCACTCTTAACTGCTGAGCACATCGTTGTTCTCAGTCACACAAACTCAAAACTTCAGGGTTATCCTTGACTTCTCATTCACACTCACATCACCTATAGAAGCTGTTGTCGAGTCTTGTTTCTACATTCACAACATCTCTTGATATACATCACCTTTTTTTCCCTTTTAAAAAAATTGAATGGCATGAACTCTCCCATAAAATGGAAGTAGATAGCAGAGTGGATCAGAAACCAGAATCCTACAGTATGTTGCTTACTAGAAATACTTGAAGCAGAGAGACATACACAGAGTAAAGGTAAGGGGCTGGAGCAAAATCTATTTTGCTTCAGCTAAAGCAAAAAAAAATAAAAAATAAAAAAAGCAGGGGTAGCAATCCTGATCTTAGGCAAAGTAAATATAAAAATAGACTTAATTAAAAGAGATAAGGAAGGAAAATACAGCTTGCTAAGAGGTACCATAGACAATGAAACAATCAAATTAGAAGTGCAAGTAATAGTTTATCTGTCAGATCTATGGGGAGGGGAAGAATTCATGACCAAATGAGATAGAGAGCATTACAAAATGGAGAAGAGATCATTTTGATCATAATAAATTGAAAAGCATTTGTACAAACAAAACCAATATGACCAAGATTAGAAGGAAAGCAGAAAGTGATTTAGAGGATTTTTTTCATATGACTATATTGATTTCTTCATGAAAAAGCTGCCTGTTCATATCCTTTGACCATTTATCAATTAGGAAATGACTCATATTCTTATAAATTTGACAAAGTTCTTTATATATTTGAGATATGAGACCTTTATCTGAGAAACTGTCTATTAAAATTTTCTACCAATTTTCAAGTTTTTATGCCCCATTATATGGCCGGTTTTTGTAAAGATACCATGTACTGCTGAGAAAAAGGTATATTTGTTTCTGTTCCAATTCAGTTCTCTCCAGATATATGTGTGTATGTATATGTATGTGTATGTATGTATATGTGTGTATATATGAAATCTAGTTTATCTAAGATTCTATTCACCTCCTTTCTTATTTATTTTTTTGTTAGATCTATATAGTTCTGAGAGAGGAAGATTAAAGTCCCTCACTATTGTGGTATTACTATCTATTCCACCTGTACTTCATCTAACTTTTCCTTTAAAATTTAGATGCTATAGCATTTGGTGCATATGGTTTAGGATTGATATTACTTCATTTTCTATGGTACCTTTTATTGTAATATAGTTTCTCTTTATCTCTTTTAATTAAATCTATTTTAGATTTAAGTTTATCTGAGATCATGATTGCTACTCTTGCTTTTTTTATTTTTGCCTCAGCATAATAAATTCTACTTACTGTAGTTATTTTCTTTCTTAAATTTTTGGATCTCTTTTTCTAATTGGTTTACTTCTTTTCATAATTTTTAAAAATTTTCTTAGATTCCTCTTATTTTTTCCCTAATTTTTATTTGATCTCTCTTATTTTATTTTAAGCCTTTAAAGCTCTTGGAAGAGCTTTTTTTGGGCTTGTGACCATTTGATATTTTTCTTTAAAGTGATATTGGCTTTTTTAACTTCACTATCTTCTGAGTATGAATCCAGATCTTCTCTATCTCCAAAGTACCTGTACACGATCCCAAAGAGATCATACAAATGGGAAAAGGACCCACATGTACAAAAATATTCATAGCAGATCTTTTTGTGGTGGCAAAGAATTGGAAATTGAGAGGATTCCCATCAATTGGGGAATGGCTGAGCAAGTTGTGGTATATGAATGTGGTGGAATACTATTGTGCTATAAGAAATGATGAACAGGCTGACTTCAGAAAAACCTGGAAAGACTTGAATGAACTGATGCTGAGTGAAGTGAGCAGAACCAAGAGAACATTGTATACAATAGCAGCCATGTTGTGTGATGACTAATATTGATAAACTTAACCCTTCCCAGCAATACAAGGATCTAAGACATCTCCAGAGGCCTCATGATGGAAAATGCTATCCACATCCAAAGAAAGAACTATAGAAGTTGAATTGCTATTTTTTTTCCTCTTCTGTTGAGTTTTGTTTCCTCTTTCTGATGGTTCCTCCTATCGGTTTTAATTTTTACTTACAACATCACTAATGTGAAAATATGTTTAATATGAATGTAAATGTATAGCCTATATCAGATTGTGTGCCATCTTGGGGAGGGTGGTGGGGAGGAAGGGGGAGAAAAATTTTAAACTCAAAAGCATGTGGAAGTTATTATTGATAAACCAAAATAAATTAATAAAAAATGGCAGAAAAAAAAAGGTATGCACAGTAAGATTGCATTTTGGGCATAGTTCCAAATTGCTCTCCACAATGGTTAGATCAGTTCACAACTCCATCAACAATGCATTAGTGTTCTAATTTTCCTACGTACTCTCTAACACTTATCATTTTCCTTTTCTGTCATATTAACCAATCTGATAGGTGTGAGGTAGTACCTCAGAGTTGTTTTAACTTGCATTTCTCTAATCAATAGTGATTTAGAGCATTTTTTTTACATATGACTATAGAAAGCTTTGATTTCTTCATCTGAAGATTGTGTCCTTTGACCATTTATCAATTTGGAAATGACTTGTATTCTTATAAATTTGACTCAGTTCTCCATATATTTTAGAAATGAGGTCTTTATCAGAAACACTTGATGTAATAATTATTTCCCAGCCTTCTTCTTTCCTTCTAATCTTGGTTGCATTATTTTGTTTGTGCAAAACCTTTTTAATTTAATATAATTAAAATTATCCATTTTACATCTAGCAATGTTCTCTATTTCTTGTTTGGTTGTAAATTCTTCCTTTCTCCATATATCTTACAGGTAAATTATTCCTGTGTAAATCATGTACCCATTTTGATATTATCTTGGTATATGGTGTAAGATGTTGGTCTATACCTAGTTTCTACCATGCTGTTTTCCAGTTTTCCCAGGAGTTTTTGTCAATTAGTGAGTTCTTATCCCAGAAACTGGGGTCTTTGGGTTTATCAAATACTAGACTACTGTGGTCATTTACTACTGTGTCTTATGTACCTATTCCATTCCTTGTGAATCTATTCCACTGATCCACCACTCTATTTCTTAGCCAGTATTGAATAGTTTTGATGATTACCGCTTTATAAATAGCCAAAGTGAATTTCTTAAAGCACAAGGTCTGGCCATGTTATGCCCCCTATTCAATAAATATCAGTGGTTCCCTGTTATCTCCAAGATAAAATATAAAATCCCATTTGGCATTTAAAGCCCTTTACAACTTCATCCCTTTCCTACTTTTCATCTTCTGAAACTTTATTCTCCTCCAAGTACTTTACAATATAGCTGCACTGTCTTTACTGTTCCTTGTACACACACACCTACTCTGAGTTGTTGCCTTTTCACTGACCTGGAATGCTTGCTCTTTCCTCACCTTTGCCTCCTGGTTAGCTTTAACACTCAGCTCAAATCCCTTTTGCAGGAAGCCTTTCCTGTCCCTGCAACCCTACTCCCACCATACTGCCTTGCCCTCTGAGATTACTTTTGATCTAGTCTGTATATGTTGTATATGCACATAGTTATTTGCATATTTTTTCCCTTATTAGAATGTGCTTCTTGGAGGGCAGGTACAGTGTGAGCAGGGCCTTTCTTTGTATGCCCTGGGCAATACAGTGAATGACCCAAAATAAGAGCTTAATAAATGCTTATTGATTGATCACCAGAGAGTTAGGCTGAATACATTTGAGTGATTATGACAATCAGTAATAAAAACCAGTCTCATTATTTTATAGCCATAACTCATATTTATTTATTAGATTTCTGTTTACAGTTCCATTGTCAAAATTAATAACTACTTGATGTAAGCTCCCATATCTTCATGAGCTTATCAGAAAAACAATATGTAATTTACTTACTATCAATATTTTCACAAAATGATATTTATAAGTTAAGCATAGGGTCTCTAGTTAGCCAAGGATTATCATTTACAAGAAAAACAAGCAAGACCCTTATTGGCAAAAGTAATTCATTCTTCCAAGTTGGATATTCACTTCTGTGGTCTTTAGTTATAAAACACCCATTAGACACAGAAAAAGAACCCTGGAGTTAGAGAGAGGAAGATTGTACAATTCAAGGCAATACTTTTCAGAAGAAGGAAATTTAAAGCATAAGAAAAATGTAACACATTCATTTTTAGTAAAGATTCTATTGTAGTCACATTTTCTAGTGCTATGCTTTAAAAGCACTGGTTCATATATTCAAACTTGTTATTTTATTGAGACAAGACATTGTAAAATATCACAGACAAAGCATGTACAACACAAAGTAACAATAAATTCAATAGATTTTATGTAATTGCTTGCCAGCTTGGGAGTAACTAATGATATTAGGTACTTATGATTTTCCTATTAAAATGTGAAAGTCTTCAAATAACCTGGCAGTGTGAAAGTTGAGTCAGATTTGATAGTTGCAAGTGCATTCATCTGGCACACTAACTTGGCACAATACAGTATGAGAGCAACAAAAAACTTACATTTTATGTTAGAGTTAATGAGCACAGAAAAAAAGATGACTTATGTGCTTGGGGTCTTTCAACAGAGAATTGGAGTGCCTATGTACAGGCAAACAAAGTGACAGCATTTGTTGATAAAGATCCCTAAATTATGGGCAATTATAGAATCTTGGTAAAGAGAAGAACATTTTTATACAAGGTCAGCTATATCTGATGGGATTTTTCAGGTTCTGAGGAGAAGCCAACACTATGCACAGATTTTTTAACATCATAACTTTAAGTGGCATTGTTTACTCACCTTTTTGTTACTTCTTGATTTGGTCCAAATTTTGCCTCAATTTTTGAGGATATATTAGCTACTTGGACTGGGGATGGAGGTA
Source organism: Vombatus ursinus (assembly GCF_900497805.2). Lineage (NCBI taxonomy): Eukaryota > Metazoa > Chordata > Mammalia > Diprotodontia > Vombatidae > Vombatus > Vombatus ursinus. The sequence continues at coordinate 16,289,858 of NW_020954723.1, forward strand.
GGATGGGAAAGCTTTGAGTGTCCCTGGGTAGTGAATTACTCTGATCTACCACTATCTTTTACAATTCACATTATTTAATAAATATGAATACTTCAGGCCAAAAAGTTTTGTATGATGTCTTTTTTGTCCTGACAATCATAGAACAGTTGTCTTCTATAGACTAGATGCCAACTTAGCAATTTGGATTCAGTCCAATTCATCATTAGAATCTTCCCTATCTGGTTTAGTAATCTTAAGAACCCTGTAGCTGAGGTGGAGTGAAAGGAAACCTGTACTCACCTGCCCAGTGCCCTCTGAGAAACAGAAAGTTGGCCTAAAGGAAATGTGATAGTCTCTCTATTTCCTTTCCATTTCCTTTTTGTGTGGATCTCTTTGGATGGAAATCGGTGTCCTTGGGAGCTCTAATAGAATCTTAGAACTGGAAGGGACTTCAGGATTGATCCAGTCTAAACACCTCATTTTAAAAATGAGGAAACTGTGGGTCAGAGAGGATTAAGGGACTTGCCCAAGGTCACACAGCCTGAGAGTGGTAGGGTCAGGACTAGAACTCAGGTTTCTTGACTCCTGATCCAGTGTGACTATTTCAGAAAGCAAATAACTTATATTCCCTTGGTCTAGGGAAAGGAGAAGCAATAAGAAAGCAGTCAGGGCTAAAGAGAGATGGCATTGGTAAAATCAAGTAAACTTTACTTGTAGAAACTTAAAAAAAAACTTTTCATAGGAGTAACGTATAAGGAAAACTATGTGTAGTGGGCCAAAGTGGTACTTTTGTGAGTACCATAACATATTCTTGTCGCTAATCAGATATGGTTTCTGCAATTCCATTCTTTTCTAAGACACTTATTAAGAAGATAGGCTTTTAGTCATAGAAACAAGCCTGCATATTCTTCTGGACAACACAAAATGATTAGATCCCTGGTAGGTCCTTGTAGAGATGAATAATGTAAGTGATTTCAAGGAGTGGCTAGAGTCAGAAAAGACATCTTGAAAAAGGTTCTCCCTCACAGCCCCATCCTCACCCTGTTATTCATTGCTCAAAATAACCACTCTTCTTATGGTCTTATTTTTTGACTAGGTTCAAGTCAGTTTCAGTTCTTCATGGCAGTACCAAGTACCACAAAGATAAAGCAGCTCAAAGGAGCATATAATGAACGAGGTGGCATCAGCCAAGTCATTAGACAATGTCCAAGTGCAGACTCCACATCACTGAAGGTGGCATCAGAAGTGGGAGGATCTCCACTGGCATAGCTCTACTGACTTTTGTTGTGTCCTCTTTAGAGAACTTTGTTTTCAGACTTGTTTGTGGAACAAATTAGTTGGGAAATCTCCCAGAGGATGGATCATTTTGCTATCACCTAAGTATGAGATGCAATCTTAGTAATATTTCCTTGTTCTCCTAAGGGTGATATAAGATCTTATGGAGAGAGATTAGGTTAAAGTCATTCATGTGCAAAATATATTTATTTATTCAATGTAAGAAATGCAGAAACAGAAGGGAAAGGGAAAAAGTGTGTCTCAGAATGAGAATGCTTCAATTAGGAAGTCAGGATTCTGTCAGTCAGTCAACTATTCTAACAACAACATTTTGAGATGTTGTAGAGTATGAGGATGAACTTATAAAACTGTCAGTTTGCAGTCTACCTTGAGTTGGTTCTGCTTGCCTTTGGCCAGATGAACATTTTCAAATAGTTCATAGTCATCCTGCACATTGGCAAGAGCCTTCCCTGCTCCCCGACAACCTTTCTGGCCATTAATACCAATGCTATTCTTTGGCGAGATTGTCTGTCCTCGGTAAACCTGAGCCTGGTGCTTACAGATACCAAACTTACTCAGTAGAATGAAAACATCTCTCCGGAAAGCCTTGGTGAAGATCGCATAGAGGAATGGATTGGCACATGAGTTAAGCGGGTAGAAAAGGACCAGCAAGATTTTTGAGTTGCTAATAGTGATGAGGGGTTTGTTCATAACAGCTGACAAAGCATAGAAGGAAATCGGTGCCATGCACATGAAATCAGTGAAGATTAGCACAGCCATCCTCTTGGCAATTTTGGTATCTTTGTCACCTGGGCTGTACTGGGGATTTCGGACAGTGATGTAAATTTTTACATAGCAGGCACAGATGATGATAAAAGCAATGATGTTCAGCAGCAGTACTACAATGATGTAGGTAAGAGCAAGGGGAGTCTCTGTGTCCATGGGGAGGCAGATACTGACTTTGACATAACTGCTGATCCCCACCAATGGAAGCAGGGCTAGGAAGAAACAGCAAACCCACCCACCTAACATGATTATATATGCATGCCATAGGCGGATCTTTCTGTCCAGGCGCATGGCAAAAGTGATGGCATACCAGCGCTCTAGTGTGATGACTGTCAGTGTGTACACAGACAGCTCACTGGCAAAAACGGTGAAAAATCCAGCTGCGTTGCAACCAGAACCAGTCTGCCAGTCAATGGCATAGTTGTAGTACTCAGAGCGGGTATAGACATCAACAGAAGCAATAAGGAGCAGGTAGATCCCCATGCAGAAGTCAGCAAAGGCCAAGTTGCACATGAGAAAGCGTGGGACAGTGAGTTTGTAATGGCTGGTAAGGATAATAAACAAGACAAAGAAATTGCCAAGGAGAGCCAGCAGGTTGACAAACCACACTATAATTCTAAGAAACTTATATCCCATTATATCTTCACAGGGATTGAATTCATCTGGCTCTGGGGAGCATGCCACGTCTTCATTTCCTCCACACACAGTATAGTCATAATGACTATCAAATGCCTGTATAATAAATTCTTGAGGGTTTTTAAGTTCTTGGCCAAATCCAATATTCTCATCCTCCTGTTCTTCAAAGACATAATATTGGGAATTGCTGTGAAAATCCTGTCTTGTGGAGTCTTCCTCATACACTGCATTTGTGTGGTTCTGTTCCTCTGAATAGTCCTGGTAGAAGCGACCATTCAAAGCATTGACAGATTTCTTCTGACGCAAGCTCTGAATGCTGCTCAGGTTGCACATTAGCGACTCAAGGATTCTGAAAGGCAACAGAGTTCATTGACTTGATTCTTTCTGGTGATCATCCCAGAAGGAAGCTGAATTCTGACCTAACCCCAACTATTCTAACAAGAAGTACAGTTTTCATCTTGTGTCATCTTTTAATCTGAGTTCAACTAATTTTCCTGGTATAGAGTAAAACATCTGGAGACTTGGCTATTCCTAGCTATATTGGAGTTGAGGAAAAGCCAACATGGTTTACTTTAGGGTTCATCTCTCCCAAATGCCATGTGCCACCTAAATAGATTTCCTTGATCCCTCCAGTTTTCCTGCTGCTGTTACAGCTAAGTATGTCTTCCCTGCACTACTTTTCATTTTCCTATTTGATTCTGCCTGCATAGTTGGGCCCAGATTTGTCACCAACAGGATAGATCTGTGGAGGAAGCAGATGAATAGATACTTAGAAGTAGGGCAGGGAGTGAGTACAGAGGAGGTAAGGAAGGAATCATGGTAAGGAAGAAAGGATGAGAGTGTAAGAGATATAGGGTAGATAGGAGAGGAAGAAGATGATCATTGCATGGAGGGGGAGAGACTTACTCCTTTGAAGCATGACATATGGCATGAAATTATGGTAGCTGCTTAGCCTGTTTTGAGGAGTTAATCCAAGTTGTTTGGACATTCTTCATCATGGCTGCTTTTCTTAAATATAATGCCACTAAGGGACAGGGACCATGTCCATCTAACTTGCTTTGTATAGTGCTGTATACAAATGAGCTGAATCAGGTGATGCCAACAAAAACAAATGACATTCCATTGTGTCATGATAATTGTGGGGCAGTCACAAAGTTCTGGGTCTTTGATATCTCAATTGAAGGTGAGCAGGTAGTCCAAATCTGTTTACTTATGACACTCATGTTGTCTCTTCTACCCACAGAACACAATCTCAAGCATCAAGATCATAGTATCATAGCTTTAGAGCTAGAAGGGACCTTAGAATTCATCTAGTCTAGAGGTTCCCAAACTTATTTGGCCTCCTGTTCCCTTTTAAAAAAAAATTACTCAGCACCGTCCTGGAAATCTACTTTCTTTAATCCTTTAATGGTTTTTTTTTTTTTAAATTTGCATCATTTCAAAAAAATAAAACTTTTTTTAAAAGATGCACCTTAAATTGAATAATTTATTGTAAATTTGTGGGTTTTTTCCTTCACTGAAATTTTGATGATGCAATCTTGCATCATTTAACTACAGTACTGTATTGTAAACAAGTCATTACATGCACATATTCCTGCTGATGCATGCTGGGCATCCCAACAATGCACAACACACTCACCTGCCAATATTTGCTTGTTAAGACCTGTGGGCAGACTTGGCAACTGATGGGCTATAACTTGTGTTTTGTGTGTTTATTTGGAAAATAATGTAATCACTGTGACTTTAACTCTGTTACACAGCAGATGAAACATGTACAAATGGTTTTTCAAAATTTTCTTCTTTCCTTTCCTTATGCTTCTGCTGCCCCCTTACTTTTATTCAATGCCCTCCAATTGCACCCAAGGCTACTACTGCCAGCCCTAGATCATTCCAGTGCCCCTCAGTGCCCACTTTGGGAATATCTGCACCCCCTCTTTCTTTAGATGAGGAACCTGCAGGCCAAATTCATTCCACACACTTACCCTTTGTTTTTCTTTCTATTCTTGAAAGCACAGCAATGACTTGGATAGGAAAGGTCAACCCGTATCAGGTGAAGGAAACTCAGAGAAAAGGGAAGCTTCTTAAGAGTCCAAGTATTTCTTGCTATCAGTTCTTTCAGATGCTCCAGACCCTTAGGTGGTAGGGCAGTAACACTAGTGTAAGAAATGTCCCTGTGAGTTTGAAAGCAGATCAACAAGGAGACTTAGTTAGCAGGGAGACTCTGGTGTGTGTGTGTTTGTGTGTGTATACACGTGTTTAAATTTTTTTAAATTAAGCATTTAACAGCCAATAAAAAGATAATATTTCCATGTAAAAAGTAGAATAGAAAAAGAGAATTATGTGTGAAACCATGAATCTTTATTACTTGCAGCTTGCTTATATATATATATATATATATATATATATATATATATTCACAGAAATGTCAGAGTTGAGATTGGAACTTAGGTCTTTTGAGGCTAAATTTCAAGTTTTTCAAAATCTGTTTCCCTAGCCTTCAAAGATAATCTATGGGAGTCTATGTTTGACTGGGGATTTCACTTCTGCTTCCCCCAGTTCTTAGGCTCTTAACCTTCAACTCCCTGGTCAAAGCTTTGAAAAGCCCATGTTGGCTCCACTCTCAGACTTCTGATTTAGACCCTGAAGCTAGCTTCTCTCATCCTTCTTTGGAGATTTGAATGCTCTGACAGAAAGAAGTTCTGTCTTTCTATTTCTCCTGTCTCTCAGTTTTGCTCTGCCAAATTCTATAAGTTGGGTCTTTTAGCCACTCTAGTTTTTGAGGACTAGACACCTCTTCCCTCTTGGCCCTTCCTGGCAAAGATTCTGTAGTGGTTTGGCATTTCTTTTTCCACCTCATTTTACAGATGAATTACTTAATAGAATTAAGTCATTTGTCCAAGATCACACAGCTAGTAAGTGTCTGAGGCTGGATTTGAACTTAGGTCCTCTTGACTCCAGAGCTGACACTCTATCTACTGCATCACCTAGCGACCAGCTAGGCCTCCTTACTCTGAGGCTAGTTCCTCCAGAGTGACTTGTTCTTTTTGTACTTTTGTTGGAAATACCTGTGTTTTCAGATGGTCTCACCTCCATCTCTTTACCACAGACTGATCTAAGTTGACACATATCACCCTCTCCCCAATTATTGGACAAGGCCATTTGACCACATGTCCCATGCTCTAGACTTTTTTGTTGTTGTTGTTGGCAAGGCAATCAGGATTAAATGATTAAATCACACAGCTAATAAGTGCTGAATGTCTGAGGCTGGATTTGAACTCAAGTCCTCCTAATTCTACAGCTGGTGCTGTATCCACTGTACCACCTAGCTGCCCTTAGACTTCTTTTTTTTTTAAAGCAGGTAAACATATTTATTGAAACCAATAGACCTAGCACCTTGCTATTTCCCTGCCAAATCTGGCTGTCCATGGCTTATTTGCTCAAAATACTACTCTTCAGTAGAGAATCTGATCAATCAGTGCTAACATTAATACATTAACTCTTTTAGGTAACATATTTGCATTTTAGCAAAAAGTCTTAGGTTCAAATACTGATTCTGACATTTATTAGCCATGGACAAATAACTTAACCTCTCTGAGACTCTGTTACTTTATCTACAAAACAATGACAATGATACCTGTATTATCTACCTCACAGAGTTACTGTGAGGTGCAAATGAGAAAATGTAGATAAAGTCTTTTTAAAACTTTACAGTGCTTTACAAGCGCTAGTTATGTTAAACAGCATATTTAGAGACAGTACCCTAACTCTTTGCCTCAGTTTCCCACCTGTAAAATAAGAGCTTGGACTAAGACACTTTGTAGGTCCTTTTCAGCTCTAAATCTATAATTCTATGACCCTATGAATTCAGATAATGTGTATTTTAGACACTGTGGCAGTCTGGAGCAGAAGTCATTTTGGACAAGTCACCTTTTACTTCCCCCACTGATTATTCTATAAACACATGGTTCTATTAGGAAAGATCTCTCCAAAGCAGGTAAAGGGCAGGTATATTGGTATCCCCTTTTTACATAATCAACCAATAATTATTTATTAAGTGCTTACTACATGCACAGAACTGCTCTAGGTGATAAAGAATCAAAGACAAAAATAAAACAGTTCCTTCCTCAAAGAGCTTATATTTTATTGGGGAAAATGACAGAAACACTGATGATACAAAAAAGGCAATGAGAGTAAGTAATCTGCTTACACAGTAAGCCAGTAGTGGAGATATCTGTAACAAGAATCTGAGATTTGGGTTCTCTGGTTCAATATTTTAAGACAGCTCATCCTTAAAATCTCCCACCAAACACCAAAAGTCATTTAACTTAGAAAGATCCTTATATATTGGCTCACTGGACCTCAATAAGAATCAGGTTTATGAATTGAGATGAATCATCTAGTCAGCTCTTGAATTTCTGCAACTTATTTATGTTATACAGTATCTGTGACTTCCTTCTCCTGGGAAAAAGTCTCTTCTACCTTTAGAGGGCATAGATAGCAGTTGTAGAGTGAGTGGTATCTATGACCTTCCCATGTTCTCTTCCTAAGATAGTAAACAGTAAGGTTGATCAACTTAGAGAGTCCTTGAGCTGGGGCTGCATATTTAAATTATGAAGTTATGCTTAATAAAGATCACACATAACTGATAATTAACCAAATTCAACTGGACATTCACAGCAGCCTCCCATTTTGTGTATTGACTCTGGAATGTCACAATAGATCATTTTAATTTTCTCCGTTTTAGGCTCCTCTAACAATATCCTGGGGGAAATGATGGAAGGCAAAAGTATGAGAAAGAAATTCTTAGTTGAATATACAAGTTGCCTAATGCCCTTGAAAAGGGAGCTGGATTTGGAGTTAAAGGAGTTGGGTTTGAATGCCACCTCTACAGTGTAGTACTCATGAGACTTTGGGAAACTCATTTCACCTTTCATCAGTCAAATGAGGGAGGTCTGATTACATGCTAGGCACTGCACTAAGTGTTGGGGATACCAATACAAAAAACAAAACAAAATCTTCCCTTAAGAAGCTTACATTTGAGTAAAAGCAGTGACTTGCTTGAGCACTCCCCCAAACCCTTCCAAATACCTATAAAAAAATGACTCTAGTCAAATTCTAAAGCAGCAGAACCCACAAAAAAGACAGAGCAAAACACATTTCCAGCCCAAGACATCCTGGATGATTGATCGGAAAGGTATATTGCGCCGGGCTGGGAGAGGAGCACAGTTCGGTGTAGGTGCACAGGCTGCAGCGACCCTGGAGCAGGCCTCAGAGGGCTGAATCACAGGCAGCTGTAGTGGTTTCCAGACTTCTCAACCCATGAACACCAAAGACAACTTGGAAGGTCAGTGGGAAAAGTCTGTGTCAGCAGGGAGAGAGAGAAGCCGGTGGTCTCAGCTCCAGTCCCTGAGCTTGGCAGGGGCAGCGGCTGCCTCCTGAGCTTCCAGCCCACAGACTGAGGGGGAATCTAGTGGTTGATCAGAGGGGGATTGCCGGGATCTCTCTGATGGTGCAGGATTCTCTTGCTTTGCTGGTGCTTGGATCTGGGTCACAGTTCTGGGTGGCGGTGTTGGGGCAAAGAGGAGCACTGGCATGGTGGAGCTTGTAGTGGCTATGGAGAGGAAACCCTCCTCACAGTTCCAAGACAGAAAAGAGTGCTCATAGACCAGAGCACAGGCCAGGAAAAGAGTAAACACCTCACCCTTGATCATACCACCTTGGAAGAACTGAAAATGTACAGGTCCCTAGAAGTATCTCTGAAAACAGCTGCACAAAACCCCTGAAACTTGGGACAGTACATTCTCCACACTGGAAACAGACTCCTACCTTAACAAAGAGTGTATAACTCAAGTAATTGGCTGGGATCATGAGCAAGTAGCGCAAAAAGAGTCGGACTATATTATCTTACTTTGATGACAAAGAAGATCAAAACATACAACCAGAAGAAGACAACAAAGCCAAAGCTCCTACATCCAAAGCCTCCAAGAAAAATATGAATTGTCTCAGACCATGGAAGAGCTCAAGAAGGATTTTGAGAAGCAAGTAAGAGAAGTAGAGGAAAAACTGAGAGTGATGCTAAAGGAGACCCAAAAAATACTGAAGAAAATAACACCTTAAAAAATAGCCTAACTCAAATGGCAAAAGAGGTCCAAAAAGCCAATGAGGAGAAGAATGCCCTTAAGAGCAAAATTAGCCAAATAGAAAAAGAAGTCCAAAAACTTACTGAAGAAAATACATCCTTAAAAATTAGAATGGAGAAATTGGAAGCTAGTGACAATTTGAGAAATCAAGGCACTGTAACACTAATCAAAAGGAATGAAAAAATAGAAGAAAATGTGAAATATCTCATTGGAAAAACAGACCTGGAAAATAGATCCAGGAGAGAGAACTTAAAAATTATTGGACTATCTGAAAGCCATGATCAAAAAAAGAACCTAGACACCATCTTTCAAGAAATTATCAAGGAAAACTGCCCTGCTGCTTTAGAACCAGAGGGCAAAATAGAAATTGAAAGAATCCACCAATTACCTCCAGAAAGAGATCCCCAAAGGAAAACTCCTAGGAATGTTGCAGCCAAATTCCAGAATTCCCAGGTCAAGGAGAAGATAATGCAAGCAGCCAGAAGGAAACAATTCAAGTATTGTGGAAACACAATCAGGATAACACAAGATTTAGCATCTTCTACATTAAGGGTCTGGAGGGCATGGAGTATGACATTCCAGAGGGCAAAGGAATTAGGTCTACAACCTAGAATCACCTACCCAGCAAAATTGAGTATAATCCTTCAAGGTAAAAAATGGTTATTCGATGAAATAGAGGACTTTCAAGCATTCCTGTGGAAAAGACCAGAGCTGAATAGAAAATTTGACCTTCAAATACAAGACTCAAGTGAAACATGGAAGAGGTAAATAGGAAAGAGAAATCATAAGAGACTTATTAAGGTTGAATTGTTTACATTCCTGCAGGGAAAGATGATGTTTATAACTCATGAGTCCTTTGTCAGTATTAGGGTAGTCGGAGGGAGAAAATTATATGTTTGTATAGATAGATAGATAGATAGATAGATAGATAGATAGATAGATAGATAGATAGATAGATAGAAGACACAGGGCGAGTTGAAGATGAAGGGGTGATATGTGGAAAATAAAATTAAGGAGTGGGAGAAGATTATACCGGGAGAAGGAGAAAGGGAGAAGTAGAATGAGGTAAAATATCTCACATGAAACAGACAAGAAAAGGCTTTTACAGTGGAAGGGAACTGGGGGAAGGTGAGAGGGAATGAGTGAATCTTATTCTCATAGGATTTGGCTTAAGGAGGGAATAACATACACAATGGGGTATGGAAATCTATCTTACTCTACAGGAAAATAAGTGGGGAAGGGGACAAGAGAGCAGGGCATTGATAGAGGGGAGGGCAGACTGAGGGAAGGGGTAGTCAAAAGCAAACACTTCTAAGGAGGGACAGGGTCAAAAGAGAGAATAGAATAAATGGGGGGTAGGATAGGATGAAGGGAAATATACTTAGTTTTTCATAACAGGACTACTATGGAAGTGTTTTGAATGACTATACATCTATATCCTGTATCGAGATGCTTGCCTTTTCAATGAGGGTGGGTGGAGAGGGAGGAAGGGAGAAAATTTGTAACCCAAAGTTTTAAAAACACATGTTAAAAATAAAAAAAAAATTTAAAGAAAAGAAGCTTACATTTAATAGTGTGGTGGTAAATGTTTAACAACCAATTTGTCCCTCCCAAATTATGCCAACATACTTTTAAGTTTAGTCTGTATCATTAACATTTTCTCTGTTACTTTCTTAAGACTAGGCAATGAATAAAACAATAAATTAAGACTTCATTTGTAGCATTTGTGAGGTGTAAATGCTCACATTGTAAATTTCACAATCAGCTCTCTGGCTCCAGCACATCTCTGCTTATACTCTAATCAAAGGAAACAATACATATAAGAAAGTCGTGTCTAGAAAAGGGTGTTTTGGTCTTAGGATTTACAGGGATGTTAAATAGAATAATAGGGCAGTCCGCTGACATGGTCTTTCCAGAAGTAATGATAATGTTGATTTTATTACAGTTCTATAATCAAAGAGGTAGAGATTATGTTGTTTTTCATCTTTGTATCTCCAATATTTAATATATCTGTGTAGCTTTTGTATCCATATATATGTGTATATATGTATATGTATATTTATATATATGTATGTATGTATGTATTCTAAGTTCCCTAAAGGCAGAGACTTGTTTTTATTCTTTTTTTGTCTTTGTATCCTCAGTGTCCAACATAGTACCTTGTACATAGTAGACACTTAAAAAATTTGAATTTTTGAATTTTGTATTTATATATATATATGTATATATACATATATATAAATGTTATTTTTCCCCAATTACATGTTAAAACAATTTTTAACATTTTAAAAAAAGTTTTGAGTTCCAAATTCTATTCCTCCCTCCCTCCCTCTCTCCCCTCCCCCCAAACAGTAAGCAATCCATTATACTTTATACATGAGCAATCTTGTAAAACATCCACATCAGTCATTTTGTTCAAGACTCGAAAAAAAAAAAGAATAAGAGTGAGAGAAAAATAGCGTTCTTCAGTCTGCATTGAATTTGTATTTTTGAAAGGAACTCTGGTTATATTTCTGCTTACTTTATGATTCCATCTAAGTAATGACGTTTATTATTGAACTCAATTATTCATATGATTCAGAGAGGTCAAAGAGGATGGTAACTTGGAAAAACAATGTGACTTTGGTAATAAGGTCATTGGTGACTTGGAGAGAGGAGTTAGCCTCCTTCAGTGGAGTAGTCCACATAAAAGCCAGATTGCAAGGACCCAAGGCATGAGTGGGTGGAGAAGAAGTGGAGAGAGCCAGCAAGTGTAGGCTATTTTTTTCTAAATATGCAGTAGTGAAGAAGAGGAAGGAGAAGGGATAATAGCTAGAGGGAGATAGTTGGGTCAAGGGAAGTTGGTTTTTTTTAAAATTTTTTTAATTATAGGATTCAGAAAAATAGCTTTGTACTCCATGAGAGATTGTCTCTAAAGAGTGTTATGTACATAGGAAACAAAAATCCATCTGAGCACACTTCTTTTAGATGGATTGAAGCTTAATGCATAGGTCATGGGAACCATCTCAAGTTATATTGAATTGAAGTGAGTAGAATTATATTCTTATAGAGAAAAAACTGCACTGCTATGTAAAGGACAAGATTGTCACTCATTCTGAATACCATAAGGGGGAAAATGACCTGTTGATTTTTATTTTTCAGATAAGAACTAATGAGGAGTACAAAAAACTCAGGGAATGCAAATTAATTTTTAAATAACATAAATAAAACTTGGAAACTAAATGTGCCACAAAATAGAATATAGTTCATTTCAAATAATTTTTTTGCTCATCTAGTGTACAGTTTTGGGTTATCAATGTCACTACTTTCCTTTCTTGGCACAAATAATTGGTAATTGACTTGTGTGGTATGTTCATTTATTTCAAAATAACTCTTGAGAACATAATATATGTAAGACACTGTGCTATATGACCTAGAGGATAAAAAGAATAATTATTGTACTTCTTAATCTTACAGTCTAGCAAGGGAAATAAGATGAATAGAAACAACTATCATACAAGGAATGATGTGTATATGTAATAACAGAGAAAATTGGACGTAACGTGGAATAGTTAAAGAATGCTGATTCATAAGCACAAGACTTCTAAATTCAAATCCTGATCCAAGTCTTTCCAGGTTTTTCTGAAGTCTGACTACTCATCATTTCATATACCACAACTTGTTCATCCATTCCCCAATTGATGGGCATTCCCTCAATTCCAATTCTTTGCCACCACAGAAAGAGCTGCTATAAATATTTTTGTACATGTGGGTCCTTTTCCCATTTTTATGATCTCTTTGAGATACGGCGCTAAAAGTGCTAATATAAACCCCACCATTTTTTATTTCTTTTTGGTGGAACAGTTGAAGTTAAGTGACTTGCCCAGGGTCACACAAGTAGTACATGTCAAGTGTCTGAGGCCAGATTTGAACTTAGGTCCTCCTGACTCCGAGGCCAAAGCTCTGTCCACTCTGCCACCTAGCTGCCCCTCTATAATCTTTTAATGTCAGATATGAAGGACCATGTTCAGTGGAGGGAGAGAATACCTACATTTGGGGGATCAGGCAGGATTCATGGAAGACCTGATACTGAGCTGGGGCTTTGAGGAATTGAATTTTTTTCCTCTCTAGTATCGATCAAGCAAATATTTATTATGTGCTTACTCTGTGCTGGGCCCCATGCTAAGCACTTGGAATACAAAGAAAGGCAAAACCAGTCCCTGCCTCAAGAGACTTAGATTTGAATGGGGAAAGTATAGAAATGATCAGGTACATACAAGATACGTACAAAAGTGTATAGGGAATACCACTGGACTTAGAGTCAAGGGACCTAGGTTTTCATCTTGCCTCCAATATTTACCAGCCTTGTGACCCTGGAATTAAATTCTCTTAGCTTCAGTTTCTTCACTGGCAAGATGGATATAATAATGCTTGTACTACTTAGCTCATAGGGTTGTTTTGATATTTTCAAGTACTCAATAAACCTTAAAGTGCCTTAGAAATAATAATAATAACAACAGTTATAACAGCTAGCATTTACATGGTGCTTTAAGGTTTATAAACTGATTTATAGATCTACTTCACTCATTTTATATTTAGAAATGTAACCTATTTAATGTGAGCTACCTGTGTGGCCTTCAGCAAGTCCTTTGACTTCCTTGGGTCTCAGTTTCCTTAGTTATAAGATGAAGGGTTTGGACTAGGTTATCTGATGTCCCTTTAGATGTAAACCCTATAAATCTTCCACCCTCCTAGTGGAATTTATCTCACTAGCTCCTATGCTTCTTACCCCTCCAGGCCCTGCGCTCCATCCACTGCACTATCTAGCTGCTTGTGTTTTGCAGTTACTCTATAGGCTTGCCTCAGTCTTTCACTCTGCATTGGCTGTAGAACTCTGACAGGTGTGTGTGTGTATGTGTGCGCGCGCACACGTGTGTATGTGTATGGTTTAAGTGCCTGCTTTTTTTTGGGCTAAAATACTCTAGTTACATTCTGAGCAACATTATTTACTTGGCATATACCCAACTTGGTGCCAGAGACTTTCACAGAATAAGGTCTCGTTGTTTCATATTTTGCAGTTATTTTATGGTTGGTGAACTGTGTAGTCGGGCAGCCAAATTTGCATTGTGTGTTACTCCAGCAGGGACTTCTGCTGTTCTTAACCTTTACAACACAGCTACTCTGAGTATTTGGCTTGGTGTTCGTGGAAAAGAAGCATTGAATTGAATTAGATTAAATTAGATTAAAAGAGCTCTTTCCTTTGGAGTTTCTTTTCCCTTTGTGTGTGGTCTTTGCCTTGAAAGACTAGGTGAAGTGAGGATAAACACAACAGGGACGCTGAACTAAAGAAGTAGGTGATTAATTAAATTTCTTTCTTTTTTTTTTTTAGAGGACAATTAATGTATTGTTGGTAGAGCTGCAAATTTGTCCAGCCAGTGACCCTTGGTCACTAAACTATGCATTCCCTTTGATCCTGTGACAAAACCACTAGCCTCCTATTCCAAGAAGATAAAAAAAATATAAAAGAGAATGACCCATGTGTTCAAAAATGGGGCATCTAGGTGGTGCCATAGTGCACAGATCCCTGGGCCTGGAGTCAGAAAGACTTATCTTCCTGAGCTCAAATCCAGCCACAGGCACCCACCAGCTGTGTGACCCTGAGCAAGTCATCCAACCTTATTTGCCTCAGTTTCCCCCATCTGTAAAATAATCTGGAGAAGGAAATGTCAAACCATTCCAACATATTTGCCCAAAAAAACCAAAAACAAACCCAAATGGGGTCACAAAGAGCTGGACACAACTAAAAAAACCCAACAAAAATGTTCAAAACTACTCATGGCAGCTCCTCCCATGGTGCCAAAGAACTGGAAGCCCTGTCTATCAATACTGAACACATTATGGTATAGCAAAATAATCGATATTAGTGTATAGAAATGACAAAAGGGACAGTTTCAGAGAAACCTGGGGAAACTCAAAGGAGCTGATGGAGAATGAAGTGAGCAGAACCACAAGAACAACCCACACAATAACAACACAATAAATACAAACAACTCTGAAAGACTTAAGGGTGCTGATCAACACAATGACCAACCATGATTCCAGAGCACCAATAAAGAAACATGCTACCCACTTCCTAACAGAAAGGTGACAGAGTCAGGGTACAGAATGAGACAAACATTTTTTAACAGGCCTAATCTGGGAATTTGTTTTGTTTGACTTTACGTATTTGTTACAAGGGTCTCCTCCCCTTTTTTTTCTTTCCTTTTTTCTTGGTAAATAGTATTTTATTTTTTTCCAATTACAGGTAAGATAGTTTTCAACATTCATTTTTTGTAAGATTTTTAGTTTCAGATTTTTTCTCCCTCCCTCCCTCTGATCCCCCTTCTCCAAGAAGTAAGCAATCTGATATAGATTACACATGTGCAGTCATGTAAACATATTTCCACATTCGTCATGTTGTGAAAGAAGAAACAGAACAAAAGGGGAAAGCCCCCTGAAAAAGTGAAAATAATATGCTTCAATCTGCATTCAGACTCCATAGTTCTTTCTCTGGATATGGATAGCATTTTCCACTATAAGTCCTCTGTAATTGTCTTGTATTGTTGTATTGCTGAGAAAAGGTAAGTCAGTCATAGTTTATCATCTCACAATGTTGCTGTTACTGTGTACAATAGTCTCCTGGCTCTACTCATTTCACTCAGCATCAGTTCATGTAAGTCTTTCCAGGTTTCTCCTAAATCCTCTTGTTTATCACCTGTTCACAAACTAGTATTCCATTAACAATCATATACCACAATTTGTCCAACCATTCCCCAATTGATGGACATTGCCTCAACCCCCAATTCTTTGCCACCACAAAAAGAGCTGTTGTTATAATTTGCATTTTTCTAATCAATAGTTATTTAGACCATTTTTTATATGACTATGGATAACTTTAATTTCTTCATCTGAAAACTGCCTGTTCATATCCTTTGACCATTTATCAATTGGGGAATAACTTGTATTCTTTATAAATTTGAGTCAGTTTTCTACATATTTGAGAAGTGAGGTCTTCATCAGAAACACTTGCTGTAAAAATTCCCATCTTTCTGCTTTCTTTTTAATCTTGGTTGTATTGGCTTTGTTTGTGCAAAAACTTTGTAATTTAATGTAATAAAATTAACCATTTTGTATTACAATATTCTCTATCTCCTGTTTGGTAATAAATTCTTCCCTTTTCCATAGACCTAACAAGTAAACTATTCCTTGCTCTCCTAATTTGCTTACGGTATCACTCTTTGCCTAAATCATGTACCCATTGTGACTTTATCTTGGTATACGGTGTAAGATGTTGGTCTATGCCATACTATTTTCTGGTTTTCCCAATAGTTTTTGTCAAATAATGACTTCTTATTCTAAAATCTTGAGTCTTGGGGTTCATCAAATAGTAGATTACTATAATCATTTACTGCTGTGTCTTGTGTATCTACTCTATTCCACTGATCCACCACTGTATTTCTTTGCCAGTACCAAATAGTTTTGATGATTACTGCTTTATAATATAGTTTTAGATCTGGTACGGCTAGGCTACCTTCCTTTGCATTTTTTTTCATTAATTCACTTGATATTCTTGACCTTTTGTTCTTCCAAATGAATTTTGTTATTATTTTTTCTATCTCTGCAAAATAATTTTTGGTAGTTTGATTGGTATGGCACTGAATAAATAACTTAATTTGAGTAGAATTGTCATTTTATTATATTAGCTCTTCCTACGCATGAGCACTTGATATTTTTCCAATTGTTTAGATCTGACTTTGTGTGAAAAGTGTTTTGTAATTGTGTTCATATAGTTCCTGGGTTTGTCATGGCAAGTAGACTCCCAAATATTTTATATCATCTATAGTTATTTTAACTGGAATTTCTCTTTCTATCTCTTCTTGCTGATCTTTGTTGGTAATATATAGAAATACTAATAATTCATGTGGGTTTATTTTATATCCTGGAACTTTGCTAACATTGTTAATTATTTCAAGGAGTTTTTTTAGTTGATTCTCTAAGTATACCATCATATCATCTGGAAAGAGTGATAGTTTTGTTTCCTCATTGCCTAGTCTAATTCCTTCAATTTCTTTTCTTATTGCTAAAGCTAACATTTCTAGTACAGTATTAAATAATAGGGGTGATAATGGGCATCCTTATTTCACCTCTGATCTTATTGGGAAGACTGAGTGTGTATATTCTTCTTTGAGCCAAATATGATGAGAATAAGGTTCAAACAATACTCACTCCCTCCATTTTCCCCCTCTACTGTAATACGTCTTTCATGCCTCTTCATGTGATATAATTTATCCCATTATGCCTTCCCCTTTTCTCTTCTTCCAGTACAATCCTTTTTTTTCACCCTTTAATAAAATTTTTGTATCACATCAAAGTCAACTTATACCTGTACCCTCTGTTTAAGTATACTCCTTCTAACTGCCCTAATAGAGATACAGTTCTTAAGAGTCACAAGTATCATCTTCCCATGTAGGGATGTAAACAGTTAACCTTATTGAATACCATGTCTTTTTTTTTCTTTCATATTTACCTTTTTATGCTTCTCTTGAGTTTTGTATTTGAAGATCATATTTTCTTTTCAGCTCAGGTCTTTACATCAGGAAAGTTTGAAAGTCCCTTATTTCATTGAATATCCATATTTTCCCCTGAAAGATTATGCTCAGTTTTACTGGATAGTTGATTCTTGGTTGTAATACAAGGTCTTTTGCCTTCCAGCAAATTATATTCCAACCCTTCCAATCCTTTAATATAGAAGCTGCTAAGTCCTGTGTAATCATGACTGTGGCTTCTTGATATTTGCATTATTTCTTTCTGGATGCTTGCAGTATTTTCTCCTTGAGCTGAGAGTTCTGGAATTTGGCTGCAATATTCCTTGGAGTTTTTATTTTGGGATTTCTTTCAGGAGGTGATAGGTGTATTCTTTCAATGACTATTTTACCCTCTGGTTCTATGATATCATGGCAGTTTTCTTTGATAAGTTGTTGAAAGATACTGTCCAGTCTCTTTTTTTGATCATGGCTTTCAGGTAGTCCAAGAATTCTTAAATTATCTCTCCTGAATCTATTTTCCAGGTCAGTTGTTTTCCAATGAAGTATTTTACATTTTCTTCTACTTTTTCATCCTTTTGATTTTGACTGATTCTTAATGTCTCACAGAGTCATTAGCTCCCACTTACCCAATTCTGATTTTAAGGAATTATTTTCTTCAGTTAGCCTTTGTACCTCCTTTTCCATTTGGACAATTCTATTTTTAAAAGAGTTGTTTTCTTCGGTGAATTTTTTTCCATTTGGCCAATTCTATTTTTTTTAAATCAATCTTTTTAAATTTTTTACTGTATAATATTTTCTGTATATGCAAACAAACCAAATGCAGTTAAATTAGAAGGGAAAGAGTTCACTTGGAAACAAATTGCAGCAATTTTCTCTGATAGAGGCCTCATATCTAAGATATATAAAAACTAATCAAAATTTATAAGAACAAAAGCCATTTCTCAAAAGATAAATGGTTAAAGGATATGAATAGCCATATTCCAAGGTTATTAATAATCAAAGAATTCAAATTAAAGAAACTCTTAAATTCTACCTAACACATCCTACAGATTGGCAAAGTTGACAAAAAAGGAAAATGACAGTCATTGCCATGTAAAAACTGGCACACAATACACTGATGGTGGATCTGTGACTTGGTCCAGCCATTCTGAAAATCAATTTGGAACTATGTCCAAAGTATTACTAAACTGTACATACCCTCTGACCCAGTTATATCACTAGTAGGGCTATACCACAAAGAGGTCAAAGAAAGAAGAACAGACCCCATATATATAGTAAATTTTTCTGGTACCTCTTTTTTTAGTGACAAAGAATTAGAAACTAAGGGGGTGCCAGCTAATTGGGGGATGGTTAAAATAATTAATATAGGTGAATACAATGAAAGATTTTTGTACCATTTGAAATGAAAAAAAAAATGGACACTTTCAGAGACTCCCAAGAAAACCTTTGTGGACTGTTGCAGGATGCAATTCTATTTTTTAAGGAGTTGTTTTCTTCAGTCAGTTTTTGTGCTTCCTTTTCCAAGCTGTTGACTCTTTTTTCCATAATTCTCTTGCCTAACTCTCATTTCTTCTCCCAATTTTTCTTCTACCCCTCTTACTTGATTTTCAAAATTCTTTTTGAGCTCTTCCAAGAGGATTTTTTTGAGCTTGAGACCAATTCATATTCCCCTTTGAGGCTTTGTATGTGTGCATTTTGACATTGTTTTCCTTTTAAGTTTGTGTTTTGATCTTCTGTGTCGCCATAGTAGCTTTCTATGGTCAGGGCTCCTTTTTGTTTTTTACTCATTTTTAAAAGTTGAGCTCTGCTCCAGGGGTATGGGGGGCATTGTCCCAAGCTTCTTGCACTGGAGGCCAGGGACCTGGTCACTGGCTTTCTGCACTGGGGCCTCTTGGACTGGCAGCTTGTCCACTATGCTAGGGTGGTCCAGCCTAGTTGTCCTTTTTGTGCCCTGGGTCCTGTGGCTTGCAGTTTGCCTGCTGTGCTGTGGTTGGAGGCTTTACAGCTGGCCTGCTGTGCTACTAGCTTGCTGAAACAGAACCAAGGGGCTTCAGTTACTGATCTGTGCTGTGGCTAAGAGCCTCCCATTAGCTTGCCCAGACACCTGCCTATGCTGGGCTGTGCTTCCCTTTTACCTCAGTGAGACAGAACTTTCCTGAATTTCTTCTAAGTTATCGTGGGCTGGAAAATTGTTTCACT
This sequence comes from Vombatus ursinus, assembly GCF_900497805.2. Lineage (NCBI taxonomy): Eukaryota > Metazoa > Chordata > Mammalia > Diprotodontia > Vombatidae > Vombatus > Vombatus ursinus. The sequence continues at coordinate 16,309,437 of NW_020954723.1, forward strand.
CCATCTTTTTGTGGATTCTGTGGCTCCAGAATTCTTTTAGAGGCTTTATTTAATGTTGTTTCTGAGGAAAACTGAAGAGAGCTCAGGCAACTTCCAGGTTTCTCTGCACCATCTTGGCTGCACCCTTTGCTCAATTTAATTTCAACATTTATTTGTTGCCTACTCAGAAGACATTGCTTGAACTCACTGGCATTATTAGTTATAATACTCTAGGTATTTATATGGTCAGTACTGGTTTAACAGAAGTTAAGTGACTTGCCGAGGGTCACACAGCTGAATGTCTGAGACTGGATTTGAACTCAGGACTTCCTGACTCCAGGCCCAGCCCTCTATCCACTGAGTCATATAGCTGCTTCCATATGGACTACTTGTGTCCGACCTGTGGTAGAGCCTTCTGAGTTTGTACTGGTCTGATCAGCCACAGTCAGACACACTGTACCTTGACCCTGACATAGTAATATCATTTTGATCTTCTTCTTCTTTTTTTTATTTTTATTTTTGCTAGGCAATGGGGTTAAGTGACTTGCCCAGGGTCACACAGCTAGTAAGTGTTATATGTCTGAGGTCATATTTGAACTCAGGTCCTCCTGACTCCAGGGCCGGTGCTCTATCCACTGCGATACCTAACTGCCCCTTGATCTTCTTTAAGCATGAAGGACAACAGTCAACCAATTGGTCCTTAGCAGAGGTGGAAGAATATTTTGCAATTTAAGAAGTGTTACCTGCTTCTCCCCTCCAAGTATCCTTTTTTCCCCCAGCTTCCCATGAGAAGTGAAATCCCCCAATTAGAGTCAAATCTGTGGATTACATGACAAAGTGGGTCCTTTTCTGTAAAAGATGACTACTGTTCAAACATGTATATTTTTTTAATTTATAGGCAAAAAAATAACCCAGATTGGAGAGCTAATTATTTTTTTGAGACTTCAAAGAACTGGCCTGGGGTTTCAGATGATCTATTTCTTACCATTAGACTTTAGATTAAATATATTTATGCTAATATGATAGCTCCTGATGGTAACATTTACTTTTTAGGAAACACCTAAAGTGACAATCTTACAAAATAGTAAAGATTAATTACAAGTTAAAGCAGGTATATTATTTTGAGATTTGCAGACATAAGATTATGAGAAAGTGAACATGATATGAAAAAAGTAATAATATAGTGCATAAAAAAACTGTCTTCAGAGTGAGGAGGCCCTGGTTCCGAGTCTGATTCTGATACATACAGACTAGGTGACCCTGGGCAAAAACATTTAAATTCATAGTGTTCAAGGAAATTCATTGAGACCATAAACTTCAGAGCAAACACTGATTTCCATTAGTAGAGGGAATTTCTTCACTGGGGTTAAGATTATAAATCCAGTGCTATACTCCAACCCATTCCACCCCAAAAAATCATGGTATCTTGGAAGGAGCACTGGACTGGCTCTATTCTTGCCCCTACAAATTTCTTTACTGAACTCTCACAGAGACTGCAATAACCAGCACTGGGCATCATCCCTGCAGATTAGATGATAAAGAGAAAGGAAATGCTTCCAAAAATCCAGGGTTTAGTACAGAATGAGGTACAGGACATATGAATGGCAACATTGAGAGGCAAAGGAGAGGGACAGGAACATGATAAGCCCAGAATGGAGGTGGCTGCTGAAGACTAAAAAAGGCTTTCATTTATTTATCTCACAATTTTGCCTTGGGACACCCCTAAATAGAACCTATTTCCCAAATAATAAAATAATAGTTAGCATTCATATTCTGCTTTAAAGTTTGTAAGTCATTTTTACAGACATATAATTTTCTTCTCACTACAACCCTGGGAGATAGGTGCCATTATTAGCTCTATTTTACAGATGAAGAAACCAAGGCAGACAGAAGGTAAGTAACTTGCCACAGTCACACAGTTAGTAAGTGTCTGAAGCCAGATTTGAACTCAGGTCTGCCTGATTCCATGGCACTACTTAGCTGCCTAGTATGCATAGATTTCTTCCAAGGTATATGAAACCTCTGAAAGATTTAATTATAATTTAGATCTATAATTAAATTGTAAAAATCAGACTTTATTTTGAACATGGAAGGAATGAAAAGAATTGAACAAGGGGCATTTTCATTTATCTTAGAAGTCAATACTTTGAGACCCAGGATTTTCAAATTAGTCCTCAGCAGGTAAGTAGAAATGAAGAATAATGATGTATCTCTATCAGAAGATCCAAGGACATGATTCTGCAGATGGCATCATTACTGTTTGTCGAATTAAGCCCATACCTGGAATTTTCAGATTTCTAGTGTTACAAAAGCAGCATAGGATAGTGGAAAGAACACAGAAGTCTGAGTCAAAAATCCTGGGTTTAAGGCATTGCTCTACCACTTATTAATCATAGAGATAAAAGCAAGTCACTTAAACTTTTTAAGCCTCAGTTTCTTTACCTGTGATAAAGGGGTAGCAATACCCATGGTAAAAATCAAATGAGATACAATGAGAATGTCATGAAAATGTAACAATAATGTTCTAGATAAAGGTGAGTAGGTGTTGTTATAAAAGTCTCATTTCAGTGTGCTTTTGTTGCAGCCACCAAATGCATCACTTTCAGAGGGAAAACACTTTACTAAAAGTCGAGTGTAAAACTAGTTTGTTTATGGGAATTTAAGAAGGACCAGACAAAACGTGGTGGGAAAAAAAATGGCATCAAAGTCTCAAGTCAAATTAGAGGTTTTGTTTTGATAAATAAAATTAGACTACAGATCTCTTTGCTTTAGCATTAGCATCTGCTTTAAATTAGTCTCTGTTTTCAAGAAATGACCCTTGAAAAAATGTTTTAAACCAAATGTGAAAATTTAGCTATTTTTGTTTACTTTTATAAATGACTGTGATGTTCTATTTTCTTTACTGAATAATAAAGAGTAAGGCACAATTTCCCACTTCTCTTTTCCCTTTGAAGGAATCTGAGGTTTTGTTCAGTGGGATTTTAACTATAGGATGACTATTTCTCATATAGCCATTTAAAAAGTCAGTATCAAATCAAAAATATCTTTTCAGCTCTTTCCATATACGAGGCACTGGGTTAGGTGCTGTGGGAGATACAAAGAAATATAAGATACAGTCCACACTCTCAAGGAACTTGCATTCTAATTGGGGAGACAAGATATAACCATGCAAAAACTTACTGAAAAGTATGAAAACATACTTGAAGATTCTGTAATTTCTGAAACTTAATTAGTGTGTGTACACCCTCTAGCCATAAAGATCACAATCACCTCTATAACTTTGCCTGTAGGAATTGCTAAAGGCAATAAATTCATCACCTTTCAGCCAATTAGGTCATGGGTTTCTCTAAATCTAGGGAGGCTGGTCCTTAGTTAACACACACACACACACACACACACACACACACACACACATGCACATGCACTTGGTAGGTCCTACCTAAGTTTGAAGTCCACTAGTGCAGCTTTCAAGAACCCACGGTCACCTCTATGCCACCTCTATGGCATCAGACTGGGATTTTAGGAGATGTAGAAATTAAATGATAACAAAAATTTAAATGACAAAAAACGCAAAAATTTAAATTACAAAAAAATAGAGGGAGAGATGTCACAAGGCCCTACCTGAATGTCTTACTGATTAATATAAATACTAAAATGATTCAACTATAGAAGCATCTAATATTAGGGGTAGATAAATCCTCAGAAATCATATCATTCAACTCCATCATTTTACAGATGGGAAAACTGAGGCCCAGCGGTGAAGCCACTTGCCCAAACTAGTTGCTGTATGTGGTCAGAGAATCGACAACTCATTTCAGACTAGGAAGGCATAACAGAGATGAGATTTAGGCTCATTGGAAAAGATGTAGGATTAAGATATCTAGAAAGGAAGGTCTTCCAAATGGAGTGAATTGTGTGACCAAAATTTTTTCCTGATACAGTGAGTAAAGAATTTGGTTGGAGTATGTGATTCCAATAGTGGACTAGTGGAAGATATGGATATATTGATCAACTCATCCCCTGCATAGGTGACATCATTTGCACTGTAGGAATGTGCTCACTTTTGACCCTTTGCTTAGAATTATCTTTTCATTTTTTAAAAGCCATTCATAACCTGGCTCCTTCCTACCCATTCGGTCTTCTTACACCTTAGTCCCTTCCATATACTCTATGGTCCAGCAATTGGCCTCCTTGCTGTTCCTCACAGAGAATACCTGCCAAATGTGAACATTTTCACTAGCTATCCCCATTCCTGGAGCACTCTTCCTCTTTATCTCTACCTCCCAGCTTCCCTTAGCTTCCTTCAATTCCATCTAAAAATCCCGTCTTCTGTGAAAAGCTTTTCCCAGTGTGCCTTAATCTTAATGCTGCCTTTCTCATGCTAATCCCCATTTATTCTGTGCCTATTACATATTTCCTGCTTACTAAATGCTCTATCTCTCAATCACTTTTGCAACCCAGCTTCTACCTTCCTTGACTGTTCCAGTCCGTGGTATTATTTTTCTATTCAGGACTCAGAAAACCCATAAAACCTCAGGTCTGGCAGCGATCTAGGAGGAAATTCAGCCTATGTAAGTGTGAATCTTTTCTGCGATATTTGTAGACTAGTTGCTTATGAGATGGTTTACATTCTCTTCTATTTTTTAATTCTTTATATTTTGTTTCATTATTTCGTAGTCTCTCATGACTTTGCTGGCTTCCCCTTGCCCAATTCTGATTTTCAAGGAGTCATTTTCTTCCTTAAGATTCTGAATCTCTTTTTCTACTTGGTTGACTTTCTCTTCATAATCTTGTTTTTCTTGGATTTTTCTTTTTCTTTTTTCTTTAGTTTTTCCTCAATCTCTATCATTTGGTTTTTAAAGTCTTTTTAAAGTTTTTCTATGAATTCTTTTTGGGCAGGTGACCATTTGATGTTACTCTTCGGGGTAGGAGAGCATTTCTTTGCTTCCTCCTCTGAAGATGAAACCTGGTCTTCTCTATTCCCATAGTAACTCTCTGTGGTTGGATTCTTTCTTCCTTTGCCTGCTCATTTTTTTTTTATTTGTAGCAGCTTATTTTTCATAATCACCTCTAGTCCTGGCATATGGGGGATAGTGCCTCTGGCCTCAGATCCTCTTTCAGTTCTCCCTTCTGGCCTGGAACCAAAACCATGACCTCCAATTTCCTGTAAGTATCCACAGCCAGCAGTGTCCTGCCCCACTGCTTCTGCACTCACTGGGTGTGTGCTGGTTCTTTCTCATCAGGGTCACATCTCCACAGCACAGCTGGGACTGGTGCTCCTTATCAGCAAGGGTTCCCTCCATCTTCCCCAGCTCACACACTCAACTCCCCTCACTGACTGGGAAATAAAATTCCTGTGACTGGGGCTGAGGCAGCCTCCCAACCCAGCTAACACCAAGGCTCCTCCTGTTGTTTAAGTGGAACTAGCCTGGAAGTGTTTATTCTTCACAGGGACCAAACCTCATCCTGGGATTTTTCTTCAGATCTCTGATTGTTCCCAGGAGGACCACTATTCTGTCCCTACTCATTTATTTTTACTGCTCTATGTTCACTTTGAGGCACTATTTTATCTTGTTTGTGGGGGAAATCTGGAGAACTTGGACCTACTCCACCATCTTCTCAGAATCCTCTTGTCCATAGGGCCATGTGGCAAAGGTATACGAGTGATTTGCTATTTCCTCCAGTGGATTAAAGCAGAGGTTGTAACTTACTCGGTGTCACATAGTTAGTAAATGTCTGAGGCTGGATTTGAACTCTGGTCTTCCTGACTCCAGGTCCAGCACTCTATCAACTGAGCCACCAAGCTGCCTCTAAAGCCACTGCTAAAGAATTCATCACCTAGTGGCTAACCTGGTGGTGGTAATTGAGTCTGTCTACAGACAGTTCTGCTATAACTTGACATGTGCACTCCTAAAAATCACTGCTCTGATCAAAATTGTGTAATTTAAGACTATAGGGCTCATAAGGAAAATGGTTTTAGGGTACATTCAAAAACTTTATCAATGACACATGAAAAAAGACACAAGGATCTAACAAAAATGGCACCACTTGGTTAGGAATGGTTAAGAAATACATAAATACCGTAACAAATAGTAGAGGTGTTTATAGCCTTTGCTTGGCCTATGCTGGTAAGAGGGCAGCCTCAGGTGAGCTGTAATTTCAAGAGGCTAATGCCAGGGGTTGTGGATTTAACATAAAATTGGAGGGGTGGGGGGGATTGGAGTGCATGGATGTAGACCAGTTCTCCTCTTTCAGAGCTCCTACTGTATTTGAGCATTTAACTTGAGAAATACCTGAAGTTTGCTTTTTGAAGTAGGCTGAGGGTTGCTGTTTGTGAGTTATTGTGAAGTGGTGGAAGGAGAGTAATCTGAAATCAGATGGAAAGTTGAAATAGTAGAAGTGGATGAGTGTGGCTCATTGTCCTCTTACTTTCCCTCATAGAAGTCATGCATAAGCAAACTTGAAATTTCCTTTATGCTCAAATTATTCCCTAATATATCAACCAAGATGGAACACATTTGCCTTTTCAAAAAAACAATGTAACAGCAAAACTGACCCTACTGTGTTAGGCTGGTCCTTAGATAGCAGAGAATCTGTTTTTCTTGTTGTTGTTGAGTTGTGTCTGACTCTGTGTGACCCCATTCGGTGTTTTTTTGGCAGAGTTACTGAAGTGGTTTGCCTTTTCCTTCTCCAGTTCATTTTACAGATAAGGAAACTGAGACAAACAGAGTTAAGTGACTTGCCCAGGGTAACACAACTAGTAGGTGTCTGAGGCCAGATTTGAAATCAGCTCTTCCTGATTCCAGGTCCAGTGTGCTATCTGCTGTGTTATGTAGTTGCCTAGAGAATCTGTTACTAGATTTGAATTCATCCTTCAAGTTTGGTAACTCTTGCAAGAGCTTGCACTCCATTGAAATATCCCTAGAGGATCCAAGGTTACCTCTATACTTTGATGAGACATTCAAGTATTACTTTTTGGGGGAAAGTTCTTAATTCTGGTTAATTAAAATTAACTTTGCACCAAGAATTAAAAAACTATCTCTTTAGATATTAAAACACCTCTGGTATCATAAAATAGGTATCATAAAAATCTCTAAAGGTCTGCAGTATTTCTCAAAACAAGGAAATTTTCATTGCCAAATGCATTCCCCCTGTAACAAAACCCTAATAGCTGAAACTTGAAATGCAGTAATCTCTAAACCCAATATCATTGAATCTAAAATGTAACCATCTCAAAAATCTTATAATATTGAAGTTGAAATGCAATATTCCCTAAATCCTATAAGTTGATAATCCTGTTTTCCTCCTCCACCCCCATCCCTCTTAAGCAATGTGGAATAGGATACGGAATAATTGAGATAAAGATGACAGTTACTTTAAAAAACACCAAACTCTGATGCAACTTTTCTTCCTACCAGGAGCAAAAGTCACATTTTAAAAAAGCCTGGGAGGGGGCAGCTAGGTGGCACAGTGAATAGAGTACTGGCTCTGAAGTCAGGAGGACCTGAGTTCAAATCCAGCCTCAGACCAAACACTTGACACTTACTAGTTGTGTGACCCTGGGCAAGTCAATTAACCCCAATTGCCAAAAAAAAAAAAAAAAAAAAAAAAAA
>NW_020954723.1:16317128-16373114 GCF_900497805.2 Vombatus ursinus
AAAAAAAAAAAAAAAAAAAAAAAAAAAAGCCTAGAAATGAACAGCTCTTTCCATAGACTCTAGATTTAGAATAATTTTTTAAAGTCAGATAAATATACAAATACTCAAGTGTGAAACATAAAATAGTGTAATTAGAAGTAATTATTGGCATCAAATCATCTGACTTATATCAGAAGACTCTCAGTCATTCTCCTAATATATGCCCCAGGAAGATAGCATACTTTTTGAACGGTCATGTCAGGTTGACATATTTTATCCAGATGTGCAATAACACAGAGAACATTACACATAAAAGAATAATAGCATAACAACGTGTCCCAGGACTGTTTCTATCGGAACTCCATTCAACGTAAGACTAGAAGAATGAGAACAATAATAATAGTAATTCACACTTATATAATATTTCAAGGTTTATAAAGCACTTTATGCCCAGCCATTCAGAATCAAAAGCTTTTAGATTTAAAACTAAACTCATTGGCCATCAGTCCAACCTGCTCCACCTCCCCCACCTCAAAGAATCTTTACTATGGCTTAAGAGGCAGTGTGGCATAATGGATAGATAGCTAGTCTCAGAGCCAAGAAGATCTAAATCCAGGACTGTGTGACCCTGGACAAGTCACCTCAAATTCTCAGTGCTCTAGACAATTCTTTATGAATGGAAGTTGCATTGGTAGGGGAGTTTCCTCCTCTGGAAATTTCCTACAACCAGGTCCAGTCCCTATCCCTGTCCTCACCACGATATACCCCAAAGTTGTTATCTAGCCTCTTCCTGATTACCTCCAGTGGGGGGAGGGGTTTAACCCACTGCCTCCCAAGATATCCATTCCACTTTCAGATACCTCTAATTATGAGAAAATTCTTCCTTACCACCAAGCCTAAATTGATCTCTTTGCTAAATTTACCCGTTGCTCTTGCTCCTTTCTTCTAGGGCCAAATAGAACATGTCTAATCCCTTTTCCATATGTTAGTCTCCCAATGATTGAAGATGGCTACCATGTCCCTTCTATTTCTTCCCCACTCCAAGCTAAACAGCCACAGTTATTTCAACCGATTCTCTTAGACTCCTGGTAAATTTCCTCTGGATACCTTCCAGCTTATCAATGTCCTTCCTAAATCATAGTATCCAGAACTGACCACAAAGTTCCAGACATGATTTGATCAGGGCAGAGTACAAAGGCATTATCACTTTCTGATTCCTAGAAGCTAGGACTCTCTTTAGGTACGCAAGATTGAATTTGCTTTTTTGGGCTGCCGCATCCCACTAATGACTCCCGTTGCTCTAACTGTCTAGTCACCCTTCCCCCCTCCCTAAACTTTTTCAGACAATCTGCTGTCTAACCTCTCCCCCATGTAGTATTTATGAAGTTGATTTTTTGAACCAAGTGTGAGGTTTTACATTTATCCCTACTAAATTTCACTTAATATTGTGGGGTAGGTAGCAGTAAGTATTATTTCATATCACACACAAGAAACCTGAGGTTTAGAAAGAGTAAGTGACTTGCCCATGAACTAAAATGTTATTAAGCCTGAGCACCTGGATTTGGACTCAGGTTTTCTAACTTGATGTCTTTCCTCCACACCATACTGTCTCATTTCCAGTATTTAGCTAAAGGTAATATAAACTATCTCTTTATACATGTGTTCTAGATCCCTGCCTAAAAACTAACTTCCATAAAGGCAAGGAATGGGGCCTATACTGCTTTTTATTCTTATTCCTGAGTACAGGGTATTGTAATTCATGATGATTGTTCATGATAAAGATAGTCAATGATGCAGAGGCATCTAGTAGTGGATGGAGCACTGGCCCTGGAGTCAGGATAAACTGATTTCAAATATGGCTTCACATATTTACTAGCTGTGTGATCCTGGACAAGTCACTTAAACTCTGTTTCATCAACTTTAAAATGGGACTAATAATAGCACTCATCTCCCAGGGCTATTGTGAGGATCAAACAAGATAATATTTGTAAAATGCTCAGCATGGAGTGGCACATAGTAGGTACTTAATAAATGTGTGTTCCCTTCCTTTCTCTTGAGTCCATGTGGCTGTAATGGCTTGATCAGGCACTACAGCAGGAAAGTTCAGAAACTCTTTCAATCTTAACACTCTAGGTTAGAGTTTCTCCAAGGAAAATAGCTCACTTGAAGAAACAATGCTCCTGGGCAGGGAGGTGGCACAATGGATAGAGCACTAGACTTGGAACCAGGAAAACTCATCTTCCTGAATTCAAATCCATCCTCAGACACTTACTAGCTATGTGACCCTGGGCAAGTCTCTTAACCTTGTTTGCCTCAGTTACTCATCTGTAAAATAGGTTGGAGAAGGAAATGGCAAACCACTCTGGTATCTTTGCCAAGAAAACCCCCCAAAATGGGGTCATAAAGAGTCAGATGTGACTGAAATGACTCAACAACACAACAAACACATTGAAGCATAAACGATAGTTCAACATATAATATAGCATAACAGTAATTTATCATTCAATATCTAATAAAAATATAGAAGAAAGAAAGAAACAATGCTTCTCATCAGTGACTACCATCAATACTCTTAGGCATTTTGAACCTGGTTTACCTTTCTTTTGTTTTACTTACAGCAGGGTAGGTCCACTGTATACTCCCAAAAAAGCATCTTCATCAATCATAGTCAGATATTTATTCTTATTTAAGTAACTAAGGATAAAAAAACAGAGATGTGTTTCAGGACAGAGATTATATAACTACACTAAAAATACAGCACAGTGCTTGGGATAAAATGTTCCATGTCTTTACTGGTGGATACTAAAGGCTTTTACCTTTGCAAAGCAGGACCCATAGTACTTTCTTTTTAAAAAAGCCTACAAACTTATGAGGAGAAAAGAATGAAGAATTTAAAAGCAATTTATCTAGCAAATAAATAATGAAGAGATCTGACAGCCATGGGTACCACAGATTTAGCATGTGAGTTCACTTGCAAAATATTTTCTCATTTTCCTCATTTCCTCAGGCCTCATTTTCCTGATCTCCAGAATGAGAGAATGGGTGGACTAGATGACTTTGTGTGTCCCTTCAAGCTCTAAGTTTCTGATCCTATGATGATGGAAAATTACTGCCACATAACAACCCCACACAGATAAAAACAGTTAAAGAGGAAATGAGCTCACAGAGATATTGGCTTGAAATACTGCCTAGTCAGATCATCCTGAGAGACTTAGTAAATGAAACTGAAAGGGGACAAACAAATAGACGAATGAAATTAAATAAATCTGCCAGCATTTTTCTATAGCGATCTTGTCTTCTCAGCAACAATAGTGGAACAACTGCATTTAGATTTTGCCACTTGCTACTGAATGTGCTATGTGAGAAAGTGGCAATAGCCTTAAAAAGGAGAATTGGCCAAATGAGAAAGGAGGTAGAAAAACCCACTGAAGAAAATAACTCTTTTAAAAGTAGAATTAGCCAGGTGGAATAGGAGGTACAAAAGCTCACTGAAGAAAATAATTCCTTAAAGATTAGAATTGGGCAAGTGGAAGCTAATGCCTCTGTCAGACATCAAAAATCAACCAAACAAAATTGAAAGAATGAAAAAATAGAAGAAAATGTAAAATGCCTCATTGAAAAAACAACTGACCTGGAAAATAGATTTAGGAGAGATAATTTAAGAATTATTGGACTACCTGAAAGCCATGATCAAAAAAAGAACCTGGATAGCATCTTTCAAGATATTAAGGAAAACTGCCCTGATATCCTAGAATCAGAGGGTAAAATAGTAGTTGAAAGATTCTACCTATCACTTCCTGAAAGAGATCCCAAAATGAAAATACCAAGAAATATTATAGGTTAATCCCAGAGCTCTCAGCTCAAGGAGAAAATACTGCAAGCATCCAGAAAGAAATAATCCAAATAATAAGAAGCCACAGTCAGGATTACACAGGACTTAGCAGCTTCTACATTAAGGGATTGGAAGTCTTGGAATATGATATTCTGGAGGACAAAGGAACTTGGATTACAACCAAAAATCAACTACCCAGAAAAATTGAGCATAATCTTTCAGGGGAAAATATAGATATTCAGTGAAATAGGGAACTTTCAAACTTTCCTGATGAAAAAACCAGAGCTGACAGAAAATTCAATTTTCAAGAGAAGCATAAAAAAGTAAATAGGAAAGAAAAAAAAACATGTTATTCAATAAGGTTAAACTGTTTATATACCGATATGGGAAGATGATACTTGTAACTCTTACAAACTGTATCTCTATTAGGGCAGTTAGAAGGAGCACACATAGAGGGTGTGGGTATAAGTAGAATTTGATGTGATGATATTAAAAAGAATTAAAGGGTGAAAAAAGGGTTGTACTGGGAGAAGAAAAAAAGTGGAGGCAAAATGGGATAAATTATATCACATGAAGAAGCATGAAAGACATTACAGTAGAGGGGATGAATGGAGGGGTGAGCATTGTTTGAACCTTACTCTCATCAGATATGGCTCTAAGAGGGAATAACATACACATTTAGTTGGGTAGAGAAGTCTTATCTTGCACTTTAGGGAGGTAGGAGGGGAAGGAGAAAAGAAAAGAGGTGGGGCTGATAGAAGGGAGCTATCAAAGGAGGTGGTGTTTAGAAGCAAAACAATGGTGAGGAGGAACAGGGTAAAAGGAGAGAGAAAAAAGTATAAACAAAGGAAAAATAGGATGGAGGGAAATACACAGATAGTAATCAGAACTGTGAATATGAATGGGATGAACTCTTCCATAAAACAAAAGTGAATGGCAGAGTGGATTAAAAACCAGAATCCTACAATATGTTGTTTACAAGAAACACATTTGAATCAAAGAGACACACAGAATAAAGGTAAAAGGTTGAAATCGGAGGTAAAAAAAAAAAGCAAGCCTAGCAATCCTGATTTCAGACAAAGCAAAAGCAAAAATAGATCTAATTAAAAGAGACAAGGAAGGAAAGTGCATCTTGCTAAAAGATACCATAGACAGTGAAGTAATATCAGTGCTCAACATATATACATCAAATGGTGTAGTATCCAAATTTCTAAAGGGGAAGTTAAATGAGGAAATAGAAAAACTATACTTGTGGAGGATCTCAACCTCCCCCTCTCAGAACTAGAGAAATCTAACCACAAAATAAACAAAAAAGAAGTAAAAGGAGATGAATACAATTTTAGAAAAATTAGGTATGATTGACCTTTGGAGAAAACTGAATGGGGATAGAAAGGAATATACCTTTTTCTCAGCAGTACATGGCACCTATACAAAAACGGACCAAATATTAGGGTATAAAAACCTCACAATCAAATACAAAAAGGCAGAAATATTAAATGCATCCTTTTCAGATCATGATGCAATAAAAATTTTATTTAATAAAGAACCATGGAAAAATAGATTAAAAATTAATTAGAAATGAAATAATTTAATCCTAAAGAATGAGTGGGTGAAACAATAAACCACAGAAACAACCAATAATTTCATCAAAGAGAATGACAATAACGAGACAATATACCATGCTTATATCAATAAAACAGAGAGAGTAGATCAATGAATTGGGCATGCAATTAAAAGAGCTAGAAAAAGAATAAATTAAAAATCTTCAATTAAATACCAAATTAGAAATCCTGAAAATCAAAGGAGAGGTTAATAAAATTGAAAGTAAGAAAACTATTGAACTAATAAATAAAACTAACAGCTAGTTTAGTGGGAAAAAATACCCAATAAAATAGATAAACCTTTGGTTAATTTGATTTTAAAAAGAAAGACAATAAAGTCAAAATGTGCACATGATTTAGACATAAAGGCTATTACCATAACCAAATTGAGAGAGAAAGGTATAGTTTACCCATCAGATCTATGAAGAAGGATAGAATTTATGGCCAAACAAGCGATAGTAGTAGTAGATGTAAAATGGAGAATTTTGATCATATTAAACTAAAAAGGTTTTGCACAAACAAAACCAATGCAATCCAAATTGAAAGGAAAGCAGAAAATTGTGAAATAATTTTTACAGCAAGTGTCTCTGACAAAGACCTCATTTCTCAAAGATATAGAGAACTGAGTCAAACTTATAAGAATATAAGTTATTCCCCAATTGATAAGTGGTCCAAGGATATGAACAGGCAGTTTTCAGATAAAGAAATCAAAGCTATCTCTAGTTATATGAAAAAAAAATGCTCTAAATCACTATTGATTAGAGAAATGCAAATTAAAACAAGTCAAAGGTATCACCCCATTCCTGTCAGATTGGCTAATTCGACAGAAAAGGAAAATGACAAATGTTTGAGTAGTTGTGGGAAAAGTGGGACACTAGTACACTGTTGGTGAAGTTGTGAACCAATTCAACCATTCTGGAGAGCAATTTGGAAGTATATCCAAGGACTATAAAACTGTGCCTACCCTTTGACCCAGTAGTACCACCACTTTCCTATAGGTGACTGGAGTTTTTTTACTCTAAATACAGGGCGCCATAGTAATAATAGCATTTATATAGTGCTTTAAAGCTTGCAAGGCATTTTTGCATATATTAATTCAGCTGATCTTCATAACAATTTTGTAAGAGAGGTGCAATTAGTATCTTCATTTTACAGATGAAGAAATTGAGACACAGAGTGTTTAACTGACTTACCTAGGGTCACACAAGCAGTAAGTGTCTAAGTCAGGATCTGAACTCAGGTCTTTCTGATTCCAAATTCTGTGCTCTATATACTGCTCCATCTAGCTGCCTCATGATAATCTTCCCCAAATACTCTTATCCAAAGATCATATTTTGCGATTTGCATTGAACATTGGAACTCTATAAAACTTGCTCTGTGCCATACAATCACTTGCATGACATTTATGTAGTCTTCCAAAGTGGAATAAAAAGGTGGATGAAAAATGCAGTGTAGGGGATATTTAGTGGAAGGGTTTTTTTTTTTTTTAAATAAATGACATATAATGATATTTAAAATAATAAATTGGGAAGGAAGAAGTGGAATGATTAACATATTGCATAGTTGAATTTGGCCAATTAGCTTTCACATCACTATCAGTAAGAAGCTCTCATTAAGTTCCTAGAACTGTGCTAGGCTTTATCCTGATCAAGTCGGAAAAAACCTTCCCGCCTATGAAGTACCACCTGGGGCTCTCAGTCATATTAAGAGATTGGGCTATCACGTGCTATAGTAGTCAATGAATGCCTTTCTGGTGCATTGAGCTCTGTCTAAAGATAAATTTCATACTGTTTAGCTATTCTCTTCGGTGGTCTGTGTGCATAGAGTTCTCTTGGCCAATGAGAGTTGGAGTAAAAAAAAAAAGATACCTCGGGAGAAACAAAAATTGGGTAGGAGATATTATACAGAATGAGTTTTTTGGGAAAAAAAAATAAACAGAGCTCCAGCATAACTGCTGCACAGTCTTATTTTCCCTACTATATTTTTTGGATTATGCACTTTACAGATCACATTTTGTTCCTGGGTTACTTCAAATCAGACAAAAGCAAGTGAGTTCATCATAAGCTGCTCTCTTTATTCTAATAACAACAAATAAAAAACTGCTTGTTTTTTGTAGCACTAATAGCCTTTGATTCGGTCAATAAAAACCTGGCCTGGCACAAATTAGTTGGCATTAACATTTTTAATAATCTGCTTTCTTAATTCACCAGAATCATTGTACAACTAAATAATTGCTTGTCCAATTTCACCACATTTTCCTCTGACATTTAAGATGCCCTTGGGGATACTGAAACTGGGTGATAAGAATTCTAGTCTGCCAGGAACACTGAAGAAAACTTCAAACTTGAGGAGCCAGCCAGAGTCCAATAGAAGATAACAAATACCATTAGGAGATGGTAGCCAATTTTAACAGAGAAGTCCAGCCATTGAGATGCTGGATCTCCAAAGGTCAATTCATTTTGATTATTTAAACCCTTTACCTTTCAAAATTAATTTGGTAATTTAAAGTAAAAATAAATTGATGTACTTGGTTCTATTCTGAGTACCAATGATTCTCTCTTTTCTGTTGTCTGGCATTTATTTTTTAGTAACTTCCAGAGCAAAGAAACATATACTTGCACCCAAAAGCTTTATCAATAAAAAAAATTATGTACAGTTAGGGAGAGAAGCTACATAACAGGGAAATTTCTGCACTAAGGCCTGCCAGTACTTCTCTTTCTTTTTTAATTGAATGTTATTTAATTTTAGGCCTGAATTCTCTCTCTTCTACTACCCACCACACCCAACACTGAGAGAGCAAGAAAAAACAACCCATTACAAACATGTATAGTCAAGCAAAACTAATTTTGCGATGGTCATGTCCAAATATATCTAGGTCTAGATACGTTTGAATTTGCACTCAGTCCATTACCTCTCCATCTGGAGATAAGTAGCATGCTTCATTATGAGTCTTCTGGAATTGTGGTTGGTGGTTGTGTTGGTGAAAGTTCCTAGATTTTTCAAAGATGTTTGTCTTTATAATATTATTATTATTGTATAAATTATTTTCCTGGTTCTGTTCATTTCATTTTGTATCAGTTCACATGAGTCTTCCAAGGTTTCCCTGAAACCAACTCCTTCATCTTTCTTATACTACAATTATATCCCATCATATTAATGTATCATAACTTGCTCAGTCATGTAGCAGTTGATGGGTACCCTCTCAGCTTCCAATTCTTTGCCATCACAAAAAAGCTGCTACAAAAATTTTTGTATATATTCATCCTTTCTCTCTTTCTTTGATCTCTTTGGAGTATAAACCTGGTAGTATTGTCACTGAGTCAAAGATTATGCACATTTAATAACTTTTTGATCTGTAAGTACTTCTCCATTTTCATATGCCTTCAGAACATGATTGACTTCTGAAAATTCTAAGTCTAATTAAAACTGTATGGTAGATCTCTAACCTACTCACATATTCCTCTGGAATCTCCATCACCTATTATTACTTTGTCTGAATCAGAAATCTCAGCAGACTGTATGGACAACTTGCTCTAAATTGGGGTTTTTAACAGAGGAGGATAGTGACTAACTGGTTATAGTCCAGTTCCATCAGGGATGGGACAATAAAAAATTGATTTAAATTCCAGCATTAGGAACAGAGATCAAATCTATGAGTAAGAACTTCCAGAGAGTGAGAATCCTTTAAGCACAGAAATAGATTGTGGGAGAAGCTGTGACATTCTTATTCTATTTTTAAAGGTGATGCACACAATAGGTATACATATAGCACTTCCCAAACTAATACTTTTGTCATTGAATTATATTGATGGCTCCCATAAATATTGGTCTGAGGTGGGTAAAGTCAGAGTCAAAAAAATTGTGAAACTCAATAGGAAAAATGAAGTCTAATTTCATACCAAATAATTATTACAATATGTATTTGGTACATAAACACATCACAGTGTTTTAGAAAAAACACATCACTAGAATTGACAGTTTTCTTATGGAATCCTAGTCACATCATAGGGCTTCCCAGAGTAGTCTGTGAAACCCTAGTTCAGGTGTAATCTTTTTGATAGTGTCAATGAACAGTATAATTACATTGTAAAGTGCCTTGAAGATAGGAACCACGTTGGTTTTAATCTTTACAATTCTAGCAGCTAGCACAATTTCTTGCACATAGAATCACGGATTTAGAGATGGAAGGGGCCTGAGAAGTTATCTAAGACCAATTTCTTAATTTTACAAATGAGGAAACTGTAGCCTAGAAAGGGTGAAGTGACTTGCCTGAAGCCACATTGATAGCAAGTGACAAGAGTCAAGATTTAAACTCAGATCCCCTGACTCCAAATGCAACATTCTTTCTACTTCATCACATGACCTCCTCAATATATGTTTGTCGAATTGTTGAATGAATCATTGAGGGAAGGGTAATCCTACTAGCCTACCTCTAGCCCCAATTCCTCCCTTTACTGAATAATGAGTCAATTGATTGAGGAACTTCATATGAGGTAGTGCTTCTCTGTCAGGTTTCATGTAGTTGATCTCTTGAGTTATTTTTTAGACCCATGATGCAGGTAAGTAGGGGTGTGTGTGTGTGTGTGTGTGTGTGTGTGTGTGTGTGTGTGTGTGTGTATTAGTAACAGGCAGCATCATTAGCTCTGACTGCAAGGTTGTTCTTCCTGGAGAAGTTCAAGATAAATTTCAAATCCAAAATGGAATTACACTATGTTCCCTGACAATTCTTTGATTGTGAAACTGGGGCTGGCATCTATATGGAACATGAGCCAAGGCAGGTTACTGAGCTTTCTGATGAGAATACTTCATAATATAAATATGTTTCCCCCGAGAATACTTCTTATTTTGAATGTAAAAGAAACCTTGATTTTCCTTAATGTAGTCTGAAGTAAAACTAAACTGTTGACTGGAAACTATGATGGCAACAGAAATCAGTTTAACCTGTTAGGAAACACTACCCAACATAACAGTCTAGGAATGGAGGAAGTAGGGAGCAACTGCTTAAAGTTTTTGATGTTTTGAAAAAGCTCAAGATTTTAAAGTTAATTTCTGAAAAGAGATCTTTAGAGTATGCCCAAGGACTCTTTGAATTCTTACAATGGGAAGAATATAGCTTTCCCAGGAATGTACTGTTCACTACCTTCTTCTTACTGGTGGTCAAAACTGGGATGTTTAATAAAGATCACGGAAATAATTAGAGTGCTCACTATTCTGTTCCTAATCTAATGGTTTGTTATTTAATGGATAGTTTATGCCCTGTTAGTACATCAAAAATGGTGTTAAAACTTACCAAAATATTGATAAGTCAGTGAATAAATATTTATTAAGTACTTGCTACATGCTGGGCACTGTGCTAAGTACTAGGAGTACAAACAAAGAAAACTGTCAGGCATAAACAATGTGTGGGAATATAGCAGTAACAATAGGTCAGGAAATCAGACACTCTAGTTAGCAAGAGGAATAGCGACAAGATGGTTGGTGGCAGCCACAAGACCTATTAAATTTATGGGCTCAGAGGCTGTTTTTCTGAAGAGTCAATTTGTTATGAGTTATGAAGTAAATTAGTTTAATTCAGGTGAATGAATTTCTGTGGAGGTGGTCCTTTGTTGTTATTATTATTATTATTCTTAATTTCATGTCTGAGAGATGACAGTGTGTGTGATTCTATGGAAAAAAAAAGCAAGATGACCTGGTTCTCACCCATCTGCAATAATTTTCATGAATGTTCTCCCTAACCATCCCACTGCTGCTCAGGAGTTAGTCCTCATAGTTAGTGCAGAGTCTGTTTAGCTTTTGCTGCCATCAAGTTCTTTCATGATCCTAGAAAAGTGGATGTAGGGGCGGCTAGGTGGCTCAGTGGATAGAGCACCGGCCCTGAAGTCAGGAATACCTGAGTTCAAATCCGGCCTCAGACCAAACACTTGATACTTACTAGCTGTGTGACCCTGCACAAATCACTTAACCCCAATTGCCTAAAAATCTAAAAGAAAAAAAAAAGAAAAGTGGATGTAAATGACACCAGACCTACCTATCTCAGCAAACTGGAACTAGAATAATTATCAAGTTATGCTGCTTCTTCTTCTTTTTTTGAAGGTATAAGGGAATGACATATTGTTTAAATGGTAGATCAAATTAGAACCTTAACATATATATCTGAATGTGCTTCTGCAGAATTTGCCAGATGATTGAAATGCTATGTGTTACCCTCCAAATCAAATTACAATAATAAACAGAAAGGTGTATTTACATTCATTTAAGCTTACATATAGTCATAAAGCCAAAAGCAATAACGATGCAGTAAAAACATCAATGACTAATGTGTCATTCCTCTCTTATTTCCTTCTCTGTTGCCTTCTTACCCACAACCCCTGACTTCCTCCTACCTTATAATGATCATTATCACCATCATGTCATACCTTAGATTTATATAATACTTTTTTCAGTTGTTGTAGTGCTCAAATTTACAGGGAAAACAATTTATCAAGAACTAGAAACTTAGATCAAAAAACACAAAGATAAGCACAGTTGGATCCAAAATATTGATAGAAAAGAAATCATCTTCCTTGTTTCCTATAATCAAGCCTGAAATTTTTACCTCTGAAATTCTTATTTAACCATAAAATTATCACCTTCATAGAATCATCTCACCCATACTTTCAGATCAAAACACTGTTATTCTCACCTAAGACATATCTAAATTTGTCAAATTTTTGTTTAGTTCTTAAAATTTTGGCATAAAAATGACATTACTCTAGGAAATCTGGTCAAATATTACATAAGCATATCTCCTCTTTATATTCCAGGCTGTTACCCCAGCTTAATGAGTCAAGTGTGCTTGTCTTCATGAAGGGTTTGAATAATCACTGACTAACCTTTGACTGGGGAAGGGGAGGTAGTTGAGTTGTAAAGCAGAAAGCTGCTGATTTGACAAGAGAAAACAAGTACAGATAGCTTGAATTTGAGTGTATATGTTGGGGGAAAGGCTGGGGGAGAGGGGGCTGATCCATTTCCTAGTTATTCAGTAATAATAATAGCTAACATTTATATAGTACTTACTATGTGCCAGTACTTTGCAATTGTTGTCTGATTTGATCCTTACAATAACCCTGAAAGATAAGTGCTATTATTATATCTATTTGACTGATGAAAAAACTGAGTCAAACAAGGTTAAGTGACTTGCCCAAGGTCACACAGCTAGAAAGCGTTTGAGGCCAGATTTGAACTCAGGTCTTCCTGATTCCAGGCCCAGCACTCTATCTGCTGCACCATCTAGCTGCCCCAAGTAGAGTATTCTTAGGTGACACTGGGACAGATAGGGGATTTCCTTACTGCTATAGTGTCCTTGCTGAGCAGTGAGGTACTTTCCAACAACAACCACATATTAATTATTGTGGGACATAAACACATATAAGTCATAGCCTTCAAGAAGTTTGCATGCAAATCCCTTTCTTTCAAGAAATTCTTCATTTGGACTTTGGCTGAATCAAAACAAGCTGTGTGTGTTCTTGAAATGAAATTAGCCAATTATCTTGGTAGAGTGGTAGTTGAATTGCTCTATGGGAGCCATCCCAGGGAGCATACACCTGGAGCTCTCCGGGGACATGGTGACTAAATTCTTGGCCCATCTGTCGTCTTGTCTACTTCTAGCCATATGGTAGCTCAATGTAAGATGGTTAGCATTCCTCTTATTGAGCAGGAAGAGCTGAAGACAAAGTAGATATGTAAAAGGGAGTGACTATACCTTTAGTCTGTCTTCTTTTCCAGCTTGGGATCAGGACTGCTTTGAGCTGCATCCTGAAGAGAGGATGCTTCCCTTCTTTCCTACTGCCTTCATCATATACATGTAGACCTCTACATGTATACACATGTATAACTATTCCCTTGAGATAAAGGAACTTGGCCAATATTTCACTATTGGACCATTGTGATATGCATTTGTGTCTACTTAGAATTAGATTCAAGGTAAGCAATCACTTAAGTTGTTCCTTGTCAGTTTTCTTAAACCATATGACATGGTCTCTACAACTGAGGGAGAAGCTTCGGACTTACCGAATCCCTCAGCCAAGCTCCCCCGCAGGCCATGAGCACATGGCAGATAAAGCACATGTCTTGCCTATGTGAGAATGAGTCTCTTTTGTTTGTTCTTTCCTGATCTTAGGCAGGTGAGTCTTTATCATAAGATGGAAGAGTCTAGGGTCAAAGGTGACCTGTTGTATGTGAGAGGTTTAGAGATTCTGGATCTTTTTGGTCAGAGCTGACTAGTGGCCTGGGGAGGAGTTCTCAGAAGCTGTCTTAGCACTCTTGGAGAAGATGACCACAAACAAGTGAATGAGACCAAGCCCTGAGCTGGTTTGCCAGACTACATGGACCTTGATGAAAGCAGGACATAACTGAGGTGAAATGTAAAATACCCAATCAACAGTCCTGCCAACTGCTTTATGTTCTGCTGAAGTTTAAGTATCAACCTTGCCAAGTGACTATAACAATAGTTGTAAACTACCAAATTCTGTTTTAAGTCATTGTAAATCCACACTGTGAATCTTTTGTGGCTTTTAGAATCTCTTATATGTATATGAAATTAAAGACTTATCCCTATACCATGCCAGATTTATATTGTATATTAAGTAGCTTTTTGCTTCCCACTTTGGGGAGATCTACAAATGAGCCACAATTTAAACTTCAAATAATTTGTTCTTGAGGTACCAAGGTGATGGTTTAGTCAGCTGGAGAGTAGAAGAAAAGGGAGCCTATCCTGCCTTCTCATTAGAGGCCAGGTTTCTCCCAGGACTGACCTCATTCCTGGGTTTAAAAAAAGTGGCTCCTTAGAGAAGACAGTGGGAACAGTGCCCCAGGCCTCCCGGGCCCAGCGATCAATGAAAGGTTGATCAATGAAAGACTTGTATTAATTCAATGAAAAGCAAAATATTTTGTTTATTTGTAGGGTATTTTGTTTCCAGCTTGGGATCTTGTAACATGCCTCCTATTCCAAGTGGCCACTGTTTCTGAGGATCAAGAAAGGGGGGAAGACAGAAGTGCATAGCAACATGAATCTGCTTATTTGCAACCTATGCTGGATCCTGGAGCCTGGGGAAAAAGTAGGCTATGACTTCATAGTCATTTCTGAGTTAATCAAGTATAAAATGTCTACCTTCCTGAGAATGTGTAAACTTCAACCTTTGATATTTAGTTGATACTCTTCTTTCTTGCACATATAGGGATCATTGAAGAGACACCAGAGGCCACTTAACTCAATCATCTCATTTTATGATTGATCAAACAAGGGGCCAAGAAGATTAAGTGGCATGCTCAAGGTCATGTCAGAATCACGATTTGAACCCAGGTCCTCTGCCTCTAGGACTTCCACTGTACCATGCTCTGCTTCATTCCCACCCTCTACATCATATATATGCACACTTATATGTATAGAAATATTCCCTCGAGATAATGGAACTTAGCCAGTATCTCACTATTGGAGCCCTGTGATATGCATTCATATCTAGTTAGAATTAGGGACAAGGTGATCAGTCATTAAATTGTTTTTGTCAATTTTCTTAACCCAGATGATATGGTCTGTACCAGTGAGAAAGAAGTTTTTGGTTGAATTTGTTCACGAATCCTAACTAGATGACGTATGTTATATTCCAGACCCCAATATGTAATGAGATCATCATCTTATCCTCCATAGACTCCAGATGACTTTCTTGACTCTGGAGAAAACAAACACTGCATTATTCCTCCTGGCAAGCTAGCTTTGCTGCTCAGATGTAAACATTCAGAGCCATTAATAAATAGAATGGGTTATTGTTGGTTGTTGTTGTGTTTGTCTGAGGTGTTGTGACTCTACTTCTTGTTTGGCTTGGGTCTCCTGTTTAGCTGCTTTATTTTAAAACCTGTGGTCTTTTTTTCTCTCTATAAACCCTCCTCTTCTATTTCCTTTCTTCCTCACTCATCATTCACACTCTTGACCCCCATTTTTATCCATACTTGATTTATTAACTTGTCATAAACTTTTCTTTTCCTAACAGTTATATGAAGAAAACTTAAAAACATATTCACAATTCTAAGTTACTCTTTTCCTCTTTATTTGGGGACAGTTATCATGACTAATTTTACTTACACAGCATCCAACTTTGTCCCATTGAAGGCATGTCCTTGGACCCAGGTAAAGCCATTATTGTAGAGTTTCCTGCAATTCATAAAGAAAAGAAATTAGTGACCTGTGACATGTGATGTTGGTCACTTTCTGAAGGTTTAGTCTTTATTTCTCCAAGGTCAGAAAACTATAGAATGGCTTTCAGAGCTAGTTATGGGTCATTCAAGAAAACTGATCTCATTACTTCATAGTCATGCTCATTTTTTTAACTAAAAAAAAACACACACAGCTTGATTGCCCACTTTATTCTTCTGACTTGACTTTGAATAACTAACCCCGTTCTCAAAGAATGAAGATTTGTCACCACTGATGATAGTCAAGAGGACATTGAAGGCATTGAATATGGTTTCCAAAAAGGCTTTACCAAAATGTTTTGAATATTGGAAATAATACTGATGTAATAATCCCTGGCAAATGGCTAAATGGCCACAACCTTCCTTCCTCTGGGATTTTTAGTTCTGATTTGGGAAGAGAAGAAACCAATGGAGATTATCCCTCTGACTGGGCATGGGTAAGAGGAGGAACACAGAGGTTTTCACAAAGAGGATTGGCAGTGGAAATTGTGGAGACTTCTTACGGAGAATGAGGAGAGAAGAAAGGAGAAGCAGCAGTGTTCCTATGGGAGCAACATGATTGGAAGCAGCAGTCGGTGTCTGCCGCATCTATAATTCCCTTCTTTTAAGACCATGAGAGATGACATATATCTAAAGAGAAAACTGGGAGAAACAATATGACTGTGTGCATTTTGTTCAGTGCTTGCCTGAGAGAAACAAGCTAACTGGTGCCTGTTCCACCCCATATTACTTCCATTTCTGTTTTTCTTAAATTTACTCTGTCAAATAATTAATCTTATATTATTTCTCACAAATATTCATGATTGACCCTGTCCTTATGTTTTTGAGTGTCCCTTTGTTTGTGTCATGAGGGCACAATGGGAGCCTTGAAGAAGAGGGGGACCTTTCCTAATGCAGGATTGGGAGCCTCAGCCTCAGTCCATTGCTAGAGAGTTTTACTCTCTAACTGGGGACATAAATGGAAGCCATTTAAGGAGTACCTTTTCAAGTGTAGGATTGTTATGAGAGTCCTATTTTATAAATTTGCTTCAAACACAAGTCAATGAGTAAAGGGTGGAACATTCTTTTTAATATAGTTATATGGTTTGGTATATTTGTTTATTTTTGAAGAATCAAAGAATTACAGAGTCAGAAGGGATTTCAAAGATCTAGCCCCTACCCAAAGCATGAATATTATCTACTACATTCCTAACAAGTGGGAATTCATTGTCCATTTGATGACATCCACTGACAAGGAACTTACTACTCTTCAAAAAAAGTTGATCTCAGGCAAATATAACTAAAATATTAGTGAGATCTTAGGGTCACAAGATTTAGATGTGGGGCCTGGGGGTGGGCTGCCTTAGGCAATACTACTATTCTTAGCCTATACATGGATTTTTTAAAAAAATTAAATCACATTACTTTTAAATGAGCTCATGGAACATATGACAACCTAGGAAGTCTCATCTGCACTATTATTTCTCCCATTTCACTGGTGAGGAAATTAAAGCACGAAAGGGACATGTCTAAAGTAATGCAATTGTAGAGCCAAAGTCAATATTTATTCTTTATTGCTTCAAGCTCAATCCATCTTCCTTGAATCTGTCACAGTGCTGTTTTGGGTGGGTGGGTGGGAATAATATTTTGTTCTTCTTTTGTTCTCTGGATTCCACATAGAGAATGGTCAAGTTGATTACAAGAGTATACATTTAAGTAAGAACAAAGCTTCAGTTTCCTTATTGGTAAAATGGAAAGGATAAATTAATGATCTCCAAGGTTTCTTCCAGCTCTAAATCCCATGGTCTTAAGATACATATCTTCACTGTGTTCCAGAAGTAAGAGTCATGTTTTAGTAATTTCTCTCCAACACTATGAAGAGAAGAGGAGGCTCCTGGACATTTGAAATACTCTTAATTTGATTTAAGATAGACAAGACAATAATAATAGTGGCTGGCATTTGTATAGTGTTTTAAGGTTTGTAAAGTGCTTTATATATGTTATTTCATGTCATCCTCACGCCAACCCTGTGAGGTAGGTGCTATTATTATTCCCTTTCTACAGATGAAGAAAGTGATATTTTGGGAGGTAGAGTGACTTGTCCAAGGTCACATGGTCAGTAAACATCTGAGGGAGGATTTGAACTCAGGTCTTTCAGACTCCAAATCCAACACGCTCTATTCACTGTGTCGCTGAGCTAATAATACTAATAAATAATAGATGACAGAATCCAAAGGAAAGGAATTTTGCAAGTAAAGAAACAGGGGCAAAAGGTGAGGAATTTAGACTGAAATTTCCATTTCATCAGAACTGTGGTTTGGCTCTTGTATGCTTATTTCCAGATGTTATAATTCTTGATTTTCCTTCCACTGGGAGAGAGAAAGAAAGGAAGGGAGGAAGAGAGAGCAGCAGCAGCAACAGAAGAAGAAGAAGAAGAAGAAGAAGAGAAGGAGGAGGAGGAAATGGAGGATGGACATTAATGGCAAGGTAATTAGCTAGACTTCCCAGGCCTAGATTGGGTTCAGTTAAAAGGCATATTCTGTTAAAGCCCTTAATGCTTCTGTGGAGGAGCTCTTTCCCATCAAAGAAGTGTATGCTGCTCTATGAGCATGAAGAGCTAAGTTATTTTCCCCCTCACTTAATCTATCCCCACAGCTAGAAACTGAATTTCCCAGGTTTCAGGAGATTTTTTAAAAATATGCTTTTGATAACATACAATGATCTTATCCATTCTAAACCAAAAGGAGTAGGCTTGTGGAGCAGCACTACTGGGCCCATACAATGCGTGCCCTTTCATAAGCTTAACAAACTTCACTGGGGAAACGTGCCTTTGAGTTATTGAGCTCAAGTGTAATGAGTATATGGTATACGGTAATGAAAATATGGCAATGAATTGAATAGAAAGGTAGGGGTGACAGGAGTTCAGCAGGAAGAACTTACAAGGTTAAGGTCTCATTGCACAGTCCTTGGAAAGCATTCATAGGAATTGAAGTTATAAAAGGGTTATCTGTAATTTCACTGCAATAAGGAGAAAAAGAAAAACTATCATGAGAAAAAAAAAATTAATCATTAAATTAACCTAGTCAAGGTCTTTTGCTACATCAATGCCCTTCCAGAGAATTGTCATCACAAGCTAAAACTAAACTCATTTCTATTTTAATCCCATGGAGCCTCTGAAGTCAGGCAGTTTGCTTGTTGGGTCTGCTCCAATGAAGTGGGAATCTAGTAGCCTGATCAGCACAGGTAGATCAATAATTTAAAATACAAAATTATGCTTTTCTTAAATAAGTGATAAGCTAATCAACTGACAAATTATCTAAGAAAGGCCAATGTTAGTGAATATTGAACTTCTCCAATTGTGCAATGACTATAAAAAAGAATTGAAGAAAGGCAATAGGGTAGTTAAAATTTTTGAGTACTTTACTGGCATAACTATGCTGGACAATTGGATCTTTGGAACTTCTCTAAGCCGATGAGATTTCTTGAAAATAACTTGTCCCTTTACTTTGATTTTTTTTGGGGGGGTTGAGGCAATTGAGGTTAAGTGACTTGCCCAGAGTCACGCAACTGGTGAATGTTATGTGTCTGAGGTCGGATTTGAACTCAGCTCCTCCTGACTCCAGGGCCGGTGCTCTATCTACTGCGCCACCTAGCTGCCCCCTTGACTTGTCCCTTTATATGGACAATGCCACACTGAAGCAGGGTAATCCATTAGTTCAAATAGAAGCCTTGGAGTTGGCACTTTTGGCAATATCTTTAGATGTTGCTAGCTCCTCTTCAAAAACTTGACCTGTGGACTTCTCTATAACTGACTTTTCCCGTTGGTACATTGAGAATCAGAACTATAAAATGCCTGATAAGGATATAAATAGAGAGACAGCATAAGGTAAGACAGAAATCAGAAGACACAAGTAGTCAATAAATGTGTTTTGGTTGAATAAATGAATGCAAACCTGGAGTTTAATCTCAGGCCATAGGATTTAAATCTGGAAGGGATCCTTAAGATTACCTAGTCTACCCCAAAACGCTTATTTTACAGAAGAAGAGACTGACATCCAGAGTGGTTCAGTGATTTGCCAAAGGCCATACCATTACTGAAGAAGGAAATGGCAAAACATTCTAGTGTCTTTACCAAGAAAACCCCAAATGGGGTCATGAAGAGTCAGATGTGACTGAAAGTTCTGAACAACAAAGGCCTTTATGGAGTACTTAAAAAGTTAGGAAGCACTTTATCATCTTATTTGGGCCACTAGGTGGCACAGTGGACAGAGTGTCAGGCCTGGAATCAGGACAACCTGAGTTTAAATCTGGCCTCAGACACTTACTAGCTGTGTCATCCTGGGGAAATCACTTTACCTTGTTTGCCTCAGTTTCCTCACCTGTAAAATGAGCTGGAGAACAAAATAGCAAAACACTCTTTTTTTTTTTCCCAGAGAAAACCCCAAAATGGGTCACAGAGTTGGACACAACTAAAATGACTGTACAACAACACTGGTAATAAATAGCAGAACCAGGATTTGAACTTGGATCCCTTAACTTTAAATCCAGTGCTTTCACTGTACTACATTGCTTCATACACAAGAAAATGTAGGCTGAAAAAATTTAATAAATTTGACCAAGGTCACACAGCTAGTAATGAGTAGAACTAGGACTAAATCTTAGGTTTTTGTTCATTCAACCAATTTCTGAGTGCTTGGATCTTCTGATCCAGGGTTCTAACTACTATTTTACTTGATCTCTTTAAATCCTATGAGGCATGATTAGTTAGTAGCCCCAGGCTACAAAGGAAAAAAAAAAAGAGAGGTACAAAGGATTGTAGCTCAAGTTTGCATAGCAAAATTTTTGTGGCTTAGTCATGTTTCAGTTGTGTCTTACTCTTCATGACCCCATTGGGAGTTTTCTTGGCAAAGATCCTGGAGTGGTTTGCCATTTCTCCAGCTCATTTTACAAATGAGAAAACTGAGGCAAACAGGGTTAAGTGACTTTTGTCCAGGGTCCAGCTAGTAAGTGTCTGAGATCAAATTTGAACTCAGGTCTTCTTGACTTCAGGCACAGTACTCTATCTACTGTGCCACCTAGCTGTCCCAAGATTAAATAAAACAAACAGGCATGTGAAAATATTCTATCAAGATTAAGGCATTATTACTACAATTACTACTGCGATCACTACTACTATCAAAACTACAGACAATATTTACAAATAGAGTTAGTGTGGTATGATTTATGGAGTGCTAGGCTTGCCTCCAAAAAAAATTATTACGCCTTTTACAGACTGCTATTTGTATTAGAGGAGGAAGTTCTCACTCTCAGATGTCCCTACACTGATGAAATCAGATCTCTTTTATATTTGTTATTAAGAATAATAATGATATAGATACCATGAGCATTCTGATCTCGAAAGTGTTTTGTGATCCTGGAGTGAAAAGTATTGTTATATGAGGTGCATAGTACCAATACAAGCTTGCCAAACAAATGTGATTTATAAGAATTTTGAATTTCAAGGTTTCTAGTATCTTTTGGGGGAAAAAGGATTTCTCTAATTGATAACTTTGGAGTCAGTAACATTGAAAACTTATATGCATACTTACAGTATAAAGAACACATCAGCTGAATCAATTTTGGTCAGGTCAGGAAATATTTTAAGTCCAGTATTGAAAATCCCACTAAATTATATGGTCAAAGAAACCAAGATAGACATTAGTTTTAAGAAAGCATCACAAACATACATTAGACATATTATACCAGTGATATACCATTGCTGGATCATTCATCTGTTGATTTTTGTTGCACAGATTTCTCAAAAAATGTGACATTTCTTCATCCCTGTTTTCTTCTTCCCCACTTCAGGATTTTTTTCCCCTTCCTTCTAAATGAGTGTTTCTACTTTCTGAACTGGCTGTATAATCTTTGACCTCCAAATGCTTTCTGACAGATAATTTCTGTTACTTGCCTTCTTGCTGCTCTTTGTACACAAAATTCTACCTCCCATCTCCATGCCTTTGCACAGGCTGTACCTAATGCTTGGTATATAAGCCCTCCTCACTTCCACCTGTTAATATCCCTAGTTCCCTTCACATTTGACTCAAATGTCACTTCCTACATGAAAACTTTCCTGATCCTCCATGCAATTAGTGTCTCTTGAAATTACTTTGTGTATATACATATATATAGTAAATATTTTGTGTATATATATATATAGTAAATACAAAGTAATACAAAGTAAATATACAGTAAATACAAAATGTATATGTATATATATTTTGTATTTACTGATATGTGACACATTGTTTACTCCAGTTGGGTGTAGGATTCTTAAATGTGGGTATCTTTTATTTTTGAGTTAATATATTCTGCACACAGCACAGTGCCTAGGTTATAGTAAATGAATGGTAAATCTTTGTCGTTTATTTTTTAGTTGTTGTTGTTGTGAATGTTGTTGTGAAATGTCTCCATTCAGAAGGGCAAAACAGATAGGTTCTACATTTTCAACCAGATATCAAGTTAGATGGAAACCAACATTCATCTGGACTCAGTGAGACTAAAGTGTGCTTATTGGATTCAGATTCTTTTTCTTTTGGTTTTTATTTGCTTATTAAGCTTGGTGGAGGAAGGGTACAGATGTATAAGAATAAACTATACTGATATCTTGGTTATCTCAATCAGATTTTATAGTGATATGTTAAGAATAAGTCTTCCTCCAAAGTGGTTCTGTAATATTAGCACAGTAGCATAAAACTTCAAATGTGGATATGTTCAGATAAGTGAAAACAATCAGAAATTATTTTTAATAATAAACCTGTGTTTATTTTTTTTTATTTTTATCCTTAAGGCACTGCAAAATCCTAAAATATCTTTTGAAATCATTACTACATTATGTTTCATTCAATCACCATTTATAATATCTACTTTGGACAAAGTATTATGCTGGGAGGAGATACAAAGATAAGTAAATCAGTCCTTCCTCTTCAAGAGCTACTAGTATAGATTTGGAAAGAAAGTATAAATGTAGATTTTTAAAAAATAATTTATGTATCTATGGCATATATGGTAACTTTAGCATTAACCTAAATGTTTGATTAGCTATAACATCTCACTCCTGATCCATAATAACTAAAAGGTAATTTAATCTTCATATATATTATATGGTCATTAGTTTAATAGCTTTTTTTACCCACTGGAATTTGGCAAACTTTTAGAAATCCCATTTTAAGTTTTTTACTTTATTCTGAATTACTCCGTCAATGCCTGAGCATAGTTTCTTTGTACACGGGAAGTACTCTATAAATATTTGTTGGTTGGTTATGGTATATATGAAGAAAATGAAGTCTTTGTCTCATAATACCTGCATTTTAATGTATGTATTGTCTTGATGTGTTTTAGGGAGATAAAGAAGAGTTGTAATGAAGGAAGGATTATTTCTGATCAGGTTATCAGGATAAGTTTCATGGAAAAACTGATTTTTGAACTGAGCCTTGAAGGATGAGTAAGGTTTCAAATGACAGAAATAGTAGGCAAAGATATTCTAGCCATACAGATGGTACAAGTAACTATGTAGAAGTGGGAAGGCACTGACACATTCATAGAACAATGAGTACTCTAATTTGACTTTACAGCGTAGATTACTAAAAGAGAGGTAGGTATGCTAAAGGCCACAATGGACTTTGAGTGTGTGTGAGGAAGAGGAGGAGAGCTGAGAAAGGTCAGGAGTGGGGTTAAGGGACAAGTATCATCAAAGTCATTGAAAAGCTTTGAGCAGAGGAATCACATGACTAGATTAATCTTCTAACAGTTTGAAGGTTGAATTGGAGATGGTTCAAAATGAAAAATGTAACTGTAGCATAATTTAGGCATCAAGAGTAACTGACTGATTTTTTAAAATTACCATTTTTGTTTTTATTTCATATCCCTTAAGTGCCCTGGACTGTCTTTTTCTATAATACAGTGTCTTTTTAGGGATGTAGTATGTTACTGATTCTTATTTCCCCTAACTACTGTCTTAGAAGAAAAAAGGACTCTCTAATAAAGTATGGGGAGTTCTGACCTTATAGTCATCAAGGATAGTCTTAGATATACCAAAGAAAGGGAAAACAACAGCTGCCATCATTAGATAAGAGCAACTCTATGACTATAAGCTGAACTGTCCCTGTGAGATATCACAGATCAAGCTGATCTCCACAGTGGGGTTCCTATGCTATTACAGAGAATAGCTGATCAGGTAATGACTCAGAGGCAGAGGATTGGGGGGAGGGGCTATAAACCTGTGTTGTACCATATCCAGCACATTATTTTCCTCATGCACTCTGTAGGCTCTTAATTGAAAGTTTATTGAATTGGATTGAAAGAAGTGGTTCCACTATCTGTTGTGGAAATAAAACCTTCTAAAGCCAGGGTTCTTGACCCAGAATCTATGGACCTCCAAGGGCGTATACAGGAATTTCCCAGAGCCAGCTCTGACAAGCTTATGAGAGCCAATTGCTACTCATTAATTTCAGTGTGAAAATTTACATCTTAGATTTTGGCAAACTACAAATCAGGGCTTAATTTATTGTTTGGTTGATTGTGTAGACTTAAGAAAATGATGGGGGAAAGTTAATAATACAGATTAAATTTAAAAGTGTGTCATGTGTACATTTTTCCCGTTGAGTAGATTGTTAAACATTTACCAGTATACCCTTGGATAGATTTCAGGGGGATCTGTGACCTTGCATGGGAAAAAAAAAATTGCATCTTTATTTTCACTATCCTCTAAGTGAAGTTTAGTATCTTAATTTAGAAACATTATTCTAATAAGGGGTCCATAGGTTTCAACAGACAACAAAAGGAATGCTTGCCACAAAAAAAGTCAAGAATTCCTAATCTAGAGGCATATATATGTGTGTATGTGTATACATACATATGCATACACATACACATATATGTATACACATATGTATTTGTGGGAGGAAGAGTGAGCTATTAGGGGCTCTATTAACCTTTATATAGATACACACGTGTGTGTATCTCTGTACAAACACAGGCACATGCACATACACATAGACATATCAACCTATAAAGCATTCCCATATCCTTCTGCCCCTACTGCATACATTCCCTTCAGACTTCATGTTGTTCATCTGTGACTTCTTTTCCCTTCAAGAGGGATCTTAATGCTCATTTGAAACTGCTTTCGTTTGGGTAAAAATGATCAAGGTTATTGGAGGAAGGGGAAAGAAGTGTCGTGTGATTTGTCCCAGCCTTGTCCCTAGGGACAGCTCTGACCAAATGACAACATTGTAATCCCCCTGTAAAGAACAGAGTTTGCAATACTTACAGGAATTTTAAGAGAGGCAGGTCTTTTAAGGCATCAGGATCTATATAAGTTAAGCTCCTAGTATTTCGAATTTCTCTGCAAAAGTTAAAATGAACAGGTTCACAGGCTGAAAAAGATTGCCCTAAATAAAATACCTGAGCTCTTTCTTGATTAGCCACAAAACTCAAAGAAGCAAGACAATAAAAGAACCTAAGAGAAAAAAATGAATGAGTTTGAATTAGGAGATAAGAATAACTAACTACTGGCAGAATTACAACAACAAATTGCTTTCAACTCAGGAAAGAGAGGCCTGATCATTCTTTACTGCCTATGGTAGTTAGGCTCCTTCTTGGACCTGTACCAAGCCAGCTGTGACCTGATTTTAGCTAAACTATGTTAATGGGGGACCTTTGTTTTGGTTGTATTCACCGGTACTTTTTTTGTTTCCCTTTAGGCATAATTAAAAACACACACACACACACACACAGTGTCTATCCACTATAGTGCTGGAGGTAGTGAGCAAATAGCATTATTGTTATTTATAATAGCAACCAAAAAAAAGCAAAACAACTCACTCAGGAATAGAAGGTTAAGTGGTCCCATT
This sequence comes from Vombatus ursinus, assembly GCF_900497805.2. Taxonomy (NCBI): domain Eukaryota; kingdom Metazoa; phylum Chordata; class Mammalia; order Diprotodontia; family Vombatidae; genus Vombatus; species Vombatus ursinus. Next base: position 16,342,640 of record NW_020954723.1, read on the forward strand.
TGGTTTCATAATATGGTCTGGTTTCTATAATTTGCTTATTAAATACATAATGAATAAGTCTGAAAAGTTTTGACTTAGGAATTGCTGCAAATAGATCCCTTAGTTGATAATAGAAACAGAAAGAAGGAAGGAAGGAAGGAAAAGAAAGAAAGAAAGAAAAAGAAAGAAAGGAAGAAAAGAAGGAAGAAAGAAAGAGAAATGAAGGAAGTTAAGCACTCACTATGAGCCAACAATTTGTGGAAAATGTTTGGAGATACATCTAACTTTGAATTCTGTAAGATCTGATTAGCCAGATTGTAGATGATTTTGGTCCTTTCTGAATCCCTCTCTCTTAGGCCTTTTTCCTGTTAATTAGCACCATGAGCAGAAGGAAACTCTAGAAGGAGAAACTCAAAACTGGTAGCTTCTGCTGCCTGTCATTTGGCTAACTATAAAAAGATTCTGAGTTATCAATTAATTACCCATTTTAGTCCCATAACAACTAATAATCAAGAGTGAATTGTAAAGACTTACTCCTTGTGAACTGGTAATCTGTTTAGAAAAATAATGATCTCCATTGCCACACTTATTACTGGACTTTGACACTGCTGATCACCCTCTTCTTGATACTCTATTGTTTCTAGGTTTCCATGATACTATTCTATTCTAGTTCTTCTCCTCCCTATTGACCATTCCTCAGTCTCTAATGCTAGATCTTTTTTCCAAGGCATGACCTTTAGTGGTGGATATCCCCCAGGGCTCAGTTCTGGGCCCTCTTGTCTTCCCCTGCTATACTATTTTGATTGGTAATCTCATCAACTCATATGGATTTAATTAGCATCTCTGCTCAAGAGTCTCACCTTACTTACGTAGCTTTAATCTCCTATTCTGAAGACCAGCATCTGCAATTGTCCATCTCAAACTGGATGTCCTGTAGACATCTTAAACTCAGTATGTCCAAAGCCAAAGTTATTATCTTCCTTCTACACACCTTCCACTTTTCCAAACTTCCCTATTACTGTTGAGGACATAACCATCCGCTCAGTCATCCCAGGCTAAAATCCTAGGTGTCATCCTTAATTCCTCCCTCTTTCTCATCCCCCCATATTCAGTTGGTTGCTAAGTCCTACCAATTTTACCTTCAGAATATCTCTCATAGAGGCTCCCTACTTTTCATGGACGATGCAACAACCCTAGTGCAGGCCTTCATCTTACACCTGAATATTGAAATAACCTGCTGGTTGGTCTCTCTGCTTCAAGTCTCTTCCCACCCTAGTCTATTCCTTCCCTCAACTGTCACATTGATCTTCCTAAATTGCAGGTCTGATCTTGTCAATTACCAATTCAGTAGTCTTCAGTGACCCCCCTGTCACCTCAAGGATCAAATAAAAAATCCCCTGTTTGACTTTTAAAGTCTTTCATAACCTGGTTCCTTCCTACTTTCCCAATCTTCTTAAACTTTACTTCCTTTCATGTATTCTGTGATCTAGTGACATTGGCTTCCTAGCTCCTCCTTACACAAGATGTTCCGTCTCCCACCTCCAGACGTTAATTTTTAAAAGAGTTGTCACATGGAATATTTTCTGTAAGTTGTTCATTAAATATATAGTTTCCAGTCAAGAGGGAATAATACTTGTCCAAGAGATGTTTAAAGTTTTTCTGTTTCAATATTCACAGTCTGAATAGTGTACCTGAATTTATTTGTTACAAAAGAACTCAAATCAATTATAGCTTGTCTAGGTTCAAGGGAATATGAATTTTAGTATAGTAGTATAATATAGTATAGTATAATAGTGTAGTATAATAGAAAGCCTGTCATATTAAAACCACAATGGGGAAAGTCATGATGTGGAAGGGATAGCTGTAGTTTCTTTCTGAAGAAACAGTGGTATGCTTATATCTCAGTTTGGCATAAGAAATTAAATAGGAATTTTTTGAGAGTTTTGCAGAAGCCACAGACAATACACGAAGGCCAAGAGATGACATAGAAAAACTTTAGAAACTTAGAAATGCCTAAAATATATGTATAGTATTATATAATATCAACATATCTTTTAATACCATAATAATTCAGACTTAGTCTCTGGTATGAAGGGAGAGCCAACAAATATTACATGGGTTTTCCAGATCGCTCTGGGGGGGACGCCATACCCCTTGAATTTTCTTTTCTCTATTGACTTTCTACCCTGGTCCCTACTCCATCATCATATAACAGCCCTATTTCTAAATAAATTGTGTTAGTGGGGTTCTGTGTCTTAATTGCTTTTTTCCCTTTAGTGACCTTTGAAAAGATCAATACATTGTAGTCCTTTGGAATGGAGAAAAAAACATCCCTATTAAGAATGGCAATAGCAAAACCAAAACAATTGAGATTTTGATGACAGAAATGTGTTTAGAGAAGGACTTGGGTAAAAGACATAGCAACTTTGAAACAGCAAAGTATTGGAACTAGATGGCCAAGATTGTAGGGAGAAATGATTGTGCAAGTTTGTCTTTGCTGTGTTACAAAAGGGGTATAGGAGGAAAGGAGGACAGGGAAAAAGGAGGGGAAAAAACAGCCTTTTTGTACACTCCCATGAGTCAGACAGGACCTCTCTGTTCAAGGGAAGGTTTATTGTGAAGTTGTTTCATGGGGGATGAACGATCTGCTGCTCAGGTCATCCACCCTCCTGTGTGTTTATGGGATTTTTTTTTAAAGGAACGAAACCAAAAGAATTTATCATATTAAGAACAATGACTCTATGGGATAATAGAGATTCAGAAACATATTAATCTATGAAATTCTGAAGGCTCTTTCATAAGAAAGGCAGGTGAAATAGGTGAAGAGAAAATGATGAAAATTTGAGTCAAGCAGCCTTGTCAAGAAGAGGGATATGACAACCAAGGATGTCACTGGTTTAGAGCACCTGCTCATGTGAAAAACATCATAGAAAAGAGTAATGCAAGATTATAGGCATCAGTATCACTTCAAAAAACAGTAAAAAGCAGTTGAGAAGAAAATAAATCTGTAGAGTTTGGTGAGAGATCCTTCTAAGTCTTATCATCCTGAGAGCTTTTGTACATGAAGGTAGGAGGTTAACAAATAGAGATGTGAAATGAAGCTGATAAGCCAACATCCATAAAGATTTGTTCTTATAAATACTGAATAGTAGAACAACCATTATCTTTGGACACTACCACCTCAGTACTCTATAAATCAACCAACAGGCATGTATTAAGTGACTATTATGTGCGATGCCCTGGGCCACCATATGAGGTAAGGGAATAGCAATGGTATTTAAAAAGGAATAGGGACCAGGCTTGATCAAGTATATGCAAAGAAAGACCATACTAGAAGCGACATAATTTTAAAGGCACTCAAGGATTATTTTTCCAAAATTATCTCAGAGATGGATTCCAAAAGAATGGAAAAGATCAGGGGCAATATTTTAACCAAACAAAGGAAACTAAGAAACCATTAACAAGTACAGACTTTTCTACTCTCTTATTTCCATAAAATCTTTAAGAGGACATTATGGTTGTGTCAAGATTACCAGGATGAAAGCAGGAGAGGGCTTATTTTCTACCACAGAGCTGGAAGTTGTAGAGAAGAAAAGCTCCTATTATATCTGTTATTTATTTATTTATTTTGGCAACTGATTTGTAGGACAAAATACCACCTTAAAAATTTCCCTTCTATTATTTTTATGTTAAAATCATACAAGATTAAGTGACAAATGTAATCATAGAAATACTTTGACTTCCTGAGTATTCATATCAAAGAAAGCAGTTCTAGGAACAGAGAGCTACATGCTCAGGTAAATTGTTTGTCAGAGTTATAGAGGATGTCTTAAGCAGAATACAAACAGAAAGTTTTCCTATCTATATCAATGGTGAACTTCATGAAATACTCTTTTTCACAAATGACATTAACCAGTTCCTAGAATGTTATAAAACTTCTTTAATTAATCTATTATTATCAGAAAGAGATTGGTTTAAACATCCACAATGAAAAAACAAAGTGGTTGAAAAATTCATATTGCTCAGATTACAATAAATAGCTGGGCAGATGGCCCATTTATCTATCATCTATTTAATATTTAACTATCACCTATTTAACTATCTATCTCTATCTCAGATGGGTGTATATGTGTTTTCCAATAATCTGAATCATAAACTTTAGCACTATACCTGCATGTATTTATCTGCTAATTTATATCTGTCTGTCTAGGACACATGATGAAGATGAACATGGTATTGACCCAGAGATAATTACAATGAGGAAAGTGGGTTGGATCACATTTGGACTTTGCAATACTTTAACTGATCCCAAGCAATTTCTTTAATATCTATATTCTCCTAGTAATGCCACATAGCCACAGATTATGAAGCAGTCTAACCACAGAAGAATCAAAATTGTAAGTGACTCAATAGGCAATGGAAAAGATATATGGTAAGTGTATTGAGGCCCTAGCGTATTAGTAATGATGATGTATGCAAGATGTAAGGTGGTATATTGGTCATGACCTGGCAATGATAGGCAATAAACAGTTAGCTTGAGACAAGATAGCCCTTGAAACACCAGAAGAATCAGAGGAAGATCTATAGCATGTGAAGTGGATCCATTCTGGACAGTTTGCAGAAGGATATAAATCCCATAGTAAAAAAATGTATAGAGGGGTTATAGTGTACATTGGTGGACAGGAAGTGCCCACACTGATAAATTCACAGATCTATCAAAGTATTCAATTTGTAACAAATGGACATTTGTGGAAATTTTATTTTGATAATGAAAAAGAATTATAAATATATAAATACCCCTTATGATAAACTATTATATGAGGACATATATGTGTATAATGCACTCCACAAATATGAGATAATACAGACAGTTCTATAATGTGATATATGCATTCCCTAGAAATAGTGCATTATGCAAAATTGAGCAATAAAAACCACAGAACTTATGGGAAAAATATGTTTGGGGTACAGCATTCAAAAACTTCACCAATAACTTAAAAAAAACCAGGAACCTAATGAAAAATGGTAGTACAGTTTTGTAAGTGTTAAATGGTTAAGAAATAGATAAATAATATACTCAACAGTCGCTGTGTCCATGGCCTTGGTCTGTTGCTGGGCCTGGAGCAAGTTGGGTAGACCCCAACTCCAGGCTTCCAGCAAAGGTTATGGTGGGGTGGGGCTAGTGGGAGTGGTTCAAACCAGCCCTTCTCCTCTCATAGCTCCTACTGTACCAAAAGAAATACAATAAAGTACTTTACCTTGACAAAGAAATAATGTTTGCTTGGGGAAGTGGATATTGGAAGGGTAGCAGCTTCTGAGTCACTGTAAAATGGTTCAGTTTTCCATCTTCTTGCTTTTTCTCTCTCAGAAGAAATTGAACAGAAGTCAACTCGAAATTTGTATTTTGCTCAGAATATTCCCTAATATATCAATCATGTTTGAACAAATTTACTTTTTCCAAAATACTGGTTATAGTAGAACTGACTGTATTATTAATGATGAAAACCAAAGCCTCATACCTCTGGAGTTAATTAGTCCATTCCACTTAGAGTCCTATTACTTACTGGTATGATTTTAGCTTGATTTCCCAAGTGGAATGAACCAGTCAGTATGAATCTTAGAAATGGAAGGAACTTTTAGAAATCATTTAGGCCATTTCTTTTTAATACATGAGGAAAGTGGGGTCCAGAGAGAAGAATTTACTTGCTTAAGAATTTGCTGTGTGATTGCTAAGCCACTGTCAGTGACTTGAAAAATTACGGAGATTGAAAAGGTGCCACAACACTGAAGATAGGCAAACGTCTCCAAGTCTCAAAAGAAGGCAAAAGGAAAAATACAGAATAGAGGTCAATGAGCCTTGCTTCAATTCAGAGCAAAATTCTAGAATCTGTTATTAAAGGGATAGCATGTGAGCATTTTGAAAGGTAAGAGCTTAGAGCAAGCAAGAGTTCAGAAAGAACATGACATACTAGACTCACCAGATTTACTTTTTCAATAATATTACTACACTGATAATTCAGGGAAATACCACAGATGTAGTACACCTTAATTTTAGCAAAGCATATGACTATACCTTTTACGATATCCTCATGGACAAGAAGGAGGCTAGATTTATTAAAAACTGTGGTGAGATTGTTGATTGATTAAACAGATAGGAAGAATAGTTGATTTCCTACTTCATTTCCCTCCTCCACTCCCCGCCCCCACCTTCACTTTTTTGGATCTTTCCATCATGCCCCCAGGAACCTCATCATTCACTTTGATCAAGATCAAATTAACCTTGGTACTCAGACCTCAGCAGTACCCTCTGCCCCTCTGATTGCAGGGAGAACAATAAGTTCCTCTCAAAACCTCCTTTTAAGGAGGGCAACCAAGCCAATCATCTCTTCATTTCCTAGATGGCTATACTTTTTTGAACTTCTCCATCATGTTCCTGTGCCAGGTAACTTCTCTCTTTCCCTCCCCTCTTTCAACTTCTTTTTGTGTGTTGTCATGTCTCATTACATTATAAGCTTCTTGAGGGCTGGGACTGTCTTCTTTTTCTTTTTGTATTCTCAGAATTTTGTATTCCCACTTAGCACAGTGATTGGCACATAGTAGGTGCTTAATAAATGTTTATTGACTAAATAGTTATTAATGAATAGATGTCAACATGGAGGGAGGGCTCTGTTTAATTGCACAATTGATATGTTCTTTGTCCCATGCTTTTCAATATTTCTATCAATTACTGGAAGGAAACATAGATAGCATACTTAAGGTTTTTCTTTTTTTTTTCAGTAGGGGGAAGTATGAGGAAGAGAAAATAAGTGCTTGTTAATTAAAACAACACAATTTAATTAAAAAATTTTGCAAATGGCACAAAGTTAGAAGGGATAATTAACATTCAGGACAATGAAGTCAGGATCCAAAAATTCTTAACGAGATGAAATCTAATGAGGTAATTTAATAGACATAAATTTAAAAGCCCTATAGTTGAGTCCAAAACAAATCAACTGTGTAAATACAGGCTGGGGAAAGGGATAACTAAATAATAGTTTGTCTGAAAAGGATTTGATGATTTTAGTAGACTGAAAGCACAGTAGGAATCAACAACGTGACATGTCAACTAGAAAAGCCAATTAATCTGTATTAATAGAGTTGTAGAGTATAGAACAAGGAAGGTGACAGTCCTGCTCTATTATGTCTTGGTCTGACCACAACTGGAGTGTTGTATTCAGTTTTGAATACTAAATTTTAGGAAGGATATTGACAAACTGGAGTATATGCAGAGTGGAGGGATTAGGATAGAGAGAGGACTGGGAACTATGCCATATAAGGATCAGTTGAAGGAATGGGAATGGAGTTTATGCTGGAGAAAAAAGAGACATTGAGGATATATAATAATTATCTTCTAGTATTTGAAAGGCTGCCTTGAAGAAAAAAATTTTAATTTATTCTGGTTGGATTCATAGCGTAGAACTAGGAACTAAGGAGTGAAAGCAATGGAGTGTTAGGGAAAACTTCCTACTAATGAGAGTTGTCAAAAATTGGAATGAGTTACCTTGAGAGCTATTGAGTTTGCTCACACTCGACATTTTCTTTTTCTTTCTTTTTTTTTTCTTTTTGGTGGAGCAGTCAGAGTTAAGTAACTTGCCCAGGATCACATAGCCAGTAAGTGGCAAATATCTGAGGCTGGATTTGAACTCAGGTCCTCTTGACTCCAAGGCCAGAGCTCTATCCACTGTGCCACCTAGCTGCCTCCACTCTGGACATTTTCAAATGGAGACTGATCAATCACTTGTCAGGGATGTAGTAAGAGAGGGGTCCTGTTCTGGTTGGGATTGAACTAGATCTCTTGCAGTCTCTCCCAACTCCAATGTTGTAAGAGTCTGTGATTCCTCTGTCCCCCTAAACCTATGCCTGTGTTCTTTCTTCTACACTATGCTGAAAGGCCAGAAAATGGGTGCCTGCATTAGAATCTTGGTCTACAGCCAAGTAATCCAAGGGTTCTTAACTTGGGACCCATGAATTTAGTTTTTTAAAATAATATTTTGATAATTGTATTCCAATATAATTAGTTTCCATTATAATCCTATATATTTTATTTTGTGCATTTCAAAACATTATCCTGAAAATGGGTCTGGAGCTTCACTAGACTGCCCAAAGTGTCCAAGACATAAAAAAAGATGACCAACTCCTGTCCTAGTCCAACATATCGAACCATCTCAACTCACCTTATCCCAGCTTCCATCCACTATAGAGGAACTGTCTACCTACAGAACAAAGTTTAAATGGAGATTAATCTTACCTAATCAGATCAGCTTCCTTTCTTAATTAAAAATGAGCAATTTCTGGTTCAGCCACTCATATCTAGTCGATTTCACAACACATATTAGCTGCCATTCGGGGTGGGGGGTGGGCATGGAGCCAAGATGGTGGAGTAAAAGCAGTGACTTGCTTGAGCTCTCCGCTAAACCCTTCCAAATACCTATAAAAAATGGCTTTAAACAATTTCTAAAGCAACAGAACCCTAAAAAAGACAGAGTGAAACAAATTTCCAGCCCAAGACAACCTGGATGGTTGATTGGAAAGGTCTATCACACCAGGCAAGGAGAGGAGCACAGTTTGGCGTGGGTGCGCAGGCCTCAGCAAACATGGAGCAGGCCTCAGAGGACTGAATCACAGGCAGCTGTGGCAGTTTGCAGACTTCTCAACCCATGAATGCCAAAGACAACTTAGAAGGTCAGTAGGAAAAGTATGTTTCTGCAGTGGTGAGAGAGAAGCGCAGGGTCCCAGAGGTGGTGGCTGCCTCCAGAGTTTCTGGCCCACAGACTGAGGGGGAATCGAATGGCTGATCAGAGGGGGATTGCAGGGATCTCTTTCCTGGTGCTGAGGCAGGATTCTCTTGCTTTGCCTGTGCTTGGATCTGGATCACAGTTCTTGGAGGCAGTCCTGGGGCAAGGAGGAGTGCTGGCATGGTGGAGCTTGTAGTGGCGGTGGAGAGGAAACCCTCCTCACAGTTCCAAGACAGAAAAGAGTGCTCATAGACCAGAGCACAGGCCAGGAAAGGAGTAAACACCTCACCCTTGATCATAGCACCTTGGAAGAACTGAAAATGTACAGGTCCCTAGAAGTATCCCCTGAAGCTTGGGACAGTACATTCTCTACACTGGAAACAGACCCCTACCTTAACAAATAGTTTATAACTCAAGTAATTGGCTGGCATCATGAGCAAGCAGCGCAAAAAGAGTCAGACCATAGAATCTTTCTTTGGTGACAAAGAAGATCAAAACATACAACCAGAAGAAGACAATAAAGTCAAAGCTCCTACATCCAAAATCTCTAAGAAAAATATAAATTGGGCCCAGGCCATGGAAGAGCTCAAAAAGGATTTTGAGAAACAAGTAAGAGAAGTAGAGAAAAAACTAAGAGTGATGCAAGAAAATTATGAAAAACAAGTCAACAGCTTGCTAAAGGAGACCCAAAAAAATACTGAAGAAGATAACACCTTAAAAAATAGCTTAACCCAAATGGCAAAAGAGGTCCAAAAAGCCAATGGGGAGAAAAATTCCCTAAAAAGCAAAATTGGTCAAATGGAAAAGGAAGTCCAAAAACTTACTGAAGAAAATACTTCCTTAAAAATTAGAATGGAGCAATTGGAAGCTAGTGACTTTATGAAAAATCAAGACACTGTAAAACAAATCCGAAAGAATGAAAAAATGGAAAACAGTATGAAATATCTCACTGGAAAAACAACTGACCTGGAAAATAGATCCAGGAGAGAGAATTTAAAAATTATTGGACTATCTGAAAGCCAGGATCAAAAAAAAGAACCTAGACACCATCTTTCAAGAAATTATCAAGGAAAACTGCCCTGATATTTTAGAACCAGAGGGCAAAATAGAAATTGAAAGAATCCACCAATCACCTCCTAAAAGAGATCCCTAAAGGAAAACTCCCAGGAATATTGTAGCCAAATTCCAGAGTTCTCAGGTCAAGGAGAAAATATTGCAAGCAGCCAGAAGGAAACAATTCAAGTACTGTGGAAACATAATCAGGATAACATAAGATTTAGCAGCTTCTACATTAAGGGACTGCAGGGCATGGAATATAATATTCTGGAGGGCAAAGGAGGAAGGATTACAACCAAGAATCACCTACCCAGCAAAACTAAGTATAATCCTTTAGGGTAAAAAATGGTCATTCAGTGAAATAGGGGACTTTCAAGCATTCTTGATGAAAAGACCAGAGCTGAATAGAAAATTTGACTTTCAAATACAAGACTCAAGTGAAACATGAAGAGGTAAACAGGAAAGAGAAATCATAAGAGATTTATTAAGGTTGAATTGTTTACATTTCTGCATGGCAAGATGATATTTGTAACTCATGAATCTCTTGTCAGTATTAGGGTATTTGGAGGGAAAAAAATTATATGTATATATAGTTAGATACATAGATAGAGGGCACAGGATGATTTGAAGGTGAAGGGGTGATATCTGGAGAATAAATTAAGGGGTGACAGAGGATTATAGTGGAAGAAGGAGAAAGTGAGAGGTAGAATGGGGTAAATTATCTCACATGAAATAGACAAGAGAGGGCTTTTACAGTGGAGGGGGAATGGGGGAAGGTGAGAGGGAATGAGTGAATCTTATTCTCATAGGATTTGGCTTAAGGAGAGAATAGAAATCTATCTTACCCTACAGAAGATAGCGGGGAGAAAGGGACAAGAGAGCAGGGAGATGATAGAGGGGAGGGCAGAATGGAGGAGGGGGTAATCAGAAGCAAACACTTCTAAGGAGGGACAGGGTCAAAAGAGAGAATAGAATAAATGGGGGGTGGGATAGGATGAAGGGAAATATAGTTTTTCCACAGCCTGACTACTATGGAAGTGTTTTACATGACTACACATGTATAACCTGTATCGAGTTGCTTGCCTTTTCAATGAGGGTGGGTCGGGAGGGAGGAAGGGAGAAAATTTGTAACCCAAAGTTTTAAAAACACATGTTAAAAAAAATTGTTTTCACATGCAACTGGGAAATAAGAAATACAGGAAATGGGGTACAGAATGCATACCATCTTGGGGTTGGGGGGAGGGATAAGATGGGGAGAAAATTTGGAACTCAAAATCTTGCAGAAGTGAATGTTGAAAATTTAAAATAAATAAATTTTTTTTTAAAAAAAGCTGTCATTCTACCCTCTTCATAGCTCTCTTAACTCCTTCGCTCCATACCCATATACATAGTATAGAAGGATGGAAGATGGCAGAGACATACAATCTATTTTTTTACATTTCAATTAAAGTTATTGAGCATCTACATGCTATAAAAGACAACAGAAATAGAAAACATGGTCCCTCTTGCCTAAATACATTGGAAAGAAGACTGGACTTGAAGTTTTAAGACTTCTTGAACCAACTGGTTAATACTGGCTATTGGCCACAATTTTTCTGAACCTTTTATTCATCTGTAAAATAAGAATGTTGAACTGGATAATCTCCAAGATGCCTTCTTGCTATAACAACAACGATGCTGATGATTATCATAATTATTGTCATACAATTGTCATCACTATTGTCATCATTGTTATTATTTTGCTTTAAAGTTTGCAAAGCACTTTACATACATTCTCGTATTTGATCCTCATTACAACCTTATAGGGTAGGTTCTATTTTTATCCCCATTTTACTTATGAGAAAACTCAGACTGAGATTCAATGACTTACCCAGGGTCACACAGTAGGTATCTAAGGCAGCACTCAGACTTGGGTCTTCCTGACTCAAAGTTAGTGCTCTCTGCCCTGTGCTACCTACTTGCCTTTAACATTTACTTAATTCTAAGTAGAAAACTCTTGAGAAACCACCTGCTTGATCACTTGTGCTATACTTTATTAATCCTTTCCCATTATTTCCCTATCTTCTTATTCTGAGAAAAGAAAAGAGAGCTTTGTACAAGAACTTTTTAATATGTTACTCTGCAATTTTTCATTGAATTTCAAATAAAACAGAAATTCAGACTGAATGTGACACTGTTCACTGTCTAAGGGGCAGGGTTACTGCAAATCAGCAGACTAATTTGGCATATTTTGTTGATTTAATCAAATGTCAGAGTCTACAGTCTCTTTTTCTTTCCAAATATCCATCCTAAACCCCAGGAAGAGCCAAGAACTAGCCTCCTGAGAAATCTACTTGCCCAATGAAATCAGCATTGTGGCAGGAACATAATTCCATCAAGCCTGATGGTAAATTATAATCCTGGAAGAAATGGAGTTGGGGAGAGAATAGGGGAATACAAAGGAAAGGAGTAGAAAGAAGAGATTGAGTACTAAAAATCATTAGCTAGGGATACAACAACGAAGAAAAATGTTCTCTAGTGATATTGTTCCTCTAAATGATTTAATTGACCCTGAATTGTTCCACTTCAGTTTGGCTCGGGTTGCTGAGTTGATGGAAGTAATGAAGTTGAACTGAGATTCCAGGCAAGGGTGGAGGTGAAGTGACAGTTAAAAGAGACTGGAAATAGAAAAAATTTCAGCACAAGACAGAATACATCAGGACCAGAGCTGGATGGGAGACACTTGAATAGCACCTGCTCAAACAGTGCAATTAGTCTCAAACTTTTATAAGCACTAGATAATCTTACAGTATCTTAAGGGGAAAAAAAACAAAAGTAAGAATGACTTTGGAAGTCGTTTTAAAAAAGAAACCAGCCAAAAGACCGTTAGTTACAAAAGGAACACTAAAGTCTTTAACCAGGCAAGGTATTTCTCAAATTTACATACTTTGTTTTGTTCAGAATACTGAGAAGGTCAATCTGACTTTCAATATTCAATACATGTGTATTCAATCCATGTACAATTCAATTCAGTAAACATTAAGTACCTACAATGTGCAAGACATAACTTGTTTTTTTTTTAAAGGTGGTTTAAATTTGTAACACCTAGACTAGAAGGGTTCTTAGATGTATTTTAAGGAATTTTGGCATTAACTCGGCACTTTACAATTGAGAATGTTGAGAACCAAAGAAGTTAAATGACTTGGCCAAAGTCACATGGGTAATGAAGGGAATAGATGAGAATTGAATCCAGATTTTCTGACTCCAAATACAGGGCTTTTTCCACTATACCATAGATACCTATTTATTTTTCACCCATTATGCAGAATACCTTGTGCTAGATGCCCTCAAAAAAAAAAAACCCTCTTAATTTTAACTAATTGGATAGAATTGTCATGAAGTGGACTGACTACAAGTCAAAAGACCTGGATTTTAGGGCTGATTGCTCCACTTACTAGTTTCTGTGACCTTGGGCAAGTCATTTCATTTCTTTTTTTGTTTATTTGGCAAGGCAAATTGGGGTTGCCCAAGGTCACACAGCTAGTTAGTGTCAAATATCTGAGGTCATATTTGAACTCAGGTCCTCCTGACTCCAAGGCCAGTGTTCTATCCACTGCGCCACCTAGCTGCCACTCATTTCACTTCTTGAAGTTATCTTCTTATGTATTCCATGAAAGATAATAATCATAATTGCACTTCTTATGTCATGGAGTTATTACAATTAAATGATAAAATGAGTAAAAAGCTTTGCAAACTTGGTGCGATATAAATGTTAGTCTTTATTCATTCTTTAATATAATTTTCCAAGTAATGATATGTGTGTATATACATACATAAATCCAGACATAGCTCTAGTAAAAAATTAGAATTAAAGAATCTTTGTTCTGATAATAGGAAGTTTTGAGTGCTGAATCTAATACAATATATCATAATAAAAACAAAATAACCATATAACATAGCATAATAGAATAGAATATTATATAATAATAAATGATATATAATAGTATAAGATAATATAGTATAATATAAAGGTATATTATATTATATAGCATCTAGAGTAGAAGAGTAGAGAGGGCACTATAGCACGGGGATAGAGAGCTGGCCTCTAAGTCAAGCTGACTTGTGTTAGACATATTTTGGCATAATCTGACTATGTGACCCTTGGCAAGTCAATTAGCCTTTCAGTGTTTCAAGTAACTCTCTAAATTGCAGAGAAGGTGCTGACCTGCATGGGGAGAGGGAGTTTACTTTCTTGGGAGTTCCACACACAAATGAGATTACAAGTCTACTCCCTATCCATATATGTATATATACATGTGTCACGTATGTATATATGTCAATGCATCAATTTTTGCATGTTAAAGGATTTACTTCATTATAGGCTCATTATAAATTTTGATTTTCCATTAAATTGTGTCACCTTACTTAGTAGTACCATTTTACTTTGGTTTATTATTTATGTTTATAATAAATATAACAAGTAATTATGGTAAGCCAATAATGGATTAAAATGCTTTGACATGCAAAAATTAATTCCTTGAGCAGATTTAATTTATATTCAAGGCATTATTTTTTGTTTTTTAAGCCTTGTTTTTAAAGAGTTACTGATTTTTGGGGTTGGATTTCCTTTACTTCTCAGTAAGATTTTGAAAATTCAGAAAACCCCAAGAATTTCATGCATAGTGTCTGAATTATCACAGATTTTGAATTAGTAAGGGTTTTACAGTACTTTGATAATCACCACTGCATGTTTGTTTTAGTACCAAGACTCCAAAAACATTATGTAACAGTAGAACATAAAATAATCATATAACCAAAGGAGGTATTTATAACCCAGCATGTCTTGTAACTTTAGCAATTATATAAATATAACCAATGTCAATTCAGGGAAGTTTACAAATCTCTGGGTTTGGAGAAAAGATTCAAGAAAACACTTGCATTTGCATCTCACATGAGAGAGATTGCATTTTAAAGTTCGGTAAATCTCTGGGAAGGGTATTCACACTTTCACACTAAAAAAAAATTGCTGGAACTAAGTTTTGTATTCAAATCAGTCAATAGACATTTATTAAGTGTCTACTATATGCCAGGCCTCAGTTGAACCCAGAATCTATAATTAGTTTAGTCCTCAGTTTTAAGACATTCAACTTATTTGCCCCAGATAACCACAACAATTCTGTATTGTATGACATGATTTATTCATTTCACCAAGGACCTAAAAAGTTATAAATCTCCTATTTATTTGTATTTTTCCATTCTAAAGCTGCTGCTGAGAGCAATACCTTTTATTTCATTAGCATACAAATATAATTAAATCTTTATAGTATTGGGTCTTTCATAGTTTTGTAGGTTAGGAGATACAAATACCCAATTTTTAATGATTCTAGGTTCAAAGTATGGTGAAGCCTCCCTCCTGTACTCACAAATTGTTATACCTAAGCTATTCCCAGTATGGGTTTTATATCCCTTGGGAACTTATTTTCTCCAACAAACATCTTAATAAGTAAAGAAATCTGGTAAGCTTTTATTCTTACACAATGTCTATTTCATTTACCTTTCTTTATCTGGCATGTAAACAACCACTATAGCTACTGAAACATCAGCAGACAGTTTAAAAAAATGCTAGTAGTCCAAGAAATAATCAGAACCGAAAAGAATGAGTTCTGCTTGTATTTGAGGTCATAGAGATTTGAAAAAAAGGCAGCTATGTTTGGAAAAGGCAGAAAAAAAAAAAACCCAAACCAAAGACCCCAAACAACCAACTAAGATAAATTAAACATTTTATAAAATATACTGTAAATAATAGCTAATATTTACGTAGCACTTACAATATGCCAGGCATTGCATTAAGCACATTGCAATTACAATCTCATTGGATCCTCACAACAACCTAGGATGTAGGTGCTATTATTACCCCATTTTACATTTGAGGAAACTGAGGCAAGCAGAGATTAAGTGACTTGCCTAGAATCACATAGCTAGGAAGTGTCTGAGGCCACATTTGAATGAAGAGCTTCCTGACTCCAGGCCCCATGTTCTATCCACTGAATATCCTAGCTACCTCAAAAAATGGTATAGAAAGTAGCATGATATTATGGATTTAGGAGCCTAAGCATTTAGATTTGAATATCAGCTCTGCTCCTTCTTGTGTAGGTTACCTTGTACAAGTCACTTCACTTTTCTGAGACTTAATTTTCCAACCTGAAAAATAAGGAATTTGGCCTAAATATACTTAAATATCCTTTCCAGCTCTAACTCCTATGCTTCTAATGAGAGTAAATTGAAGTGTTTTTTTTTTAAGTGACTAAACTAATTCAAATGTAAATTAAAATTCTAGAACCACCTCCCCAATCCTAGCAAACATTTCATAAAGGGTCCCTTTCCATAATAGGTTTCTTTGCAATGGAGACACTGCCTGTTTAAATATCTCTTTGATTCTATGACAATCTTGTAATTGAGCATTAAAGGAACATTAAATGATTCTGACATTTTGTGTCAGGTATTATAATAAGAATGCTGTCTGTGCCTTCAATTGAACTTTTAGATCCTGCATTTGCTCAGCCCATTCCTTCTTCCTGAAATTGTTTCCTCCTTGCCCTCCTCTCCCTTATGAGACTTTCAGTTACACAAATACACACACACACACACACACACACACACACACACACACACACACACACCCCCTACCTCTTCCAGTTAAAAGTGATTTCTCCCTCCAAATTTTGATGGCATAGAACAAGGATTATATCATAGATGATAGAGTTTCAGAACATGTTTGTCTCAGACCTCAAAGTACTCCGAACCCTTTTAATGTGCATTAGCACATTTTTTTCTAGTATTGTTTGACATTTGACAGACTTCATTTATTCTGAGAGGTAAATTACCCACAATAGGAGTAAAAATTCCTGTATGATCCTAGATTTAGAGCTGCAAGAGACATTAGAGGTCATCACATGCAGTCCCTTCATTTTACATATGAGGAAATTAAGGCTTTTTTAGGTTGTGACTTCAAAATTTAAAAGAAAATTATTGAAAATTTTCCTCTGTGGGATCTTTAAGAGATGTAATAGAAAAAAAAGCAGTAAATTATTTGTAATGCCAGCAGTAAACACGTAAAGTTTTATTTAACCTTGTTCTTTCTAGATAACTCTTGAACCCTCCAAAAAAAAAAAAAAAGGAAAGTCCTGGTAATCTCTTTATAACAGGCAGGCATGGAGAACTAGGGTGCGATTATGCCCCAGAGAATAGTTGCTTGCTGTCTAGGATTTGATATTACAAATGCTAAGTGGATATGAGATTGAAAAATCATAGGTATAAGTATTATCCAAGCATATTCTGCATTATAGGAAGACAGACCATCTCTTTGCTAGATTTCTAAAAATTTTGTTTCAAGAAATGTTAAACTTGCTACATGGTATATACCTATTTTTAATAGCATAGTGATAAAGATGAAGCATAGTACCAAAGAAAGGTAGATTAGATGTGTAAGCCCAAATTTCATTTTGTGCATTAGCTTCCCATGACTCATAGTGGTACAGAGGTATCCATGCGTCTTCAAAGGTTTTGTCAGTGGAGTATAAGCTCTGATAGGCCCTACCTATTTAGAAACACTTTAAGTGCAGGTCTTCAAGTGAGGTCTGTCATCAGAGGACTAACCTAGTGGAGTACAGAGGCTTATTGCAACAGTTCTCAACCAGGTGAAGAATTCACTTTTTGGTCACACCATTCATGAAGACCTCATAATTATATAGAAAGGCATTGTTCTGTCCTGAAGGATCATACTCAACTACAAAGTCAGAGAGCCTGGAAAAATTTTTTTTTGCAATTATGCAAGATATTTCCATATTAGTCATTTTGTACAGGAAGATTCAAATAAAAGAGGAAAAAAAAGAAAGAGTGAAAAATAGCATGCTCCAGTTGATCAGTTCTCTTTCTGGAGGCTGATAGTATGCTTCATCATTAATTCTTTGGAATTGTCTTGGATCATTTCATTGCTGAGAATAGCCAAGTCATTCACAGTTGATCATCCTTATATTATTGCTGTTACTGTGTACAACATTTTCCTGGTTCTGTTCACTTTACTATGCATCAGTTCAAGTAAGTCTTTCCAGGTTTTTCTGAAATCATTCTGCTTATCATTTCTTATAGCACAATAATATTCCATTACAACCATATACTATAGCTTATTTAGTCATTCTCCAATTGATGAGCATCATTTTGATTTCCAATTCTTAGCCACCACAAAAAAAAAGCTGGTATAAATATTTTTGTACAAATAGGTCCTTTCCTCTTTTTTTTAAATGTCTTTAAGATGTAGACCTAGCAATGGTATTGCTGGATCAAAGGGTATCCTCAGTTTTATAATCCTTTGGACATAATTCCAAATTGCTCTCCAGAATGATTGGATCAATTCACAATTCTACCAACAATGCATTAGTGTCCCAGTTTTCCCACATCCCTTCCAACAATCAACATTTTCCTTTTTTGTCATTTTAACCGCTCTGATATGTGTGAGGTGGTACCTTGCAGCTGTTTTAAAGCATTTTTTCATATGACTATAGATAGCTTTGATGTCTTTGTCTGAAAACTGCCTGTTCATATCCTTTAACCATTTATCAATTGCGGAATGACTTGTATTTTTATAATTTTGACTCAGTTCTCTATATATTTGAGAAACGAATCTTTTATCAGAGATACTTGTAAAATTTTTCTCCAGTTTCCTGCTTTCCTTATAATTGTGGTTGCATTGGTTTTGTTTGTGCAAAAACTTTTCAATTTTATATAATCAAAATTGCCTATTTTACAGTTTGTAATGCTCTCTCTATCTTCTTTGGTCCTAAATTCTTCCTTTATCCATAAATGATTTCATGCTCTCTTAATTTGCTTATGGTATCATCCTTTATATATAAATCATGTACCCATTTTGACCTTATCTTGGTGTACAGTGTGAGATGTTGTCTATGCTTAGTTTCTGCCATACTGTTTCTCAGTTTTCCCAGCAGTTTTTGTCAAATAATAAGTTTTTGTTCCAAAAGCTTGGATTTTGGGTTTATCATATACTAGGTTACTATGTAATTATATTTATTATAATATAATTTGTACCTAATCTATTCCACTGGTCCACCACTCTATTTCTTAACCAGTACCAGATTGTTTTGGTAATTACCACTTTATAATATGGTTTGATATTTGGTATGGCTAGACCAACTTTTTTTTGCATTTTTTTTTATTGATCCCCTTAATATTTTTGAGCTTTTGTTCTTCCAGGTGAATTTTGTTATTATTTTTCTAGCTCTATATAATAATTTTTGATAGATTGGTATGGCACTGAATAAATAGATTAATTTAGGTAGAATTGTCATTTTTATCATATTGGCTCAGCCTACCCATGAGCAATTAATATTTTTTAATTGTTTAGATCTGACTTTATTTCTGTGAAAAGTGTTTTATAATTATGTTCATATAGTTCCAGAATTTGTCTTGGCAAGTAGACTCCCAAGTATTTTATATTGTCTACAGTTATTTTAAATGGAATTTCTCTATGTTTTGCTGCTGGATTTTGTTAGTAACATATAGAAATGCTAATAATTTATGTGGTTTATTTTGTATCCTGCAACTTTGCTAAAGTTGTTAATTATTTCTAGTAGTTTTTTAGTTGATTCTCTAGGATTCTCTAAGTATAACATCATATCATCTGCAAAGAGTGATAGTTTTGTTTTCTCGTTGCCTATTCTAATTCCTTCAATTTCTTTTTCTTCTCTTATTGCTCTAGCTAACATTTCTAGTGCAATATGGAATAATAAAGATGATAATGGGCCTCTTTGCTTCATACCTGATTGTGTTGGGAAGGCTTCTAGCTAAATCCCCATTACAGATAATGCCTGCTTATGGTTTTAGATAAATATCACTTATCATTTTAAGGTAAGCTCCATTTATTCCTATGCTCGCTAGTGTTTTTAATAGAAATAGGTGCTGTATTTTGTCAAAGAGCCTAGAAATATTGAAGTATTTAAATCAATTGTGTGTGTGTGTATGCGTATATAAAACAAAGATTAAACTTTAACCAACAGTATAGGTTCATGATGTTCACCATGATTTGAGACATTATCCCTATTAAGTATTTGAAGATGTGATTTGTCTCTAAGTAGTCCATTTTCTTATACTTACATATGAGTCATCTTACTCAAATTGTAGAATGAATGGGCCTCCAGTCTTTGTAGAGTTACGTCTATGGATAAGTAGCTAAACACCACAAAATATAAGACAAAAAGGGAAATTAATACTTATTAAGCAAAAACATACTATTAGTTTATGAGTAACCTATGAGCCAAAAGCTCCAGATATTATAACATGACAAATTTAATATAGGATATACATGTATATATGTATGTTTGTATGCATGTGTGTGGGTATATATGTGTACATATACACACATATACATACATATGTGTGTGTCCACACACACACCTACTTTTCTAGGAATACTGTGGTCTCTTATGCCAAGATCATATTCTGGTCTCATGAAGCACTTTGCTCTAAAACATTGATCATTTCTCTATTGGGGCAGGGGGATGAGGGAGAGGAAGGGGAGGGAAGGGAAAGAATATGGACTTGAAAATAAAATAGAATTTTTTTTTTAAAAACTCACTTCATATAACGTAATGAATTCTGTGTATTGTAGTTATCTGCATTGGCATATATCCCTGTACTAGAGAGTAAACTTCCTGAAGGCAGGGAACAGGTCTTATCTAACTTTGTATCTCCTCTAGTGCTAAATACGATACTCTGTATACAGATGATTTTTGATAAATGCTTGCTGTTGTGTTTTATTTGTATATCCATAATATGCTTTTTAAAATTTTTTTTTCAATTCACGGAACAAAATAAGTATTTCCATAACACAGTACAATAAAAAAAAAGATTACACATGAAATTGCAAATCTACCATGTTAATTCTAGCTGGTCCTTCAAGTGCAGGCTTTGTGATATCTGTCTACTGAGGACTAGCCTGTCAAAGTTCAGAGAAGTTCATTCATCACTAGAAAGTTGGCCACTGGGGTAATGATTTTTGGCCTCAGCAATTTAGAACAGTTTTCATCTGAACTGAAGAGCATGAGAGAATATGTTGGGCAGCTAGGTGGTGCAGAGAATAGAGTGCTAGACCTAGAATCAGGAAGACCTGAATTCAAATCTAGCCTCAGATGCTTTTGTTTGGCCCTGGGCAAATCACTTAACCTCTCTCACCTTCAGTTTCTTCAGCTGTAAAATGAAGATAATTATAGCATCTTCCTCTCAGAGTTGTTGTGAGGATAATTGAGATAATATTTGTAAAGTATTTTGTGAATCTTAGAGAGTTATATAAACATTAGTTATTATTATTGATGGATAGAGGGCTGGTCTTAAAAAGTTAGGAAGACCTGGGTTCAAATCCTGCCCCTGACATATACTGGCTGTGTTTCTCCAGGCATGTCATTTATCCTGTCAGTGCCGTTCAGGCAATTCTCTAGGACTCTAAATTACTAATAAGTAGTTAAGCCGCATCAATGGGAGCAGTTTTTATACCAACAGTATCCTATACCAATGAAAGCATACGTCTGGACTTCTTCAACACACTCCCTCCCAGAGTCATCACAGTAAAAAAATAGGAAACCTTATTAAAGGAAATCAAAATAATAGGTATAATGTTTAGAATGAGAGGCAGTATGTCTTAGTCGGCAGAGATACGGTGTTGGAATAAGGATGACTTGGGGGTCCAGGTACTGTCTCTGATACATACTGGCTGTGAGACTCTGGGAAAATCACTCAACCAGTGTCCTGGCCAGCTCTCCCTAAGTTGTAGGACAGTTGTCAATATACATCGTTCCAGGCATTTCCTCATTGGGAGATCCAAACACCAATGAAACCACAAGTTGGAACTAACAACAACAACAACAATGATAACAACGATATTTCAGTCTGATAGAGTAAGCTTAAGAATAAACAAAATGAGGGAAAAGAAATAGAACAAAGGTACTTAATGGGCTAATGACAAGAATGGCTCTTGTTACAAACTCTGCAATCATCTCTTCGTGATTTAGGATCATTGATTTAGAGCCGAAAGGTGCCTTACAGAGCACTGAACCTAACCACTTCATTTTAGAGATGAGGAAACTGAGGCCCAGAAAAGTGAAGTGACTTTCTGAGGGATTTAGCAAGGGATCTAATCTATATCCTTCCTCAAGAAGAATACAGATTCTCTTTAAAGAACACTGTCAAAAAAAGGGATGAGGGCTAAGAAAAGTAAAAATATTAAGTTTTTAGCATCAAGGAACAGATATCCAAATAATCTTGTCAATAAGATAAAAGTGAATGATGATAATTGAAAAAGTCTTCTCGACTTCCCTTTTGCAGTGGAAATGACTGATGCAATAATCCAGATGATTATTTTCTAATGAGATGGATTTCTCTGAAATTCTAGAAATGTGACCACTAGCAAATGGTGCTACAGCTTCACTTTGACCTGCCTGAAGAGTGGTTCCATAGATAAAATCTTTAGAAGTATAACATTAATTGCTTGTTTTTGAATTCTTTTCGTGCTGCTTATTATTGATTCCACTAATGATACTCCAATTTCCTTTTTGAATTGCCTATGCTTCAACCAATCATCCTTTGATTTATCAGGTCTCCTGACTAGAGTCCTTTGGGATGGAATGAGATGACATCATAAGACCCTTTAAAATTAAACATCATGTGGAGAGTCAGGGGAGATGCCTCAAGGAAAGGAGGGACATTAATACAAAGTAATTTCACTGTGTATAGATGGGGTTAGATTTGTGGGTTGTTTAGGGTTTTTTTTATACTGGAGCTATCAATTTAATTGGAATAGGGAACTCCCAGTGAAGAAAATCCCTTTACCAACATAGAGTGGCATCTGTTCTACAACTTATGGTTCAAGAAAATTACCAGGGTTGAGCAACTTTGCTCAGGGTTACACAGCCCATGTGTCAAGATCAAGACTTGAACCAAGGTCTTCCTAACTCCAAAGGTGGCTCTCTATCCCTTACCTCTATGGAGTAAAAAAAATAAAATAAAATAATATATATATATATATATATATATATATATATATATATATATATAGGAATAGTACAGTTTCTTTTTAAAGAATAAAAATGTGTCTCCCTAGCTTTGCATATTATTCTTAGCTGTAACCCTCCACTGCTAACACATCTTGTTTAGCATCCTTATAGAGTGGAAAGAACACTAGATTTGGAGTCAGAGACTTTGAGTTCAAATTCCAATTCGATCATTTACTCTGTCGCACTTTAACACAATTCATTTTACCTCTCTCTATGCTTCATTTTTTTTACCCCATAAAATTAAGGGAGTTGAACTAGCTGAACTTAAAGATTTCTTCTAGTTCTAATCTTTTGTTCTATGATTCTCAAAAGTACTGTCTGTAGGGATAACTATAAAACTCCATCATATTTCTAAAGAATAAAGAACCGATGTACCAGTTCAATAAACACTAGTTGTCCTTGTTGGTGTCATCGATACCTATGAGTTCCATTATAATCTTCATGCATATGATTCTCGGCTTTAGTTATCTAACCCTAGTCTCTCTTCTGAGCTCCAGTCCCACATCATCAAATGCCTTTTGGATATTTGGAATTGGATGTCCCATAGGCATCTCAGGCTCCAGTGGCTCCCTGTTACCTTCAGGACCAAATATAATGCCCTCTCTTTGGTATTTCATACTCTTCATAATCTGACCCCTTTCCTACATTTCCACTCTTCTTACATATAATTTTACTTGCCACACCCTTTGATCTAGCTATAACCATCTCTGTACCTTTGCAATAGCTGTTCCCTCCCTCCCTGCCCTACCCTCCAACCATGCTTGAAATGCTCTCCTTCTCACCTCTGTCTCCTAGTTTCCCTGGCTTCCTTTAAGTCTCAGATCAAATCTTATCTTCAGGTGGAGGCCTTTCTTGTCCCTCTCAATTGCTAATGCTTTCCCCCTCTGAGCTATCTTTTATCTACTCTGTATAGTCTTGTGTAGATCTAGTTATTTACATATTATCTTCCCAATTAGGATGTAAGCTCTTGGAAGGCAGGGACCATGTTTTTGCATTTCTGGACATTCTCAGCACATAGTACAGAGCCTGGTACATAGTAAAGGCACAATAAATCCTTTATCATTGATTGACTGATAGCTCCTATAGGAGCTTTGCAGTTCTCTAATAAAGAAAACATGGGATGACATACATCCCTAGTATAGTTTAGAGTTGAGAATTACAAATCAGGAAGATGCTGGAGATTCTGATATTAATCCCTCTAGAAAGGAATCAGTTCTCTTTTTATCCTTCCAGTTCTTTTTCTAAGGTATCATGAGAGACAGTGTTGCACAGTGGATAGAGTCAGGAAGACCTGGGTTTAAATCTTGGCTCTGAAGCATCCTGACTCTATGACTCTGGGCAAATCACTTCACTTCTCAGCCTCCTCCCCACCCCACCAAAAAAAAAAGTCTTAAAAATTATAGGTTGCTCAGCAGGTGCAAATTTCCATTAGCAGAGGAAATTTCCTCACTGGGAGATCCAATCTCTCTTGCTTCTCTTACCCCATCTGGTGATTATATAAAAGAGTTTTAAACGAATGATTTCAATTCAATTCTGAACACCACATTATAAG
This sequence comes from Vombatus ursinus, assembly GCF_900497805.2. NCBI lineage: Eukaryota > Metazoa > Chordata > Mammalia > Diprotodontia > Vombatidae > Vombatus > Vombatus ursinus. Next base: position 16,367,098 of record NW_020954723.1, read on the forward strand.
ATTTTTATAACAAGAATGGAAAAATGGGTCCTTCTGCAAGTCAGAGTAAGCAAATGAAGTGATCAAGAGAGCTGTTGCTAGGATTTAAGAGCTCTGATGTTTTAAAAAAAATCTTTGCTTTGAATTTGTAAATTCAAAACACAAACATATTGGAAAGAAATTGTTTACCTTTTGGAACAGATAGCTCTTGCTTGGGAAGCTGCATGAATATGACTTGGACAGTTATAGTTTAAGGGAGTTTAAACAAACACCAATTTTATATGTTTACTTGTGTGAATTTGTACCTATCCCCAAAAGTGAATCCAAATTGAAAGTTTTCTTCTCAGCTTCTTCCTTAAAACAAAGTGAACTAAACCAAGTATAAATTAAATGCTGGTGGTAGTAATACAAAATCTTTGACCTTTGTGTTTTTGCAACTTCTGTGTAACTGTTTGGGTTGGTAAAGGTAACACAACAATGCAACTCAACAGGACTAAGAACCATAGATAGACTTTATATGGGGTTTTTTTTTTGACTATTTAAAACTATAGTTTTTTTATAGAGCCTTTTCTTACATTGCTGCAATATTTAATTTTGTTCATTCATTTGTATAAGCTAATGGTTTCATTTTCACATGTCACAAACCATGATGTGTGTGATAAATGCCTTACAATGCTGAAATTTTTTTTCCAGCAGAGTTGATTTTTATGACTCCATTTCTGAAACACTTGACTATTAGTCAATTAGTTGGAAGCTTGGAGTCAAGTTTCATACACAGTCTGAGGAATGGCTAATAGCTTCCTTTAACAACTTAATTTTTTTTTACAAGACACTACTTTACCAAAAGAGATCATAGAATTTTTTCAAACATTTTATTTTGACATATGAGTAGGGCTTGCTAAGATGGTTTCAGCATCTTCCTGATCTGAGGAAAGACATGGACTTAGATGACTTCTTGGCTATCTTCTAGTCTTACAAAGCTATTTTGTTTCAGAATGTGAGAGTTGAATAATAAGTTTACAATTGAAAATTCCCACATACACTTTGATAGCCCCCAAATTGTCTTTACAAGAATTAGCCTATACAATATTTCTTACCCATAGTCTCTAACCTTCAGTGAATAGAAGGAGATGCGTTTTCTCAATCCTTCTTTGAAACCAAGCTTGGTCTCCCAGTACTCATTTGCATTTTATCATTTTTTCCATTTACATTGTAGTCATTACTGTATAGTTACTGGTTCTGGTAACTTCCTCCTGTATCAGCTCCTATTAAGTCTGTCTATATTTCTCTAAATTCATCTTATCCCTGTTAATTATACATCAAATCACTGAATGGGCATTGCCTCAGTCAAACTGAGACTTGGGAAAGACTTTAGCTTAAAAAGGCCAAGGTCTCTCACTTGATCCAGGGCCATTTCCAGTTTTCCTGACCTATATCTAGCCACTGGACTCAGGTGGCTCTGGAGGAGAAAGTGAGGCTGTTGACTTTGCCCAGCCCTCCCTCGCTTAAATCCAATTCACTTGCAAGTCATGACATCTCCTTCCTAATGTCATGGTCCTCTTTGAGAATGAAGGACAAACAACAACAGGTCACAGTGATATTTAAATCTCTAAATAAACTTCTTTGTTGATGTACTTAAAAACAAAACAAAAATGTATAATTTGTAGATAATGGACAACATGGTTGTGGAAGGAAAGCAAGAAGAAACCTAAATATTCATAGCAGCATAGTGTACCACATAGATGTTAACAAGTATTTCTGAGACCATCCTTTAGAGAGATGGGAATTCCCTTCTGAAATGAAATTGGTTAGGAAGTTACAGTCGCTTTACAGGAGAGAGCAAGCTATCTCATTCTCTCCCTTTCTGTTCCCTTCTTTTTTTTTTTCTCTTCTTGCTCCTCTTTAACCTTACAACCATTTTGTTCTTTCTCTTCCTCTAGGTTTCCTTCACCTTCTCCTTAATGGGAGGGGGGAGGGGGATTACAGCCTGCCTTGTTGGGAGGGGGAAAAGGTATCCAACCATATTGGAATTGACTTATTCCATTTCCACCCCTCTCACCTCTCTCTTGCATTCAGCCAACTCATCTCTTTTTTCAATTGTTTACAAATGTTTGGAATTTGGGGCTTGGAGTTAATCTCAGGAAGCTATCCTGGTGAGGCAGATCTCATAGAAAGGAAGAAACAAGCATTTAGTAAGCATCTACTATGTGCCAGGCATTTTACCAATCTTATCATTGTTCCTCACAACAACCCCGGGAGATAGGTGTTATTATTATCCTCTTTACAAGGATAATACAAGTTGAAGAAACTTGGGCAGACAGAGGTTAAGTAACTTGCTTAGGGTCACACAGCTAGCGTCAGAGTCCTGACCCCAGGTTTAGTACTCTAGCCACTGAGCTACCTAGCTGCCTCCTAGGAATTAAAGATCATAGAATCACAGACTGAGCCGAAAGGAACTTCAAGGTTATCTGGTCTAACCCCCTCATTTTTACTGAGGGGGAATTTGAAGTCCAAGAAACTTGAGTGGCCTTGGGGTCATACATGTAGTAGATGACAGAAATTTCAAGTCCTCTGTGTACAAAGGCAGCATTGGGTCATCAGTTTCATAAGCCCAAGATTTTTCATCATCTGTTAGGAGATGGAGAGGATTTGGGGTGATTTTCTTTAGATTTCAGTTTCAATCTCCAAAGGCCTAGAAATTACCATATAGAAGATGTCTGATTAGAAGCCTTATCAATCTCCCTATTCTAAGGGACCTTCTGTCTTCTCATCAGGATGATATGCTAAGTGCAGTGACTTATAGAGGCATGGGCTAGAATACATACTCTATGATATAATGTGATTTACAGAGGATTGATGATCAGAATTTTAGTAGAGAAAACAAATGCAAAGACTTGTACAACCAGAATCAGTCTATTATCAGGAATTTTCAATAATTAGAGAGAAGAGATAGTATAGGATTTAGAGATAACTCAGATAAACCTGGAGGGTCAATAGTGTCAAAAATCAACACAAAATTGTTGAGTCCTGCCTAAAAAGGAAGTAAAATATTAGGCCCGAGGGTAAGGGCTTTATATGAGTTATATCTTAATTAGTATATATATATATTTTTTTAACAATGTGACATTCCTTTCTTGCTTTGTTACAGTGTATCCCTATGCCTTCTATATCATCACTAACTCTAATAACAAAGATTTCTAATGCTTTGTTGAAAAGTAGTAGGGTGGGGGGTGGGGCAATTGATCCTTTCACTCCACTTAAAATAACTAATGAAAAACTCTAGCCATGATAGCTTTATCAGTTGAGAGCATCTCTATTGAATCATCAATCAAAGTCATGAAACTGTATATCCTTGTCATGCCCTGTGGATCTTCTATAAAATAGCTAGCCAGTTCAGAACCCAAATTTAAGTATCTGCCAGGCAGTTTTAGATTGGCAAGCTTTGATTGTAAACTCCTGGAGGTCAGAGAATGTCTTTTTCCCTTTTTTGTATCCCTAGAACTTAGGACAGTGTCTAGCACAAAGTAGATGTTTAATAAGGGTTTATTGAATTGAGTTGAATAGAGGAGAGTAATTAGGTGCAAAGCTGACTTCACAATTAAATGTGACCCAAATGTCTTGCTATTTTTTGTTATTGTTGTTCAGTTGTATCTGACTCTTCATTACTCCATTTGGGGTTTTTTTTTTTAAGCAAAAATACTGGAGTAGCCTGCCATTTCCTTCTCCAGCTCATTTCACAGATGAGGAAACTGAGGCAAATGGGGTTATGTGTATTGCCCAGGATCACATAACTAATAGATGTATGAAGGAACATTTAAGCTCAGGAAGAGGGGTCTTCCTGACCCCAGACCCAGAACTCTATCCACGGTGCCACCTGGCTGCCCTGCTGTCCTGCTGTTACATTGATTCAATTTTTTTTTTTTGCATTCTTTGTACTTCCTCTACTAAATTCTTTTTCTGATGTCTCATTGTGAACTGGAGGAGACCCTGGGTTTTCAAAGACTATATCAGTGGACTCTGTGCTCTTGTAGATTCTATGAAGCTGAAAGAACGTCAGGTAAGGGCCTAGTGATGAATACTTTCTTTCATTTGAAGACCAATGTGACTAAGCTCAGAGAGACTTGTTATCAAGTTGGTCACTAACAGGAATTTTTTGGCCATAGGATGGGAAGCATTGGTGGAAGGAACGCTCACATCAACAAAATAACAGCCTTTAAATATTGCATTACCTACTGGACCTTGCAGCATATTCTTAAAAGTTAGCACCCTAAAATTTTGCGTGCTTTTTTAAATTAAAATTTTAAGGAGGATTTGATTGGAATATGAGAGATGACTGAAAGAGGTAGAAAATCTCTTTAGGTGGTAGGTAAAGGTATGAAAAGGATTGGAATGGTGGGAAGTGTATAGGTAAATGGTAGGTCCATGGAACTGAGGTCATGAGTAACAGGGACCAAATAAGTTGGCTATGGAATAGAGCATGCTTAAAAACTCTGCAGTGTGATAAGAACTGTTCATTTGGGAGTGATAATTTAGGAAAGGATCATGTTATACTTGATTTATTTGGTATTTTCAGTTATTTCACATGGAGTATTTTATTTGATCTCTATAAAGGTAGATTGGGCAAATATTTTTATCCTCATTCCATAGATAAAGAAAGCAAGACACAGAAAGATGAAGTAGTTGTTCAATGACAGCCAGTTAGTTATTGATTAAGCCTGGACTAGAATCAGGACTTCTGACTCCAAGTTCAGTGTTCTTTCCACAATGCATTCTCTATTATACTGAAAAGCCTGAGGCCTCTGAAACCAATCAGCTGCTGGTTACTAGAATTTAATTCTGTCCATTTATCTAGGAAATTCCATTCATTTTAAGAGATATTATGAAAGTCTAAGAACTAAATGAATTTGAATTCATTTTTAATTTTCAAAGTTAAGTTAATTACAACTTTAAAAAACCTTAGAACTGCCGTACATGTCTAGTCAGAATAAGAAAGACGGGAACATGCAATCAGACAAATATTGTTAAATTTTCACAATCTTTAAATCATTAGGAATAAGTAGTTTTGTGGGAGTGCAGTATGTAACAACTCCTTTGAGTGTTATACAACTTTTTAAAAATGGTAAATGAAAGTTTATTCTTTTAATGTAAAAGTATAACTTACATCCTGGAAATGTTGGGCAGATTTGCAAATGCATCACTAGGGATGGTTTTCAGATGAGTCTCTGTGAACTTCCTATGGAGTAAAAAACAGTTGATCAGTTACAATTTTAATTCACCTGAGTTCTGTTCAAGAAACATTTGTTAAGCATAGTAGGCTATGATCAAATCATTGCACATAGAATATTCTAAACACTGACCTTCATTACAAAAACATTAATAAAAAACAGAGGATCTCCTTTTGTTACCATGCCTGACCCTGGTATTGAATTAGTTGAAAAGGCCTAACTTTTCAAGTTCTTACAACATCTCCAGCATACATATGAGATGGTCATTTCATGAGGTATCTAGCCATGCTCACTCCACTCCTACCTCAAGTCACTCTGTAGATTTTTCATCCTCCTAATGATCAGCGCTATCTCCCATCCTTCTTTCCAGCCCCAATTTTTTTTGTCTTCCTCTATTCAAAATGTAGCAGCAATAATAATTGCTAGCATTTATATAATACTTTAAGATTTGAAAAGTGTCTTACATGTTTTATCTCATTTAATCCTCACAGCAGCCTTGTGAGATGAGGAAACTGAAAAAGTAAGTGACTTACCCAGGACCACAATAAGTGTCTGAAGAATTTGAACTCAGGTCTTCCTGACTCCAAGTCCTACCCTCTATTCATTGAACCACCTAGCTACCCTAAAGCTGCCTTGAATGCAATTCTTTTGAGAATAGGGAACATCTTGTTTTCTTGCATTTGTATCCTCAACATTTAGTATAGTGCCTGGTACATAGAAAGAAATTTTAAAATGCTTGTTAGAGCCATCCATCTATTTATCTGTCATCTATCTATCTATCTATCTATCTATCTATCTATCTATCTATCTATC
>NW_020954723.1:16373124-16401400 GCF_900497805.2 Vombatus ursinus
ATCTATCTATCTATCTATCTATCTATCTATCTATCTATCTATCTATCTATCTATCCATCTATGTATATAACTATTTATCTATGTCCTCTTGAAACCACCCTAGTTCAGGCCCTGACCTCTTCTCCTAGAATACTGTAAAACCCTTTTAGCTGGTTTTCCTTCCTTCAATCCATCCCCTCTCCAATCTGCTTTCCACATTTCTGTCCAAGGTGATCAACCCAACATGATCATGGCACTTCTCTACTCAAAACCTTCCAGTTCACATTACTGCCCCTGCCTCCTTCATATGCCCTACATTCCAGAGAAGAGATACTACTCTCCATCGCCCACTCTTGTCATGCCCTCTCTCACATCCTTCCTTTGTATATGGCATTTCTAATGCTAGGGATGGATTTTCTTCTCACCCTCCATCTTCATCAGTTGAAGTCCTTCCTCCAAACACTATCTCAGACACCTTCTTCTTTATGAAGCCTTCTTTGTCACACACACACACACACACACACACACAAACACACACAAACACCCTTATTGGCACATTGCTTGAGCCTTACCTTGGTACTTCTCTCACACACCTTTGTCCCATAGTTAATGGCATGCTTATCCTTCCTTCCACTAAGGTTGTTGAGAATGGAGACTGTATCAAATCTATCTTTGTGTCCCATTGTGCCTAGCACAATGCCTTGAAAATAGTGGGCAATAATTAATATTTGTACATCTTAATTGAACTTAGCATTATTTTCACATCAATTCATAGCTTTTAGTGTATTAGATTACTATTTATCATTTATCTATGTCACTGGGTCTTATTTTATTTGAACTTTGTTACTACAGTGATTGAAATGAATATATAACCTGCATAATCAAAGAAGCAGGACCAACCTCATTTATTTATGTGACCTACTAGTCTGCAGGGGAGTAAAGAAATAAATGAGGTTAATGACAAAAGAATAGTTTGTTACCTACTTAGAACCCAAGGTGTTTTATTATTAAGCATGATGCTGTCTTTATTGCCAATCCAGAAATGCTACCAAATACTTGTCTCAGCTTGGAGGTCTTTAGTTTAACTCACCTTAACTGGATCCACCTGGCCACTTGTTAGGTAAGAAACACAGTTTGTAAGCTGCAAATGTATGCAAAATAAAACAGTGCCCATTACAGAGAATTTAATGTAAGGCACCATTCAAGGGGGTGTTAATCTTCAAACATCCTCTCCCTAGTCTAATAATAGCTGCTTTCATACCTATTATTTCATTTTATTCTCATGGCAACCTTTTGAATTAAAATTAAATAAAAGATTCAATTTGAATACCCATTTATTCAGTGATCAAATTCAAACAAGCATCTATAACTATAGACAGACATTATACTAGATGCTGAAGATACACAGATGAAATCAGATACAATCTTTGCCCTCAAGAAGCTTAAAATCTGGGAGGGAAGATAAAACATGCCAAATGAATAGCTGTAATGTGAATCATAAAAATACAAAGAAGAAGTTCTGGTTAATTTAAGAGGGAGAGATTACTACCAAATGGGAGAAATCAAGATAGGTTTCATGGATGGGGTGGCCCCTAAATTGGGCCTTGATGGAAAGTCCATTAATAATAATAACAAATTGTCTCAATATCAGTATCTGTGTAGCATTTTTCAGTTTATAAAGTGCTTTTCTGTCAATAGTCTTCTGAGGTAGATTGTGCCAGGGTTATTATTCCCATATTGTAGTTGAGAAAAATGAAGCACACAGAAGTCATATGAATTGCCCTTTGTTGCAAAGGTAGTATGTAGCACAGCCACTACTCAAACTAGATCTTCTGACTCTAAGTCCAGTGTTCTTTTTACTAGACCAGTAATCTCCAAATTCTTTTTATTGTATACCCCATCATCCAAAAATTATTGTACACTCACTCCTAATATGTATGTATATAAATATTTATATATAAACTATGTAGTCTATATTCCTATTAATTGCAATGGCATCAGTGCTGGAGCTAAAAAGATTTGTGTTCAAGTCTTACCTCTGACATATCTTATCTGTGTGACATTGAGCAAGTCTCTTAACCTCTCAGTGCAATGATCAGTTCTCAAGACCCTTAAGTTATAAAGCAACATTGTGCAATGATCAAGTAACATAGACTTAGCTCTTTTCAGCAATACAATAATTTAAGACAATTCCAAAAGACTCATGATGAAAAATGCTATTCACATCTAGAGCAGGAACATTCTACTTTCACTTTTTTTCATTTTTTCCCTCTTTTGTTCAGTTTCTTCTTTCACAACATGATTAATATGGAAATATGTTTTACATGATTGCACATATGTAACCTATGTCAAATTGCTTACCATCTTAGGAAGAGGAGAGGGGACAAGGGGAGGAAGAAAATTTGGAACTCAAAAATGAATGTTAAAATTTTTCTTTCCATGTAATTGGAAAAATAAAATACTATTTTTTTTAAAGTCTCTAAGTTATAGAGAAGGTATTGCATTGGTAGGGCAAGTTTCTTTATCCAGGAGTTCCTAATACCAATGAAGCACAGGTCCAGTCCCTGTTCTATTTTATATATATATGTGTGTGTGTGTGTGTGTGTGTGTGTGTGTGTGTATGTATGTATATGTATATATAACATACATACATATATATGTAGTACTATGCTAATAATTATATACCTTATAAAACTTATACAGAAATAGAAATGAGATAAGAATGAAATTATATTATGAAAATAAGTTGACCTTTGTAGTATCTGACACCAGTGCCTGTGTTGCAGTTAGGTTAAAAACCCCCTTAAAGAGCAAATATTTGGGTTAAGAGGAAGCCAGTGGTAACAGGGGGTGTAATAGGGGAGTCTTGACCTATTAATGAATAAAGAGGGTGGTGTGACTGTGTTTGCGACAAGTTTATAATTTTAGGAAGGATGGGATGTGACCTATGTTCCTACTCTCTCGGATCAAACATTTTCTAGGTTCAGGCCTTGGCTGCTACTTTAGACACTTGACAACACTCCACTCTGCAAGCAAAGCTATATGTAATCAGGCACCATGGTACTCATTTCATTGTGAAACTGCCCCAAAAATGCAATTCTCACTGCCTAGACAAAGTTTGGGTTTAGTCTCTGCATAATAATGATTAACACAGATGGTCAGAACCTAATATCCAAACAAAGAGGAAAAGAGTAAAAGGAGGTGACAAAGTTAGTGTGGAATTTGGGACTGAAACTGAAAAGTTTCTTAAACTCTGTTTGAGGCTTATAGTTTTAATAATGTTTATACTCTAGCTTCCAAAGTACCAATTTTTACAGTATATAACTTAGTTTGCCAAAACACACACACACACACACACACACACACACACACACACACACACATCCACCATTAACTAGGAATTTCTTAACCTGCAGCAAGAGGCAGGAAGGTGCCCCAAGTTGCTAGTGGGCTTGGACGTAGAGCTAGCAGAGCCAGAGGCCTTGGGACACTAGTGTGAAAAATCAGTACCTAATTCATAAGAATTTCTCCTTAGCTTGCCTTTCATCTATATACTGCTCTCTAGCCATAGGGGACCTCAAGACTGTCCAGAGACCTCTTTATTCTCTCTACATGTACTTACTCTCTTGGTAATAGTATCAGTTATAGTTTCAATCATGTCTTGTCATATGACTCCTAAATCTATACATAATAGGGCATTGGAGATCAGTGTCAGCTGGTGGATATGAAATCTCTAATGCCTGTTTATGCAAACCCCTAGAAATGGGGCTCTACTTAAAATGACAAGACAAAAGTCTCCTTTCATCAGAGAAGGAGAGGAAGATGAAATCTCATCAGTGGAGAAATATGAGCAAAACAATATACTCAGGAGAGGAGAGGAGTCGAGAGATACAGACAGAAACAGAGATAAGAGATTGGGGTGGAGAGAGAGACAGAGAGAAACAGAGAGAGAGAGAGAGAGAGAGAGAGAGAGAGAGAAGAGCTGTAGTGGATCAGTGCCATCACTACTATTGCTGTCACCGCCACTGCTTCCCAACCAACCAGGGAGGTTAAACTGAATAGAAAATGCTAATACAGAAATGACTAACTGTTTTTGTTTGGAGAGAGCAACAATGGTGACACTTCACCTATCTCTCTCCCTGTTCCCCTTCCTCCCCCTCCCCCCCAGTATCTGTTACAAAGCTTAGTTCTATTTCTTTAAATTTTAGGCTGTTCACCTAGTCTCTACAAGCTGGTATTAAGATAAGACTGTGCTTAACTCAAGGCATTATTGGTTTGTATTTAGTTTCCTTAGAAACAGTTGAGAGGGAGGCTATGGTCAGCTGCACACCAAGTATAATGGAAGCTCTATTTCTAATTACTAGAGGGTTTCCCTGACTGGAGGCTGAAAACCAAACAAAGTTTTTTTTGTTTTGTTTTGTTTTTTTAACTGAGAAATAGAAGTACAAAGTCCAAAAGCAGGGAAAAGATTAAGCCATTTGAAATTCCCTTGGGCAAGGAATGAGCTAAGGTGTGGCATGAGAGAGGAGAATAGATACTTCCCTCAGAGGCAGTTAGTAGACTCAGGCAAATCTGCCATTGTTGCATTTCCCCTGGCAGGTTCAGGAGTTCCTATCTACCCCTGAAGGGCAGAATGAAGGTATTGACTGAGGAAAAGTCCTATCCACAGGAATCCCTGAAAGGAGCTGGACAAGAGTGTCTGTCCTTATGAGGGTGAGGCCCAGACAAGAAGGTTTACAGAAGTGGTTTTCCTTTTCAGCTTTGTTGTTGTTCAGTCATTTCAGTCATGTCTGACTCTTCATGACCCCATTTGGGGTTTTCTTGCAAGGACATTGGAGTGATTATCCATTTCTTTCTCCAGCTTATTTTACAGATGAGGAAACTGAAGCAAACAGGGATAAGTGATTTACCCAGGGTCACACAGCTAGTGTCTGAGGTCATATTTGAACTCAGGTCTTCCTGATTCCAGAACAAGCACTCTATCTACTGCACCACCTTGCTGTCCATACCTTTTTCAGCTAAACAGCTCTGTATTCCCAGCCTTTTTTAGATACATTTCTATCCCTAATCTCTCTTGAGAACTGGCCCCATATTAACAACTTCTTGCTGCTCTTCTCCACCTGGATATTCCATAGACATCTCACAACTAGCAGGTCTAAAAAGAAACTCATTGTCTTTCCCCTTGAACCTATCTTTCTTCCAAACTTTCCTGTTTCTGCTAAGAGTACCACCATGTTTCCAGACCTCCAGGTTCACAACCTCAGAGCTATCTTGAAGTCTTTCCTGTCCCTTGCTCCTAATATCTTTTCATTTGCTGAGTCCCCCTGCTTTAACTATATCAGGTGTCCTTTTGACAGGGTATGGGATCTGGAACACCAAAAAGAAAAGACCCTCAGTTCTTGAAATTTCCCACAAATTTCAGGAACCCAACCCCTGAACCTAGATCCCTGGCATTTGCCTGAGACATTGAGCTCATCCCAGTATAATCCTTTCAACTGTCCTTTCATTGTGGCCCCAATGCAGCCATTCTGTTACCTCCAACACAGCCCAACTCTTCATTCTTCGTTACCTTCAGACCACCCCAGGCTATTTGCTACTCCTAGATCACATCCAGATCTTCCCACTGTCTTTCTGTATAAAGGTGTCCATCCTTCCCCCATTAAATTGCACAGACTTACTGGGATCTTGCTCACCCCAACTGGTGTCATAAAAAACTCACTACTTGGACTGAAAGAAGGTTTGAGTGGTTGAATTCTTTCAAGGCAGACCTGCACCCTATGCACTTGCATTTCAGGGTTCCCAGCACCCCTAGACCTAACATATTTTGGTTCCTAGCACCTCTAGACTGTAACACTTCCTCATGTCTCACTGGCAATAGTCTCATAATTACTCTCCATACTTCCAGTTGCCTCCTTTCCAAGCCACATAGCTTCCTAAGTCACAAGTCCAGCTATGTCAGTTCTCTACTTAAGAACCTTCACTGGCTCCCTGTTACCCCTACAACAAAATTTAAATTCCTTAGCTTGGAACTGAAACCCCTTCACAAGTTGGCTGCAGCCTAATTTCCCTGAATTACTGCGTCTTATTCCCCTTCCCATACTCCACATTCCTGCCAAACTGGCATAACATACTGTTTTCCCAACTAAGTCTAACAATGTAGTGGTGCTATGACTTTTAAGCTGGGCTCTTACTCCCTCTTTCTGGTTTTCACTGGTAGTTTGAGTCACTACTTTCTAATCACTTCCTGTATCTGCCCCTCCGGTGTGATTTCCTTTCTAGTAACTCCGTCATCTCTGTCCTTTGGGCATAGCTTGGTTTTCCTTCATACCTCACCTTGGAAAGACAATGGAAAGGAAACACTCAGCTTGCTTACTCTATCTTCTCCCCACCCAAACTGATGAATCATTTGCTAGGATGATCAGATTTACATATTCTACCAGTTTGGGAAAATTATAAAAGATGAATGCATAATTTTCTTTTGTTTGAGCCCACAGCTAGGATTCCCCTGGAAAAAAAATTTCTAATTATAAATCTCCCTCTCTCTTGAATATATAGCAATTTACATTAAAAAAAATCTGTTTTTCCTTTAGGTTGGGTTTGTTAGTCAACTCCAACTCCATAAATCCTGGGTCAGGATGATCTTCTTGAAGGATCTAGAGGGACATGCTGGTGGGAATTTCTGTCCTCTCCAATAAGCTTCCATCTCTAGTACGATATATTCTTGGCAGCTCTTTGGGATGTTGTATTCATTCTTCATCTACTGTTTCCATGCCTTTGTATAGGCTGTCCTTTATGCCTGGAATGCTGTTCCTCCTCACTGCCTGTTAGTCTTCCTACTGTAAGAAAGATGGTTTTTGAAAGTACAAAATCTAATCACAGAAATGGAATTGATAATGAGATATGAGTGAAAATGTAGCCATACCACGTGATCCCTTTATGGAGGTGTAAAAAAAAATCCCTTAAGTGAATTAGAGCAACATGATAGGATGAACAATGATAAATCGTACTCACTAGGTGACATTTAACAATTAGTCCAGGAAGAAGTAGGAGAAGAAGAATTTAGATACTGATGAAATGTATAGATGTTACATAGACCAGTAACCAGTCATGAGAAGTCATGTGTACATGGGAGAATGGAAGCACAAGCAGAACAAGTGTCACAAAGAAAGGGCCCAGGACTCTGCAACTGAGGCTATTTGGACTGATAGGGCATAAAGAGTGTCAGAACAGGTGTTAGTTTGCTGAAACTACTTTACTTCCACTCCCTGCTACAGACCTCAAAGCAATAATTCTGTATCTCCTTTTCTCTTCCTCTCTTATGGAAACCTGAAAATTTTCCTTTTAGGTATGGTTTTTTTCTTTTTCTTTTTTTTTTAATTTTAAATTTTTTTCTTTTTAACATGTGTTTTTTAAAACTCTGGGTTACAAATTTTCTCCCTTCCTCCCTCCCCACCCACCCTCATTGAAAAGGCAAGCATCTTGGTACAGGTTATAGATGTGTAGTCACGCAAAACACTTCCACAGTAGTCCTGTTGTGAAAAACTAAGTGTATTTCCCTTCATCCTATCCTACCCCCCATTTATTCTATTCTCTCTTTTGACCCTATCCCTCCTCAGAAGTGTTTACTTTTGATTATCCCCTCCCCCAAACTGCCCTCCCCTCTATCAACCCCCTGCTCTCTTTTCCCCTTCCCCCCTTATTTTCCTGTAGGGTAAAATAGATTTCCATACCCCATTGTGTATGTTATTCCCTCCATAAGCCAAATCCTATGAGAATAAGATTCACTCATTCCCTCTCACCTTCCCCCATTTCCCCTCCACTGTGAAAGCCTTTCTTGTCTGTTTCATGTGAGATAATTTACCCCATTCTACCTCTCCCTTTCTCCTTCTCCCAGTATAATCCTCTCTCCCCCCTTAATTTTATTTTCCAGATATCACCCCTTCTTCTTCAACTCACTCTGTGCCCTCTATCTATCTGTACATACATATAATTTTTTTCCCTCCCACTAATACTGACAAAGAACTCATGAATTACAAATATCATCTTTCCCTGCAGGAATGTAAACAGTTCAACCTTAATAAGTCTCTTATGATTTCTCTTTCCTATTTACCTCTTCCATGTTTCACTTGAGTCTTTTATTTGAAAGTCAAATTTTCTATTCAGCTCCGGTCTTTCCCACAGGAATGCTTGAAAGTCCCCTATTTAATTGAATGACCATTTTTCACCCTGAAGGATTATACTCAGTTTTGCTGGGTAGGTGATTCTAGGTTTTAGTCCTAACTCCTTTGCCCTCTGGAATATCATATTCCATGCCCTCCGGATCCTTAACGTAGAAGCTGCTAAATCTTGTGTTATCCTGATTGTGTTTCCACAGTACTTGAATTGTTTCCTTCTGGCTGCTTGCATTATCTTCTCCTTGACCTGGGAATTCTGGAATTTGGCTACAACAGTCCTAGGAGTTTTCCTTTGGGGATCTCTTTCAGGAGGTGATCAGTGGATTCTTTCAATTTCTATTTTGCCCTCTGGTTCTAAAGTATCAGGGCAGTTTTCCTTGATAATTTCTTGAAAGATGATGTCTAGGCTCTTTTTTTGATCATGGCTTTCAGATAGTCCAATAATTTTTAAGTTCTCTCTCCTGGATCTATTTTCCAGGTCAGTTGTTTTTCCATTGAGATATTTCACATTCTCTTCTATTTTTTCATTCCTTTGGATTTGTGTTACAGTGCCTTAATTTCTCAAATTGTCACTAGCTTCCAATTGCTCCATTCTAATTTTTAAGGAAGTATTTTCTTCATTAAGCTTTTGGACTTCCTTTTCCATTTGGCCAATTTTGCTTTTTAGGGCATTCTTCTCCTCATTGGCTTTTTGGACCTCTTTTGCCATTTGAGTTAGGCTATTTTTTAAGGTGTTATTTTCTTCAGTATTTTTTGGGTCTGCTTTAGCATCACTCTCAGTTTTTCCTCTACTTCTCTTACATGCTTCTCAAAATCCTTTTTGAGCTCTTCCATGGCCAGGACCAATTAATATTTTTCTTGGAGGCTTTGTATATAGGAGCTTTGGCTTCGTTGTCTTCTTTTGGTTGTATGTTTTGATCTTTTTTGTCATCAAAGTAAGATAATATAGTCTGACCTTTTTTGTGCTGCTTGCTCATGATCTCAGCCAATTATTTGAGTTATAAACTCTTTGTTAAGATAGGAGTCTGTTTCCAGTGTGGAGAATGTACTGTCCCCAGTTTCAGGGGTTTTGTGCAGCTGTTTTCAGAGATACTTCTAGGGACCTGTACATTTTCAGTTCTTCCAAGGTGGTATGATCAAGGGTGAGGTGTTTACTCTTTTCCTGGCCTGTGCTCTGGTCTATGAGCACTCTTTTCTGTCTTGGAACTGTGAGGAGGGTTTCCTCTCCACAGCCACTATAAGCTTCACCATGCCAGCATTCCTCCTCACCCCAGGACCACCACCCAGAACTGTGACCCAGATCCAAGCACAGGCAAAGCAAGAGAATCCTGCACCAGCAGAGAGATCCCTGAAATCCCCCTCTGATCAGCCACTTGATTCCCCCTCAGTCTGTGGACCAGAAGCTCAGGACGCAGCCATTGCCTCAAGGGCACGCTCTGGACTTTCGGCTGAGACCTAGCTCCTCTCTCACCGCAGCCACAGACTTTTTCCACTGACCTTCTAAGTTGTCTTTGGCGTTCATGGGTTGAGAAGTCTCGAAACCACCACAGCTGCCTGTGATTCAGTCCACTGAGGCCTGCTCCAGGTTCGCTGCAGCCTGTGTGCCCATGCTGAGCTGTGCTTCTCTCCCAGCCTGGCGTGATACACCTTTCTGATCAACCATTCAGGCTGTCTTTGGTTGGAAATTTGTTTCACTCTGTCTTTTTGTGGGTTCTGCTGCTTTAGAATTTGTTTAGAGCCATTTTTTTATAGGTATTTGGAGGGGTTTGGGGGAGAGCTCAGGCAAGTTACTGCTTTTACTCCGCCATCTTGGCTCTGCCCCGTCTAGGTATGGTTTTTTAATTGTTGTTTTAGATGTTTATTTCTTTGTTTTAGATGTTTAGTTTTTTCTCTACAAGCAGTCTGGATGGTCAATAATATTAAAGGGAACCAATAAAAAAGTGAAAAAAAAAAGTCTAGAAGTACCAGATCTCAAACTTCACTACAAAGTGCTAATCATCAAAATAATCTGTACTGGATAAGAAATTGAGTGATTGGTCAATGGAATAGATTAGATACACGTATCACAGTAACCTAATATGTGATAAACCCAAACATCCAAGCTATTAGATCAAGAACTCACTGTTCAACAAAAACTGCTGGGAAAACTGGAAAGCAGTCTGGCAGAAAATAGGCATAGACCAACATCTCACACCATATACCGAGATAAGGTCAAAATAGGTACATGATTTAGATATAAGGGTGATATCATAAGCAAATTAGAGGAGTATGGAGGGAAATTACCTGTCAGATCTATGATAAGGGAAGTATTTATGAATGACCATATAAGGGATAAAGAGGTTTATGAGAAGTAAAATGGAAAATTTTGATTACATTAAATTTTAAAAGTTTTTGCAGAAACAAATCTAATGCAGCCAAAATTATAAGGAAATTAAGAAACCAAGAGAAAATTTATATCAAGTTTCTCTGATAAAGGTCTCATTTCACAAATAAAAGGGAACTGAGGCAAATTTATTAAAATAAGAGCTATTCCCCAATTGATAAATGGTCAAAGGATAAGAGCAGGCAGTTTTCAGAAGAAAAAAATTAAAGCTATCAATCACCATATGAAAAAATGTTCTAAATCATTAATAATTAGAGAAATGCATATTAAAACAACTCTGAGTACTACCTTATATCTATTAGATTGTATAACATGATAGAAAAGGAAAATTCAAATGCTGGAAGGGATATGGAAAAATAGGTACACTGATACACTGTTGGTAGAGCTGTGAACTGGTCCAACCATTCTGGAGAACACTTACGAATTATGCCTATAGGGCTATAAAACCACACATGCCCTTTGACAGCAATATCGCTACTAGATCTGTATCCCAAAGAAATCAAAGAAAAAGGAAAAGGACACATATGTACAAAAATATTTATGGCAGCTCTGTGGTGGCAAAGAATTAGAAATTCATTTTCTTTTGCAACATGACTAATATGGAAATATGTTTTGCACAATTTCTCATGTATAATGGGTATCATATTGCTTGCCTTCTCAATGGAGATGGGGGCTAAAAAGAGGGAATTTGGAACTGAAAATAACAATTTTAAAAGAAAAAAGATCAGAAGTTCCATGACTTCCAAAGTGAAATAAACTAATCTGATAAACCACCCTGAAAAACAAACAGTGTGGTTGGCCTGCCAAACAAAAACCAATGCTAATTGGGGTATACTTAATAGAAAAGTAGTTGGGAGGAGGCAACTAAGGGAAAAACAGCTTCAGAAGAGAGAGACCTAACACTGAGTTGTTTTGCCAGTATGCTGTCTTTGGCTAGGGGCTGAGACTAAAAAGATAAGAGAATTACAAACCATTCAATACAATTTTTCAGAGCAAAAGAGTGGTTTTTTTGTTTGTTTATTTCACCAAAAGTCCCATTTAGATAATGAGTCACTATTAGGGCTGGGAGAGCCAAATAGGAGCAGATGAACAGCGCTGCTCACCACAGCTCCCTGACTACTGCTCTGATTCAATTACCACCAGGTGGGGCTAATGTGAAATAGCGTCTCTCCCCTCTGCCTCACACATACTTTGTTGCGGCTTAGGGCACCTTTCTGTTCGAAGTAATGCAGACTGAGAAGGGGGAAAGCTGAGAGCTTCAGCAGGTAGGAGCTTATGGCAGCAGAATCCCAGATAATGATTGGTTGCCTCCTCCTACTCCTGCTGCCCCTCAGAGATCTGGAGGAAATCCCTACAGGTCTGAGTCCTCTGGTCCTGTTCCTGCTTCCTAGGACCTTTACCCTAATAGTCATCCTGGCTCAAAGGTTTAAAGATTAGGAGCCATTCCCACAATTCTTCTTCACTCTTTATTCCCCCTAGCTTTGGATTAAACAGGCATTGCCCAGGGTATTGAAACTGCCACCATTAGCAGGAAGAGGAGAACCCTGACTAAAACTTCCCTCATTCTAGGAAGTAGCAGCTGGCATTTGGCAACAATGCCAGCCTGTGGTTAGCAAATTGAGTTAGCTGCAGAAGCAGGGAATGGTAGCAGACCTACGCTTCCTGCCATCACCCTCTCTTGGATAGATGTGCAGGAGTGAAGAGGGTTAGGTTTTGGCCTGAGCCTTCTAAATTTGATGCCCTCTACCCTGTTTAGTATCCTTTTCCCCTAACATTCTTGAAATCCCCTAAGTAAAAGTCCCTATTTTACCCTGGTCATCCTAGATCTTTCTCTGTCTCTTTCTCTCTCTCTCTGTCTCTCTCTGTGTCTCTGTCTCTTTGTCTGTCTGTCTATCTCTCTCATACACACACACACACACACACACACACACACACACACACACTATTTTAAGTTAGTGGATAAATCATTGTCATGGATTAATTGACATAGGATTTGGCAGTAAACATTTTTAAAAGCAACAAGATGTTCTTAGAAGCAGATTTCACATCAAATGAGATGGCTAGTGATACACCAAATCCAATAGAGTTGTGTAGACTCAGGGAGAGAGCTATTTGAACAATTTCATCATTTGAATAATACATCCTGAACAAAAAAATGTCAAGGATATTCATCCAAGCTTATTTGTTGAATGAAACTAATTAATATCGTGCTCATTATGATATAGCTGGGGACAGCTAGATAATTCCAATAATGTTAATGGAATTGATTGTTTGAATAGCTCCTGACTTTATAGGCTACATTTTGGCAATTAGCATTCTTTATTCATTTATTTATTTGTTTATACTAAATTTCAGGTAATCCAGAATAGAAACTGGGGATTGAAAGGGAAGATTTTAGTTTGGGCCCAGTTGATATAAATTGACTGTTGACATAAATCTTTTGAGAATAATTTAAGCTTCCTTTTCTTTGTTCACAGTAGATCTGGCTCTTAAGCAACAGTCATTCAGATCAGATCTAATATCAAGAAGGGCAGGGGTGGAATTCAGAAAGGATTTTTTTTCTAGCTTGATGATTTTATTAATACACAAAATGACTGACATGGACAAAATTTGGTCAATTAAATAAGGAATATATCCTATTTATTTACATGATCTTTTCTCTTGAAGGAATGCTATTTGGAGTCAGAGGAATTGAGTTTTAATCTTGGCTGTGTCACACCATATAACCTTAAATCACTGAATCTGTTTGAGCCTCAGTTTCTTCGTCTATAAAAGTAGGAGCTCTGAGATCCCTTTCATCTCTAAATAGATGATAACTTTCATTCTAAGACCAAGGAATGGGAGAGATTGAAAGTCTCAGGTCCTAGGTCTGTGAGGAAACTAGTTGGTCAGATTATGGTTCTTTCCCCAGAGGGAGGAGGTAGGGATACTAGACGGCTAGAATGACTGACATAATCCATTGTTGTAATTACTAAGGTTCAAAAGCACAATATGAACTCCTGTGTGCACCTTTCTTTAGCTTACTGGAGAAAGATGATACAAATTGATGCATTCAAAGGTATCTGAAGTCTACTTACCCTCAATGCATTTGTAAGGTACACCAGGTCCACGTGCTTATACTTGAAATAGCCATAACATTCAGTAACAGAACAGATCGGTCTGAGTCCTGACACAAGTGGCCAGTTCCTGGTTGAACTATCAACTATACTGTGACATGTCTCAATATACGCAGGTAGAATGTTTAGACTGAAGAGAACATTGAGAGATGAGAGCATAGCTCTGTTCAAGTATTTGAAGGGTTGTCATGTGGAAGGGGACAAAGACTTGTTATATTTGACCTTACAGGGAAAACTCAGGTGCAGTGGGTATCTCAGAAATGAGGCCTTAGAGACCCTCAGAAAACGAAACTAAGCTCGGAGTGAGGGAAGAATTGTTTATTATGGTTCAGAACTGGGCACAACTCCCGAAAGAAAGCGCGCCAAATACAGAAGCAAGAAAAAGTTTTATACTGTTAGAACGCCGTGACTCCTCCCTTCCAGGCCCGGATTGGTGCGTTCCTTTCCGGGTTACAATCTTACATGTCCACCCGTTCCGTGTCCCCTTGACATGCCTGGTCATACAACCCATGATTCGTTAATGAGGCTCTAATTTTATGTGGGGTGTGTCAGTTAATATGATATTAGCTAGTTAAGCATGCGCAGTTCAAGAGGCCCGTGCCCTTTGTATTACTTAGGGTCTGTTGAAACTGGTTCTGCCCTCTGGACTGAAAAGCAGGAACTTTGGAGTCTATTTTCAGAGACTAGGGTCTTTCTCATTGGCGGCTCTTTTCCCCGTTTTCCTGTTGTTGCAAGATTTTGCAAGCTTGTTAAAACAATGTAACTTCTTTGCTGATGTTGTAAGATGTCAAAGGTTATCTTAAACTGTGGGAGCATGATACCTTATCCCTTACAGGTGGAAGTTACAAAGTAGCTAATTTAGATTTTAAAAGCTTCCTAAAAATTATGGCTAATAATATATGGAATGGGCTGCTGCAAGAAGTAGTGTGGGGGGGTTCCCCCTTCAATAGTCAATAAACATTTATTAAGTATCTACTGTATGCCAGGCGCTGTGCTAAGTGCTGGGGATACATATAGGACAATTCTGGCCCTCAAGGTGCTCACAATCTAATGGAGGAAGACAACACACAAAAGGAGGCCGAAAAGCCTGGGGGAATGGAGGCAAACAGTGGAGGGGAGAAGGTGCTGACATGGGGACTTGGAGAAGTCAGAGAATCTCAAGGTAGTACAGTCAGTTGAGAAATGATGAAATGCCTGAGCTGAGCTTTGTCCTTAAATCAGGCCTGCATAACCTGCAGTCAGTAGGCCACTTATGGCCCAGGATTTGTATCACACCAAAGGATTTCTTCTACGTACAAAAGACTGCATTTTTCACAGGCCTCCCAAAATCCTTTGGCTCACAAGCAGCAAGTAAGAGACCTGAGGGCCATGGGTTATGCAAGCCTGCCTTAAATGAAGGTTTGACATTCATGGTCCCACTCCAGAGAGGCAGATGGTAGTGATTTCACACTGTCTTCCCTGATGAGGGCAAAACTTATTCCATTTTGAGAAATCTTCATTAGCCATGTGGTTTGGGTTGCAGAGTACGGGGAAAGAGGTCAGTCAGTAATTCAGTATGATTACTCAAATTCGACAGTTTGGGAGTTCCCCACCGTTGATGCAGATTGCAACCCATCTATGCCTGCTCATCCTATGTGATTGTTTTTTACTTTTGATTTATTTTTGTTTTGTAATTTTTAAAATTTAAGCTTAAATACAAAATGAGAAAAAAACAACACTTTCTCATGTATACAGGAGACCATAAGAGAGGATGTAATATAAAACAAATTTCTATTTCAAGAAAACCTATATAATAAATACTAGACATTATTTTCAAAGCTGCCTAGCTTTTCGTTGCTTCCTTCTTGATTTTCTTTTGTTCTATGCTCTACACTTTTTACTTTACTTTTTTTTTCCTCTTCCCCTCCACCCTAAAGAAGGCTACAATTAAGTGTGTATACACACACACACACACATATGTAGATACATATATATGTAAGACTGTACTATACTTATTTCTGTCATCTGTTTCTCTCAAGGTGATTTGTATCTTCTTTCATAGATCCAAGTCTTTCCATGTTTTTCTAAATCACCCAGCTCATCACTTCCTACACCACAGCAATATTCCAACCCAATCACATCCTACCTGAGAGACTGTTTATAAAAGATTTCCCCCCAATTTTCTGCATTCCATCTATTCTTGGCTACATAAGTTTTATTTATACAAGAAAATTTTAATTTAAAATAATTGAAATTATCCTTTTTTATGCTTCAACAATGTTCTCTCTTATGCTATAGTTTAAGATCTGATACTGCTGAATCTACTTCCTTTACATCTTTTTTTCCTGGTTTCTTTGAAGTTCCTAACCTTTTGTTCTTCCAAATGAACTTCGTTATTATTTTTCTAACTCAGTAAAATAATCTTTTAGTAATTTAATTGGTATGACATTGAATAGATAGAATAGTTAGGTAAAATTGTCATTTTAAATATTATATTAGCTTTACTTACCCATGAACAATAAAATTACCTCAATTATTTAGATCTGAGTTTATTTGTATAAAAAGCATTTTATGTTTTATGTTCATATAGTTCCTTTGTCTATTTTGGCAGGTATACACTCAGGTATTTTATACTGTCTTGGTATTTTAAATGTCTAAAACCATATTGCATAATATCGCTGACACATAGTGTAGTTTCTCTGTTTTTCACTTTTGATCATATCTATTTTAACTTTAACTTTGTCTGAGATCATGATTATTATCCCTGCTTTTTTTTACATAAATTCTATTTCTGCCCTTTATTTGACCTTTGTGTATATCTCTCATTTTTATAATGTTTCCTGAGCAACATATTGTTGAATTCAGATTTTTAATCTGCTATCCATTTCCAGTTTATGAGTAAATTCATCCCATTCACATTCTAAGCTACAATTACTTATTGTATATTTTCCTTCTTCCTATTTTTTCTCACTGTCCTTCCTATTTTACCCTATCTCTCCTCACTCCTCTGCTTTACTTCTACCTGCTACCTTGCCCTCCTATTTCTTAATACCCACCCCTCTAAAAGTCCCTCCATTAATCTCTTGCCCAGCCCTATCCTCTTGCTCTCTTATTTCTTTCTGTATTTAGAAGACTTTTATACATACATATATATATACACACATATATATATATATATGCATCCTCTTTAAATCATGCCTTCCCTTCCACTAGCTTCTTCTGTATCAGTTTTTCCTTTTATGCCTCATTTGTATGAGATAATTACTCTTTTTTATCTCTCCCTATAGTTTTATTTTTTTTAAGAATCACCCCATCATACTCAGCTCAGCCCAACTTTCTTTTAAACTACCCAAATAATGAAAACAATCATAACAGTACTGCTAATATTTTCACATATGTGAAGTAAACAATTTGATTTTATTGAGTCCATTATAATTAGTCTTTCATGTTTACCTTATATTTCTCCTGGATGTTACATGTCAAGTTTTCCCTTAAATTCTGGGGGATTTGTCATAAAAACCTGAAAGTCCTTCAGTTTGTTAAATGTCCATTTTTTTTCCATTCAGGATTATATGAAACTTTGCTGGGTAAATTACCCTTGGTCATAACCCCAGCTCTTTTGCTCTATGGAATGTAGTATTCTAAGACCTATGATCCTACTAGGTCTTGTGTAATCCTTATTGTAGTTTCATGATATTTAAATTGCTTTTTTTCTTGTTGCTTCCAATATTTTGTCCTTAATCTGGGAGCTTTGAAACTTGGTTATGATATTCCTGTAAGTTTTCCTCCTGGGATCTCTTTCAGGTGATAATTAGTAGATTTTTACTATTTCTGCTTCACCTTCTTGTTCTAGAACTTCAGGGCAATTTACCTTGATAATTTCTTGGAATATTGTATCAAGAATCTTTTTTTATTGTAATGGTCGACTATTCTTATGTTATATATTATTTCTCCTTGATCCGTTTTCCAGATCAGTTGTTTTTCTGATGAGATATTTCACTTTCTCTTCTATTTTTTCACTCTTTTGATTTTGTTTTATGATTTCTTGGTGTCTTAGAACATCATTAGCTTCCTCTTGCCCAACTCTAGTTTTCAAGAAATTATTTTCTTCCTTAAGTTTTTGATTCTCTATTTCAAGTTGGTTGATTTTTCATAATATTTTTTGGACTACTCTTATTTTTTTTTCCTGATTTTTCCTCAATCTCTCTTATTTGATTTTTAAAGTTCCTTTTACGTTCTTCCCAGAACTATTTTTGTACTTGGGACCATTTGATGTTTCTTTTTTTTTTTTTTTTTGGCAATTGGGTTTAAGTGACTTGCCCAGGGTCACACAGCTAGTAAGTGTCAAGTGTTTGGTCTGAGGCCGGATTTGAACTCAGGTCCTCCTGACTTCAGGGCCGGTGCTCTATCCCCTGTGCCACCTAGCTGCCCCCATTTGATGTTTCTTATTGAAAAAGAAGTGGCTTTTTTTAAACTCCACTATCTTCCTCTAAATATGAACCCAGATCTTCTGTATCCCCATGGTAACTATCTATGGTTGGGTTCTTTCTCCTTTGCTTACTCATTTTTATTTATTTATTTTTTATTTTATTTTGTTTTTAGCAGCTGTTAGTGTAATCAAGTTGTAGTCCTAAGGTATGGGCAATGATGCCCCAAATCTCAGGTCCTTCTTACTGTTATTTTCTGAGATCTGTCCCAGGGCCCAATCTTGGGTTCTCCTCTCCACTCCTGGGCCGTGGCTAGGGCCTCCAGCCACATTGTTCAACAAATGATCTTTCTCCCTGTGTTCCCTCTGGTGGCTGCAAACTACAGCTGTCCTCTCTGCTTTGGAACTGAAACCAGGGACTCTACTCTCCTTTAAGTACTGATAGCCAACTGGGTTCATGCCCCTCACTACTGCACTCACCAGGTGTGTGCTAGCTGTCTCCCTGCAGCCGTAGCCTGGGCCATATCTGGTCAGCACAGCTGTGCTTGACATCCCTTGATAATGGAAGGACTTTCAATATTTTCCTACTCAACCATCAGACCTGGGTGACTAGGATGATGGTAGAGCCCTTGAAAGTAATAGAAGTTCAGAAGAGGAGAAAGTTTGGCAGGAAATATGTTTTGGAAATGTTGAGTTTGAGATGTATATAGGACATTTAGTTCAAGATGCTGAAGAGGCAGTTGGTGATTAGGAATGGATTTGTAGATCTGAGTCATGCATAGAGATGGTACTTGAATCCATAGGAACTGATGAGATTACTCAGCAAGATAGTTTAGAGGGAGAAGAGAATAGTTCCCAAATCAGAGCCTTGGGGGATGCCTAACATTAATGGGGGTGAGCTGGAAAAAGATCCATAAGGAGAATGAGAAGGAGTAAGTGGCCAGATAGGCACGAGGAGAACCATGAAATATTATTTTTCTCATTTCATTGACATATACTTCAATTCTCCAACGGATCCATGACTCACTGTTGCAGATATTCCCTCCAACAGTGTAAACCAGAAGCCATCCATGCATTCACATCCTGCATAATTCTTACCCATGTCTGAAGAAAATCCCATAGAGGATCTACCCCCAACACAAGAGGCCTCCTTCTAGGTCTTTCAACAATTCATCGTTGCAAGTCATTGCTGGTAAAACATTGCAGTGTACTTAACACTTGCTGTGCCTTGTCTTCATTCCATTTGGGCCAGCACCAATTTTAATTCTTCAGATACTGTTGTGTTCCATGATATTCCCAAATGTAATTCAGCTAATTAGCTTCTTCCTATTCAACTCTGGGCCTCACTTAATGGTGCAGCCAGGTGCTACAGTGGGTGGAGTGCTGGATCTAGTGTTTGAAAGACTGGAGTTCATATCCAGCCTCACACACCTGCCATCTGTGTGACCCTGGGAGACTAATTTAACTTGTCTCATCTCAACTTCCTCAGTTGTAAAATGGGGAGGACAGCACCAAACTTTTAGGATTGTGAGGATCAAACGAGATATTTGTCAAGCATTGTACTTAAAGTGCTTTATAAATGTTAACCATTGTCGTTTTGTGTACTTGTAGCATCCAGTTACTCTCAGACTTGTGTCTAGTGAACAGATTTATAAAATATAGCCCCCATTCATCGTAATTCTTCCCTCAAAATTATAGTTATGGAATGACTCATTCCCATGGCCCTAGTTAGCAAAACTCTCTAATAATGGGTTGGGGGGTGGAGATTTAAGCTCTCAGTCCTGAGCTAGGAAAGGTCCCTTTCTCCTGTGTGTCTCCCACTGCACCTTCATGATGCAATCCAAGGGACACTAGACAATGTAAAGACAAGGCCTCTAACAAGGATTTATGAGAAATAATATTAAATCTCACAGATGCGTTCTTTAACAGACTTTTTAAAATACACAATTAAGGGGAAGGAAGGAGGTGGAGTAGGGACAATTGATCATTGTTCTTCCAGTGGGTTTGTTTCTTTCGGAGATCTTACTACTGGAGCAAACCTCTGCAATGAAAAAAATATGTAATCACACACTTCTCTACTATTCCCTTTAGAATTCATCTTTCATAGTCTTGAAGAAAGAGACCACAGACAGACACTAACTGCTGTCACAGTCATACTGTTGCCATGGGGAACTGCCTCCTCTCCCTTCTGCTCACCTCATTCTTGAGAGTCTCAAAACTCCCACCATAGCTGTAAGACGATCTTACATTAATTTCTTCTTTCTCCAAACTGGAAAGAACTACAAATCTCATGGTTTTTATGGCCTGTCCACCCCTTGCCAGAGGTTGTTATATAAGGATAGACTGGGTCAGTGAGCTGCCCATCCAATTGCATGCCATACTCTGGACAATTGGCATTCTTCATCTTCTTTATTATGATAAATACAGTATGTTCCATGAAATACTTTCTAAGAAAATCAGTCACTTTCCCTTTGCTTTGTAGAAGATTTTTAAGACTCAAGGAAAGCAAAATGTTGTTTATTCTTGTATGTAATAGAAAAATAGAAAAGTCGCATTTCAAAATTTTTTACTAATAATAGTGAAGGCATTATTAATGATTTGGAGAAAAAAAATTCACAACTACAGTTGCCTGACTGGAGCATGCCACATTGGTAGATAGACGAATAAGCTTTTAAATTCTAAACAAGGAAAAGTTGATATGAAAATTATATAAATAAACATACAGCCCAGTGATATAATTTTTAGTAATTTTTTTTTCTGACCACACTTCTTTTTAATCAAGAACAATCAGGGAGGATATAACTTACAGTAAAAATGTTTTATTTGGATCCTGTTAAGGAAATCGATGTATTTCTCAAATGTCTCTATTTGCAAGACGCAATACAGAAATAAAGAGTATACTTGCATAACTTCACTGATTGATTTTTGTATTTCACAGATGGGAGAATAGGATCTTTTTTGTTCTACAGTACTAACAGGAGTGGGGAGGAGGACATGCTTACCATTAGGGAAGTCAGCACATAGAGGTTTAATGTTCCAATAAGAACAAATAGGGCAAATTATTATTAGCATGCTTCATTTTTCCACAGGCATCTTACATAGGTGCAGGTTCATTTTGCTGAAATTATATTAAAGCTTACTTTCCCCAATATCATTGTCTAAAGAATAGGGTCTTTACAAGATTTCTGGAATCCTCAGCATACTGGACTTCTGTCTTAAATCATGGCTGCAGTTTAGAACTTGACATTATGAGCATGACTGAATTGTGCTGGGTTGAAAAGGCTTAGTTGAACTTATTTGTGCTAGCCCAGAAATACCTATTCTATTATTTACCAACCATCTAAATGGATCCTTGTGACTCAGCTAACTACATTTTGTGGTCCTGCATCATAGGACCTGCTTTCATTGATTTCCTTTGGTTTTTAATATGTTTCTCAGTGATCCAACAAGAATTTGAGCACCTGTCATGTATCCCTGATCAAGGCATTGATTGGGAGGCAGGGAGACAAAGCATAAGATAATTTCCCTGCCCTCAAAGCACATATAATTTAGTTAGGGATACGAAACATATTCATAAAATGCTACATAAAAATAAAACTACCTTTCTTATCTAGGGACCTGTCACCTGGATCCTTTTAATGATTTTCTAACTGATCTTTCTGATTACACGCTGTCCCCTGTCCAATCCACTCTTCCTGATAATAATAGATTAAACTCTTTTGAAGCATAGCTCTTATCATTTAACTCCTCTACTCAAAATGTTAGGACATTGGATTTGGAGCCAGAGGACCCAGGTCTTATCATGGTTTTGCCCCTTACTGCCTTGTGACCTTGGGCATGTTCCTTGACCTCTCTGGGTCTCATTTTCCTGACTTGTAAATTGAGTACATTTGATTAGGTGATCTTTAGGGTTCCTTCCAGTTCTAAGTCTATGGTCTATAATCCTACTCTCCTTCAGTGATACTTCCTACCAAAGAAACAGTTAAGTATGGAACTCAAGAATGAGAATTTAGGTTCCTTAAGAGAAATCAAGCAATGACTAAACATTTCACTTTTGTATTTGCATTCCAAGACATCATTATGCCTGCCATATAGACACATATAAATGCTACATCCTCTACAATCTGGTTCCGACCTAAGTTTTTAGCTTTACCTCTTTCCTACTACTTTGCTTTATGTCACTACATTGGATACTTCTAATTCTCTGGACATGAACTTCACTTTCCCCTGGCTGTGCCTTCATTCTGTATTGTGCTCTTTCTGCATGTCTGCAGTTCCCTCACCTTAATCTGCTTGAACCCTACCAGATTTTCAAGGTCTGGCTCAAATACCTTTTCTGTGAAAACTCTCATCATCCTAATTTCCTATCGTGGATTCTCACATATGCTTCTCTACCAACACTTAGCACAGCGTCTGGCACAAAGTAGGTGCTTTATAATGTTGACTTGAGTTGACCATGAATGGAGAACACTGAATATAATGGCAGACTTTCTAGATATGTTGACTAGTTTTGCTGAAATTTTTTTCTTCTTTATTATAACTATGGTCTTTGGGGTGAGGGGGGAGAGGATTAGAGTGGAAAATGTAGGTGATGTATATATAAAAGATATCAATAAAATTAAAATTTTTTAAAACCAAAAAAATGTCATCATAGATATTACTGTCTTGGTCACTAATTATTTTCTATGATGCAGGAACACAAAATGTAGTTAGTCTGATGTACAGAGGTCAATTCTGATGGCTAATAAGTGATAGAATTGGTATTTCAGAGCTGTCCAAGGCAAGTTCTGCCAAATAAGTTCAACTGAGCTTTTCAATCCCATATGGTTCAGTCATGCTCATAATGTCACTTTCCAAACTAGAGCTATATATTCCTATGTGGGTATTTTATGGCCCCAATTAGGCTGTAATTTCCTTGTGGATAGGGAGTTGCCTCATATTTCTTTCTTATTATATTATTATATTACCTCTCATAGGCCTGGTCTACTATTAGAATGTGAGCTCCTAAAAAGAAAGTACTTTTCATTTTTCTTTCTTTTTCTTTTTTTTCTTTTTTTTGGCATTCCTACTGGTTAGCACAGTACTTTTCATGTAGTGGGTGCTTAATAAATGTTTTTCCATTCATTCATTCATTCATACATACAAATTTTTTGCATACCAAATTGATTATCTAACCACATAAATCAGTTATATGGAGCTGTAAAATACTTATTTGGACATATGGGCGTCAGTGTAGGCTAAGAAAGATCAGAGCTGATGAAAAACAAAAATGAAAAGTTTTGAGTGTCTTCTATGTGCAAAGAAGGTACTGGCTAAGTAATATGAGACATGCAAAGAAGAAAAATAGTTTACATTGATATTTATAATGTATTAGCATATTTATATTAAAGGTTTGCAAGATCCTTACATACATTATCTCATTTGGTCCTCAAAATAGCCCTATGACACAGGAATTATTATGATCGCCATTTTATGTATGAGAAAAATGATCAATAACATTCACATCCTACAATTTGGTTAGTCGTTTCCTAAGTGACCGAAATCTATTTTGTTTCCATTTCTTTGCTACCACACAAAATGTTCTTATGAATATTTTTGGTGTCTTTACCATTTTGCTGGGTGTGAAGTGAAACTCAGAGGAATTATAAACTCAGAGAGTATTCTCTGATAAAAAATATATCATATGATCAGAGGGAAACAAGACTACAGTATAAAGAATGGCTGAGCTATGCTCCTGGGCCCCAGTGGTCATTTCCTTCAGGTTGACACAATCTTTCCTATGTTGTTAATATGAAATTCTTCTTTTGAGAACTATTTGTTCATATCCTTTGCATGTTTTTTACTCACTGGTCTGTCTTATATATTCATATTAATTCCCTATATATCAGGGAACTTCTATCAGATGTTTATGAAAGATGTTTGATACAAGTTTTTTTTAATTTTTCTGAATTTACTACTTTCTCTGTCTGAGTTGTAGGGACATCATTATTGTGAAAGCTTTTCAATTTCGCTTAATTAAAATTATTTTATTTTCTCTTTTATGATTACCTCTATCTTTTGTCCGTGCTGCTTCCCCTCTCCCCCCCCAAAAAAAACCAGGGCCCTTGCCCTCAAGGAGCTTATAGCATAATAAGGGAAATAAAGCTTAGAGGGGCAGCTTGGATAGAGGACCGGGCCTGGAGTGAGGAAGACTCATTTTCCTAGGTTCAGATCTGGCCCTTGACACTTACTAGCTATGTGGCCCTGGGCAAGTCACTTAATCCTATTTGCCTCAGTTTCCTCATCTATAAAATAAATTGGAAAAGGAAATGGCAAACTACTCCAGTATCTTTGCCAAGAAAACCCCAAATGAGGTCACAAAGAGTTGAACATGACTGAAAAATGACTGAGAAACAACACAAGAAAACTCATGGACTTGTTCACTATATTTTAATGCTCAATGTATTTTGAAATTACAATGATACATACCTGTACATATATACACATACATTTGTATGTGTATATATGTATATATGATGCTACACAAATTATATGAAGGGACAGAATACAGAACATTCAATCTAAATAACTCAAGGTCCAGACCCAGTGTATTTACTAGGTGAGTTTTAGGACCTGATTATCCATATTCTTATTCCAACTTTCAACTTAATTTTTTTCCCCAGTAAATACAGAAAGTTAAAATTAAAAGTTAAATATTGCTTTCAAGGGAAATAAAGAATAAATATGCTATATTAGAAGTCAAAAGACTTGCATTCTAGTATTGGCTATAATATTACTTGTATGACCAGTTTATTTCTCTGAATGTTAGTGTCATCATTTGTCAAATAAGTATTTGTTCAGATGATCTCTAAAATCCCATTCATATCTGCATTTCAGTTGGATAATTCATTTACCTGATGGTATTATCCATGTTGGATCTTCTTGAGATTGTGTCTAGAAGCATGCTCTCCAAATATCCAAAGTAAAATTCACAGGTTTCATTCACTTCCCCAAAAGGCTAAGAAAGCATGTCTGGGTACTATTTACTATTTTCTGTTTTATTTAACTGAAAGAGCCAGCAACTAAACTAATTAGAGCTGCTTGCACAAAGAACTACTAGAGATATTCAAATGTTTCACAATTTGGCCATGTACCATTAACCACCGTTAAGTGGTTTGTTGTTGCTAAGCACAATAGTGAACATTATTTTTAAATGTACATGTAAGAAATTAAAGGAGACAAAAATCCAACAACAGAACCAGTAATGCAACCCTCAGATTTCTATTAACAAATGTACAAGCAAGATAAACTAGGGATCCTAATATAAGGAAGCAAATTTTACCTCACGTAGAGTTGGTGGCATGAAAATCAAGTCTGTAATATAGATTTGTAAGGGTATGCTTTTTTCAAAAACATACTCTAGTACAGGATTTCTTAAACTTTTTCCATTCATGACCCCTTTTCACATGAGAAATTTTTGCACAACCTCAGGTATATAGGTATATAAAATAGTTATACAAATCAAACATTTACTGATAATAGATCATAAAGAAATTTATTTTAAAAATTCTTTGGTATACATATAATTTCACCATTTATTAAAGACAAAAGTAAATTTGCATACTAATAAGATGGATATGCTTGTTTATTTTTACATAAAGGATTAAATCTTGGCAGAATATTTGATACTGCAGGATGTAGAGCATCTTCAGCATTTTTCAGAGTTGATCAACATTTTGATTTTATTATTGTCAATACTGAGAATGCCACTTCACATAAATGCATAGTACAAAATGGCAGAAGTATGTTTAGGGGAATTTCAGAAATTATTGGAAATTCTGTCCTAATTCCAAGCCAATATTCATTTAATGATGTTTTATATACAGTAAAAGCACTGCAATTCATAAGAGACAAAAATCTCAAATCGAGCTGAGGCTTTTCTGGCAGTGTTTGTTGGCATTGTGTGGTGTGAGGGTATGTGCAGCACAAAGCGTGCATGTTGTGTGTTCAGAACCAAGGCTGCAGTGAAGTTGTGCTATGCAACATGGGTAAGAACTGCCAGAAATACCTCAGATTCATTACACATTTGATTTTAAATTAATTTTTGGTTGCAGAGTGTTCAGAAACCTTTTACTGTTGCCAATTTTTTTGTGACTCCCACATTCAATTACGTGACCTCATATAGGGTCTTGACCCCACAATTTAAGAAGGGCTGATCTAATGTATCTGTGATCTCATCAATGTGGGTAATCCTTTCAATAGTATTGATAACAGCCCATCCACACCTTATTATCTTTGACCTATAAATTCTCCATAGAAGGTCCACCCAATGTGCTATGGGCTTTCTTCTTGATCTCTTAACTGCACGTGGCACTGTGTGGATAGAGAGTGGAGCAAGAAAACTACACTTAAGTTATTCCTTGCTTTCATCACATGCCTGGCCCATCCATTTCTCTGGTCATGCACTTGACAATATCCTTTACACTGCTCTTCTTTGCCAAGAAAACCCCCAAAATGTGTCACAAAGAGTCAGGTACAATTGAAAAAAACTAAACAACAATTAATCTCAGGGAATGTACTTTGTACAAGGGTTGTGTGTGTGTATTTAGGAGATGGTAGCATTGTTGGCAATATTTGTTAGAAATTGTTGTATCAAAAATATATATCAATGAATTTAACAAATAATAAATCATATGACTTCTTATTTAATGCCAGACAAAGGAGATGGGTTGGCCATGTAGTCAGAAGATTGAGAACTGCACTGGTGTCCATGAAAACCTAATGGGTATGTCCTTCATGGAGGATTTCTAAAAATACATACCATTACTTGTCCAAATATAAAGCAGCAGCAAACTTAAACCAAAACACTGAGTTTAAATATTTCTATTTTAGTAGACGATTCACAATTTTAGTTAAGAATAAGAATTTTAGTTAATTTTTGTTAAGAATAAGAACAAAGAAATGAAAACACAACTGTTGCTTTTCTTTATTGAAAGGGCCAGCCATGGGAGAAAGGGCAAGCCATGGGAGAAAGGGCAATGTGGTACTGGAAAATAAACAATTCTAAATTGGAAGAAACTAAAATGGACACTAATTTACCAGATTGTGAAGGCTGTCATTGAAACATTCCACAGAAAACATGATAGTAAACATAGCTGAAGGGCAAGTTTAACATTTAAACCAAATAAATATGGCCAATATGGAATCAGTAAGATTGCTCCAAGAACTACCAAGAGAAGAGATGTGGATCCTTAGGTATATAATCTATTATTTTCCTGGTCTCACAATGACTTGAGAATTGGTACCACAGCAGGGAGAAAGGACATACAAAGAAGTTATAATACTGGAATGATACTTTATCATTTGGTATCATAGCTATCATTGAGCATCCATATAGATCATAGGATTATAGGGTTAGAGTTGAAAAAGACCTTAAGATTATGTAGTCCAACCCTTCGTTTTACATGTGAGGAAAGTAATGCCCAGAGAGATAAAATGACTCATTCACAGTCACACAGAGAGTAAGTGGCAGAGCCTGAATCTGAATCCACATCATCTAATTCCAAATCCAAATGTCTTTATAATATATCATGCTATCTTCACATAGATATGATCCCTTAACAGGATCTTGGAACAGGGCTTGGAAGCAAGATCTGACCCCTGTAAGTCATAGTTTCATTTTTCCAAGGTATAAGCGGAACCAGTAGACCTAGAGTTTCAAGGCCTGGGTTTTAGTCCCAGGCCTCCTACAGACTAGCTGGAAGACACTCTCTTTGACTCTCAGTGTCCTCATTTGACAAGTAAGGACATTTACTGCCTGCTAGAGAGGGTCGTTGTAGGCAACTAACAGGGGCAAGGATGTGAAAACACTTTGAAAATCACCATGCCAAATTAAAGTATCACTCCAGTATCACGGAACTTTGGAGAAAAAAATTATAGTAATGTAATGATTTTTATAACTGACAGCACTATCCTTATCATCATATCACCCATCCCCTTTGTTCTTTGAAGCATCAAGAAGAGATCAAGAATAAGCAGGGAAAGTGAGGATCTTTCAAATGGTCAGCAAATGGATTTTTCCTTTGTATTTGGAGAATTATGAAAAGAACTAAAATTTCAAAGCAAATATATATGTAACATATATGTATATATTTAGGTATATATATGTAGATACACAGTATACACACACACATTATATCTCCATCTAGCTATATAAATAATGACTTTCGCAATTGTGGTG
>NW_020954723.1:16401410-16436257 GCF_900497805.2 Vombatus ursinus
AAAGTCATTATTTGCCAGGGGGGAATACAGTCTCTCAGTTCTTCTCTGCCATATGAGATGTGATCCCTTGGAGGGGAAAATCTTTGCAGCAGCAATCTCCAG
This sequence comes from Vombatus ursinus, assembly GCF_900497805.2. Classification (NCBI taxonomy): domain Eukaryota; kingdom Metazoa; phylum Chordata; class Mammalia; order Diprotodontia; family Vombatidae; genus Vombatus; species Vombatus ursinus. The sequence goes on from NW_020954723.1 coordinate 16,401,513, forward strand.
AAATCATTTAAGTTGTTAGCAATGATGAAGTAACCTCAAAAGCAACCAAAAAAAAGGTCATCTACTGCTAAATGAAATGATTTACATGAATCTAATTGCACTCCTATCATCTCCTGGAGCATAAACATTTTTATTAAGGCCCCTACATCTTAGTTTGGTTTGTTTTTTTCTATCTCCAGGAAACATGGTAGTCAATGGGTAGGGGTAAGTTACCAAGTTACACTACAAGATAAAAGAGACAAGATGATATGATGGTATACTTAGAAAATCCTAGAGAATCAGCTAAAAAACTACTAGAAATAATTAACAACTTATCAAAGTCACAGTATATAAAATAAATCCACATAAATCAACATTTCTATATATTACCAACAATGCCTAGCAGCAAGATAAATTCCATTAAAAAAAATTCTGGACCACATAAAATATTTGGGAGCCTACTTGCCATGACAAACCCAGGAAGTATATGAACACAATTACAAAACACTTTTCACATGAAGTCAGATCTAAATAATTGGAAAAATATCAATTGTTCATGGGTAGGCCAAACTAATATAATGAAATGACGGTTCTACCTAAATTAATTTATTTATTCAGTGCCATACCAATCAAATTACCAAAAATTATTTTATAGGCTAGAAAAGACTAACAAAATTCATCTGGAAGAACAAAAGGTAAAGAATATATTAGGAATTAATGAAAAAAAAGCAAAGGAAGGTGGCCTGGCCATAACATCTAAAAGTATATCATTAAGCAGCAATCATCAAAACTATTGGGTACTGGCTAAGAAATAGTGGATCAGTGGAACAGATTAGGTACACCAGACATAGTAGTAAATGACTATAGTAATATACTTTGATAAACCCAAAGACTCCAGCTTCTGGGATAAGAACTCACTATTTGATAAAAATGTCTGGGAAAACTAGAAAATAGTATGGCAGAAAGTAGACATAGACCAACATCTCACACCATATACCATGATAAGGTCAAAATGGGTACATGATTTAGACATAAAGGGCAATAGCATAAGCAAATTAGGAGAGCAAGGAATAGTTTGTCAGATCTATGGAGAAGGGAAGAATTTATGACTAAACAACAGATAGAGAACATTATGAAAAGCAAAATGGATAATTTTAATTCCATGAAATTAAAAAGGTTTGCACAATTTTGCACAAACAAAACCAACACAACCAAGATTAGAAGGAAAGCAGAAAGATGAGGAACAATTTTTATAGCAAGTGTTTCTGATAAAGGCCTCATTTCTAATGTATATAGAGAACTGAGTCAAATTTGTAAGAATACATGTCATTCCCCAATTGATAGAAGGTCAAAGGATATGAACAAGCAGTTTTCAGATAAAGAAATTAAAGCTATCTATAGTCTTATGAAAAAATGCTCTAAATTACTTTTGATTAGAGAAATGCGAATTAAAACAACTCTGAGGTACCACTTCACACATATCAGATTGGCTAATATGATAGAAAAGAAAAATGATAAATGTTGGAGAAGATGTGGGATGGGATACTAATGCGTTGTTGGTGGGGTTGTGAACTGATCCAGCCATTCTGGAGAGCAATTTGGAACTATGCCCAAAGGGCAATCAAACTATGCATACCCTTTGATTCAGCAATACCACTACTGAGTCTATATCCCAGAGAGATCATGGGAAAGTGGAAAAGACCTACATGTACACAAATGTTGATGGCAGCTCTTTTTGTGGTGGCAAAGAATTGGGGGTTGAGGGAATGCCCATCAATTGGGGAATGACTGGACAAGTTGTGGTATATGAATGTAATGAAATACTAGTTTGTGCTGTAAGAGGTGATGAGCAGGTGGATTTCAGAAAAACCTGGAAAGACTTACATGAACTGATGCTAAGTGAAGTGAGCAGAACCAGGACAGCATTGTACACAGTAATAGCAACATTGTGCTGTGATCAATTATGATTGACTTAGCTCTTCTCAGCAATACAATGATCCAAGACAATTCCAAAAGACTCATAATGAAAAATGATATCCACATCCAGAGAAAGAACTATAGAGTCTGAATGCTGATCAAAGTATACTATTTTCACTTTTTTTTGTGGCTTTCCCCTTTTGTTCTGTTTCTTCTTTCACAACATGACTAATGTAGCCACATATTTACATGATTGCACATGTATAACCAATATCAGATTGCTTGCTGTCTTAGGGAGTGGGGGATAGGAGGAAGGGAGAGAGAAAAAAATTAGAACTCAAAATTTTATGAAAAATAATATTGAAAGCTATCTTTACAAGTAATTTGAAAAAATAAAGTACTATTAAAAAAAGAGAAGACAAGACTGACAGCTATTTCATTTTTAAAGTAAATGTTCTTCTCAAAAATAAGGAAGGGCATACTTCTGGTTATTGTTCTTGTTTTTTATCAAAAATGTTTTGAAAGAGTATTTTTCCTTCAAGCACTTATATGCTACTCTCCCAATATTCTTTTATGAAACATTCCTGGCAAAGATCATGTAAGGGTAAACATTTTGAAGGATTTCGCCAGACCGAAAAGTGATGACTGAGCTAGACACATTTTCAGAACTAGCTTCATATTCTTTATGTTTTCTGGCAGACTCTTTTTTTCTTTTTTTGTTACCACCAATGAGGAGGGAAAAAATAATGCTGTATTTTGATACTGCATCACATTTAAATCTGGTAAGAAACTTGGAATAGGCTAGATGGACTTCATGTACAATTTGGTATTTTCCTTTGAGAACAAGTTGCTTTGACAGCATATGCTAGTGTCCCTTATTAAATAACTCCAGTAGACTGGTTTTCTATTCAAATAGTGATGAATGTTACAGCAAAGTGAAGAGATAAGGGGCCTCCATTCCACATCTAGGAAGGCAGATTTCTTTCTTCCTTCAGGGAACATAATAAAATTCTGGAATTTTGAGTTCACAAATTTGGGAGTGTGCTAGAGCCAGCTCCTATGCTTTGAGAGAGAGCTAATTGTTAAAATTCTAGTCTGAATGTTTACACCTCAGGAATTAGCAAAGACAACAATTAACAGCATAATTTATCATTTTTGTGGCATGTCTAGACTTAAGAAAGTGAGGGAGAGGGGGCAGTGAGGTGGTGCAGTGTATAGAACACTGGCCCTGGATTCAGGAGGACCTGAGTTCAAATGCATGCTCAGACACATAACACTTACTAGCTGTGTGACCCTGGGCAAGTCATTTAACCCCAATTGCCTCACCAAAAAAAAAAAGCAAAAAAAAAAAAAGAAAGTGAGGGAGAAAATGTTGATATAAGGGTGTTCTGCCTACGTTTTTTTCTCTTACAGAGAGTTGATTATTAAACATTTACCAGCACACCCCTGGATATTTCTATAATAAGGAACTTCCAAGCACTTAAAAAGTTTTTGCTCTCTTGGGAAGTGGGGATAGGAGGGAGGGAGAGAGAAAAAAACTGGAACTTAAAATTTTATGAAAAATAATGTTGAAATATATCTTTACATGTAATCTAACTTTTAATTAAACAAATGTAAAACCAAAGGAAAATTTAAAATATCATAAGCTTCTGACATGACATTCTCTAGCTTTTTGAATCTGGAATAACATATGATAGTGTTCTGTGGAAGCAAAGTATGAATGACTAAGAAACATGTGAAAAGAATTTTCTTTAAAATACACATGGATTTCCAAATGAAAGAAAAATATGCTTTGCACAAAACTCACTTGCCAAAAACCAAAAACACTTAAGAAATTTAAAAAATAGTACAAAAGCTTTCATAGGTGTCTGACAAGGTCTTATTTTGACTTGTTCAGCCTAGAACTGGGTCTGTATTCAACACAGAAAAGATCTATCAACTCCAATACTTGATAGTCCAAATTTTCTCACCTTGCTTTGTATACAAACTTATACAGTGGCCATGGTTTTCACTTTTTCCCTTTTTTTGTTCCTGGTTCAGCCAGGAACTATTTTGTCAGGGTGGACAACCAAACTAGATAATTAGGCTCAAAAAATACTTCACCTTGCACACACAGAACTCTAGCAACTATTGTAAAGGTAAATCCAAACCCATAAAGCCATTCAGATAATATTCCTGGGAAATAATAAGATCTCATTTTTATAGGATGTGCTTTTTTTTTTGTGAGATTAGGTCTCTCTATCTTTCCTGGGCTGGAAGTGAAGGAGCCATTCATGGGCCTAATCACAGTTTTGATCAGCATGGAAGCTTTGAACTACTCTGTTTCCCAACCTGGGCTAGTTGGCCCCTTCCTAGACAGCCTGGTGGCTCTTGCTCCCAGGAGCTCATCAGATTGGTGCCAAACAATGTGGATACTGGATTGGCTTTACCCCAAACTCAAGTGATCCACCAAAGTCTTCTTCTTCTTCTTCTTTTTTTTTTTTTTAACATAAAACTGGTTTATTTGAAGCAGCAATGAATTCAGAAAAGACTTCCCTTGGCAAAGCAATAGGGAAAGCTCCTCATAGTTAACTCTATTTTCCTCCCCAGAAGTTCATCTTATAGTGCTTGCAGACTTGTAGAACCACTTAATGGAGTTCCTCCACTGTGAGTGGAATCATGGGTTCTAAGGCAGAACTTGCCTTAAGCCTATCTTCCCTCTCTGGCAGGCTTCAACATTTAGGGTGCAGCCTTCTCACTCCAGTCCAAAATTCTTAGAACAGCACCCAAAATGAATGCGTTAGTGACTCTCTAGGGTTCTTTAATCATACCATCATATCATCTGTAAAATGTGCTTTACCTATGCTTATCCCTTAATTTCTTTTTCTTGTCTTCTTGCTATAGCCAACATTTCTAGTACTATGCCAAATAGAAGTGAGGACAATGGACATCCTTGTTTTGCCTCTGGTTTTATTGGAAAGAATTCTAGCTTATCTCTGTTTCATATAATACTGGCTTTTCAACTTCAGTCTTCTTAGCAAAAAAGGACTATGTCTGGCATATATAACACTTTTAAACTGAAATGCTGGTTTTACAAAATGAAGGGGTCTAGTAAAGGAAATTGCATTCTTGATTGTAAGATTTATTATTTGTTTGTTTTATTTATATGAGAATAGAAGCTGTGATTTTAATGGCATAAAGAATTCCCAGATAAGGAAACTCCCTCTATCAATGCAGGTCAGTATCTTCTCTATAACTTTTAGTCCTAGTAGCGTAGGGTATTGAAGGGTTAATTGGGGGAGGGGTTTTACAACCTATGTGTGTCAGGTGAGGGACTTAAACCTAGGTCTTCTTGTCTCTGAAATTGGCCATTATCCATTCTACCATACTGTCTCTATCTGCATAAATATAGAGTATATATAATATAAAGTATATAAGTGCATAATACATAGTAGGGAGTCCAAAGGAGGAACAAGTGGGCATTTTATTTCTGATAATAACAAAAATTATAGCTAGCAAAAATTATAAAGAACTTTTATAAATAATTTATAATAGCAATTGTTACATAATTTACATTTCCATCTCACTACGTGCTTCTGAAAAAGCAACACTAGACAGTACAAAGAATTCTGATCTTGGAGTAAAGATACAAGTCTATCTCTTATGTTTACTATTCCTGTGATGATGAGCAAGGCACTTAAGTTTTCTGAGCCTCAGTTTCCTTATCTGTGAAAAGGGGATGAAAAAGAATATTATATTCATCGAACAGGGTTGCTGGGAGTATCAAATGAATGGGTGCATATAAAACACTTTAGAAACTTCCAAGTGCTGCATAAATATCAATTCTATAGTTAAAAATGTTTAAAAATGCAACCTTTTGTTTGCATTATCTCATTTCATCTTTATAAGATTGTTAATTGGATAGTGCAAGCATTATGTCTGTTTTTACAGATGAGTAAACTAGGTCTCAGAGAGCTTATACTGTTATCTATATCATGAATTCCATGAATTCCATGAAGCCATTGTTGAATTAGGAAGAAGCTTTATTAATTACCTGGGAAGGCTGAGCATCCCACATATGTGAGAGCACATGTATCAACAGATGTACACCTTTTTATTCCCTATTCCCCATTTTAATTTCCTTTCCATTTTCCTATTGGCTGGATACTATAGAGGTTACAGCCTATCAGAAAAGCCTAATTTTCCCACATAAGTCTCTGCCCCTAATAGCGGCGGGGAAATTTGGGCTGGAAATTTGTTTCATTCTGTCTTTTTGTGGGTTCTGCTGCTCTAGAATTTGTTAAAAGCCATTTTTTACAGGTATTTGGAGGGGTTTAGGGGAGAGCTCAAGCAAGTTACTGCTTTTACTCTGCCATCTTGGCTCTGCTTCCTAATTGTTTTACTATTAATACCTCCCTCTGACGCTGTTCCCATTGAGTTACTGATGTTGATTCTGTTTCTCAGAAAGCATCCATTAAGACCAGTCCAAGGACACAACAAACCTAGAAAATATAAACCTAGGAAAAAAAACTCAAAATTCACAGTAGATTTGAATATAATGGTCATCAATATCAAATTATTACTTATAACAAAATTAGCTTACAAACAGAAATTTAGTAGGCCCTCTAAAAAAATCACACCAAAGATTTCACAAAACATTTCTTCATAAAAGTATTTCCCTTTCTTGAAAACAGCTTACACTTTCCTAATTATCACAAAATTCTTAGTTACCTAAATTCTCTAGTCAAAAAGGTGTTTGTAATGAGCCGTTTACTTAGTAAGAATTCTGCAACACAAAACTCCTGCACAGGATTGATAAGAATTACAATGGGATTTTACATGGTCCTTTCTTTACATAATTACCAAGTTTCTTTTCACAAAAATACTTTTACAAATACTTGATTTAAACAATAACTCCAAATAGCTTAGTTAACAATGTTAACTTTCATAAGTGAGAACCAAATAATTTCAGGGGAAACTTTCCTTTAGATATAGACAAAACTTGGAAGTTCATGTTTCTTAAATTAAAGTACTTAAAAAAAAATGTTACAACACATGATCAGATAGAATGACCTAACAGTTTCCCAACCCATTCCTTTTTCTCTTTCTCTGACAGTACAATTCTTAATCTAACAACATTCTAAATTATAAGAGAAATTGCTTTTCTAACATAATAGATGATACAATTGTTTATCAAATTACTCAATTTAGTAATGTAATGATTCTTTATACCTTATAATATATTTGTAACTTGAAACAACCCTTTGTCAATTTAAGTTTTTTTTTTTCTTTCTAATTCTGTAACAATGCAATTTCTATTCCATTCAAGAGTTAACCCCAAATTTGCTGTTGCCCCGCAATCACTCAAGTGTTGTAAGGCAGCTAGTGATTGTGTAGAAACAAACAATATTCTTTCATAGTCAATTGTTAAGCATTTCCAGAAGAAAACTGGATGAAAAACTACATTTCCTTGCCTCCTGAGATCAGAACTTTTAGCTTCATGAAGATTACCTGTAGGCAACTAGTAAGTATGGGCTGTAAAAGTGTGATTTTTCTATCTTTACCTTTTCTTCCATGATTCACTTATGGGATCTGGGCTCAAGCTGAAACCTTGTACCCCTTATCCCCTGTGCCCAGTTAGTTCTTAGTTATCCTGATAGTGTCTATTACTGGACCAGATGCCCCCAATCACTTCCATCCTTGATCTTATCTTGAACTCCATTCAACCACCCTAGTCAACCCATCAAAATTTTCACAGGACCCTCCCCCAGTCCTTTAATTTTTAATCTGTGCCCTCAGGCCCTATCCTCTAAATATTTAATCTATAAAGAATTCCCTTTGTTCCCTTTATCTTATGTCATAAAATCCTTCCTTGACCTGTTTCTAATCTTTAAAACTTCTAAAACTACATCATCTTTTTAGAAGCGTAAATCCCCATTATCAGAGTCTCTTAATGTTTTTACAATCCAAGAGAATTTTAGAAATACAAACAATTTAAAAACACAAACAATAAACTTCAGATGACTTCAATTGCATTTTCAGATTATAATATATAGAAATTATTGATCTTATTATTTTTGGTACTTTTAACAATTACATTAAATTAGAGAAATAATGACAATGCCATGTCTAACATATGCCATTGTGTTAAACACTTTACAATCATATTATTTTGATCCCATATCAACAACCATTATTATTTTTCCCTTTACAGAACAGTAAACTGAGGTGTACAAAATTAAATCAAATCACATCTGGATTTATAATCGCTAATGATAAACACTTCAAAACGTTTTTGTTTTAAATATAATACTCTTGGCCCTTTAAAAGGAAATATTCTTCACAAATTCGTTCCCTTAAAAAGACACTTGGTGATAATTACTGCTCTGAATAATTCTCTCCCCCCTTTTTTTTCTATATCCTTAAGAAAGCTGAAAAGTCCAGTCTCCCTTTCAGAAGTTCATAGGATAAAATAACTAGTCTAGGCATTCCACCCTCCTGAGAGTTAATCACTCAGCAATTTGAATCAATGCTAACTGGGTGTAGTCAGTTTCCTCCCCAGGCAGAAAGCCTCTAGAGTTCCAATAATTAATTGAACAGCCCAGGAAAACATTTTAAGATTTTATATAACAATCTCCAATCACAATAACCAATATCTTTACCATAGCCAAAATTTATACAAGGTCAGATTTAATAAAGCCCTCCAACAGGTTTATCCTGAGAGGTAGATGGTCTTTTAACCTTTTATAACTTCATTGGTTTTCAAATCAGGCTACAAAATTTTCATTTTGAATTTTTCTACCCAAAACAAAATCAAACTGCCTCACATTTTTAAACCCCGTGAAGCTGGCATAAAGTCACCCAGAATGAACATCCAAGGATGGGGAATTTGGAGCACATGGGCTCTCTGCAGAACACCCCACCCCCACCCACTCTCAAACTATATATATTTTTTTCTTTTTCCCTACTTGTCATATTTTTGCTTAAAACCTTGACTCCTCTTTCCTAATCTTTCAAACTCATTATTCAGACTACCTCCACTTTCCTTTACATTCCAAATTAAAAAATTATACTCACCCCAACTTGTCCTGCTTCTCTTCACCCTTTTAAAATCTGGAGGGAGTTAAAGCCTAATAGTTTGCAAATCAAGAGAGATGTATTTCCCACACTCTCTTCAGCTTTGATAATGCTAATGCTCAAAAGACAGAAAAATCTTCTAACTTTTTTTGTTTTCCTCTCCCTCAGCCCTTGCTATCTTGGGCTATATGCTCTGGATCCTTATCAGTAGAGGTTACTTAACACTCTGATTTTTCCTTCAGAGAAAATCTTCCTGCTTTCTCATTACTCTTTCACCTTTTTTTCTTTCTAGAATTCCAACTTGGCCAGTGTTGGTCTCCAGAAAAAAATTTTAATCTCCTACTGAAAGCCTAAGGTTGGAGTTCTTTCCCAATGTTCTCTCTCTAATTACAGACCTTAGAAATTCCTTAGAAGTTTTTCTGGCTGCATTTAAAACTTTTACCACAAACATGAAACATTTACAAACACACACACAGACAGAGCCATCTTGATGAGACAAAGTGCATACAAGTCTAATTTTCTTGTTGGCTTTTTAAAGTAACCTTGACTGGTCAAAAGAACCTTGTTACACACCAGCGCTGATACTTTTTCTTATCCTTATGTTCCACATCCTCCCAGGGACATGGGTCCCATTATTGTTTCCCTGGAGTTTTATTCCCCCTGCTACCTCCTTCCCTAGGATTTCTTGTAAATATCTAAGTTGATGCTTGTCTCCCTTTTGACAAGACCTCCCATGTGGATCTTCTCCACACTCCCATTGTCCCAGACTACCCTGATATTTACTCAACCCTATACCTATAGGATGTTCCCCCACTGACAAGGCAATTCTTAATAGTCCAAATTTTCTAACCTTTCTTCATATACAAACTTACACAGTAGCCATGATTTTCACTTTTTTCCTTTTTTTGTTCCTGGTTCAGCCATGGCTTCACTCATTAACTTTGTCCTAGGTCAGGGGGTGACCTGGGACACCCCCAAGGATTCATGGGATGCGTCTTCCCCTTCCTCAGTGGTCACCTCTCCCTCTAGAGGTTCATGAATCCTGGACAATTCCCCTTCTGTTATCTATATCACAAATTCTATGAAGCCATTGTTGAATCAAGAAGAAGCTTTATGGGAAGGCTGTGCATCCCACATGTGTGAAAGCATGCTTAATTATATCTCCCACTCCCCACCATTAGGCCACCCTGGCCCTTATTTAATTTTGCCGTTATTTGGGTATGCCCACATCCTCTCTGACTAGGATACAGATATGTTAATCTATATCTCACCTCAGAACTGGTTTTCACTGGTCAGTTCATTTACCCACCAATTCCATTTTCATGGCTTCTTTTCTTCAACTTCCACCCAGTCCCCAGAGTACACTCCTATGGAAATGAAAACCAGCCATTTCCCATACTCCCTCCCAGTCTAAACTGACTCCAATGCTGTCACATAGGTGTTTTCCCCCTGATTGAGTGATATGCAGAAGCAACATCCCCAAACACATTTTCTACAAAGGACTTGACTAAGATCATGCAGTCAAGTGGTCATAGAGTCAGGATTCTAAAACAGGTCTTTGAACTTCAAATTAATTACTCTTCCTACTATATCACATTGATGGGGTTGGAATCTGGGCCCCAGAAAGGAAAAACCCTGGATTTTCAACTCACAGGGTGAGTTGAAGATGAAGGGATCATATCTGGAGAATAAAATTAAGGGGCAAGAGAGGATTATACTAGGAGAAGGAGAAAGGGAGAGGTAGAATGGGGTAAATTATCTCACAAAAAAACAGAAAAGAAAAGGCTCTTACAGTGGAGGGGAAATGGGGGAAGGTGAGAGGGAATGAGTGAATCTTATTCTCATAGGATTTGACTTAAGGAGGGAATAACATGCATACTCAATTGGGTATGGAAATCTGTATTACCCTACAGGAAAATAGGAGGGGAAGGGGACAAGAGAGTAGGGGGATGATAGAGAGGAAGGAAGATTGGGAAAGGGGATAATCAGGAACAAATACTTCTGTGGAGGGACAGGGTCAAAAGAAAGAATAGAATAAATGGGGGGTGGGTGGGAGGATTAAGGGAAATAGAGTTAGTTTTCCACTACTATGGAAATGTTTTGCATAACTGCACATGTATTGCCTATATTGAGTTGCTTGCCTTTTCAATGAATGTGGGTGGGGAGGGAGGAAGGAAGAAAACTTGGAACCCAAAGTTTTAAAAACACATGTTTAAAAAAATGTTTTCACATGCAACTGGGAAATAAGAAATACAGGAAATGGGTTACAGAAATCTATCCTGCCCTACAGGAAAATAGAATGGCAAGGGGATAAGAGAAGGGGGGAAGAAATAGAAGGGAAGGCAGACTAGGGGAAGGGGTATTCCGAATGCATGCCATCTTGGAGTGAGGGGAGGGGTGAGATGGGGTGAAAATTTGGAACCCAAAATCTTGTGGAAGTAAATGTTGAAAACTAAAAATAAATAAATTTATTAATTAAAAAAAAATACTACCAAAGTATGAGTTAAAAAAAAAAAGAGTCTAGCTAACATGGTGAATCTTCAATAAACCTTGTTTTTGGCTGCAAGACGGCTTGGGTTGAATTCTTTTGGGCAGGACCTGGGTGTCGTGATTTTGGGATTCCAGGACCCCTAACCTCTAGACCGCATCAACATGATATTTATTCTTGGGATGAATAATTTTCTACTTTTACTTAAAATCTATTATTAGTAATAATCCCAGCCTATTTTATAAATAAAAAAGGAATTTTCCTCATGTACATATACTTTTTCTGAAATAAAGGGAAAAATTACTTTGTTTTTATTTTCATCTAAGGGGTGAAAACTTTTACAATGAAGTGAGCTTTTTTCCTCTAAGGGCTCTTCACTTTTCACACCAGAATGCTAGTGCCTGCCTTTCATTTGCAAAGACTTGGCTTTAGCAGGCCCCCAACCAAATTCTAAGCTAAGGCATCCATACCTTAGGCTCTGCATTTCCAGTGCTCATTAGCACCACTCCTCAAACATCTCAATGAAGTGCAATTTGCAAAAGAAAGACTCCACAAAGATTAAATTCTAACCTTTTACTGTACTTACCCACCATAGATATCTCAGAACAAAGGGCAATAGCCCAATTTCAAAATATGTGTGTTTATGACCTGCCAATAGCTATACAGGAAACAGTAATTATATTCTGTGATAGTAAATGACTTTCCAGTTGGCCCTTGGGGACCACCAAAATGAGAACAATCTCCATAAAAAGTTCAAGCAAGCTATTATGATGCTAAGCCCCTAGCTTTGTAGTTTGGGGGACCACCATTTCTCCCTATCTCCCTCACCCCTTGGGGAAAAGAAAAGCAAAAAGCACCATTTACTCTTTAGACCACTGAGCATCAACCAGTCTTCTTAAATCCCATGGCCTCAGACTAGCTCTCTAGAATTGTCTGAGGAGGAATGCACAACCCTGGCCCTTTTTCCAAAATGAATTTGGGTGTCTACTTCTTGAAGATGATGAGATTCAAAAAGAGAGGTCAAGGAGAAGCCCATTATCTCAAGAACCACTTAAAGCCACTTTAGAAGACAATGAGATTCATGTAGGCTGGTCAATGAAATATCAAAACTATCTGGAGGACCCTCCAAATCTCAGCCCTGGGGTGAACAATGGAATGAGTAATACTGAAAACTCCCAGGTCACCTCATCTCTTCATCCACTCAGGTTTTACTCTCTAAGGATCCCTAGCCTCTTCAGGCTAAAGGGTGTCTTCCTTAAGAAGAGGGAATCCCCTTTACTGATGTGTCCTCGTTAAGTGGAGGATATCCCCATTAAGTTGAGGTCTCCTTTGATGGACATCTCCCTTAAGGATCCATCTCCTTTAAGTGGCTCTCCCCCTTGGGGGGCTGCCACCCTCCCCTTAAGCTGCATCTCCCTGAAGGGGCAGAGGAACCTGCTTGGTGTGTTGTATTGTGTGTGTTACCTCCAATAAATGCCTTGATTTGGAGACTGTCTGAGCAAATTCTTTCAGTATGACCTTGTACCCCAACATTTTGGGGTGCCTCTGAACCTCATCATTGTCCATACTTATTTCAACAAATGAGTGGAGAGTTTTTTGGAAAAAAAATTTCTACAAGGCCAGAATGAATGCACTTAGTTTGTTCTTCCCAGGGCTCTCTAAAAAACAAACATCTGCTCTCTACACTTTGTGAACCACCGTCAATTCATGCTTTATGTTACCGAGGTCCTTTCCAGCTCTAAGTCACATAATTCTATGACTCCTTGCCCACTCCTGTCACAAGAACATATTTTCTTTTTTTTTATAATGAGTCAGTGTTGTTATATAACTGTGAGAGAAGGAATTCAACAGCCTCTGAACAAATGAAAAGGAATATCAGAGTACAATGGAGAAGTGTATGGTAAGTAAAAGCAGATCACAACATATGCCAAAGAGGGACATTGAAGAATAAGAGTAAAAGATGTAATCAGGGAAAGTTGGGCTGGTTACATGGTGAGGTATGATAAGCCTGAATGTTCTACTGATAACCTCAAGTTGTCAGGAGAAACTAAAGAAAGCTCCTACCTAGTACATTAGGTGTAATGAACTCATAGAAAGACATGAACCATATTCATACAGGATGGGGCAGGTATGAATGGGTTACATACAATTAACACATAATACAATAAGGGAACATGCAAATCAATGAGATCAGATCTGCTTTAGTGTTCTTCTATTTGATTCATGCTTTGTCTCTGTGACAAAACCAAAAATAGCCTGTTGCAAGGTGGGATTCAGAATTTTTGTATTAAACAAGTAAAGAAATTTGAATCAACCATTAAAATGATTTCTCTTAGCAGATAATTGAATGAATGATGCTTCAATCATGACTTTTTTCTAAGAGTAATTTTTGCTTTGTCTCAAGATCTTCATTAGATGGGAGGGTTTGCAAACATTTAAGGGAGAAAAGTTATTTGTTAAGATTTTTTTTGGATAATTAATTTATTATTGGTTTTCAACATTCGCTTCCACAAGGTTTTGAATTTTAAATTTTCTACTCTTCCCACAACTTCCCTCCCCCAACCCAGATGGCATATAATCCAATATAGGCTCTATATATACATTCATATTAAGCATATTTTCTCATTAGTCATGATGTAAAGAACAATTAGAACTAATGAGAAGAACCACGAGAATGAAACAATAAAATAAAACAAGGAAAAGTGTAAGGGACCACAGGCCCAGTATGACCTCTGGAAAATTACTAGGTTGCAGTTGTCAAGGCCTCCTTGTGATAAGAACAAATTATAGACAAAGCTGTATCTCTTCCTGGAATACCCCGCCCCTATACCCTTGGTGGTCCTTGTGATAAGAACAGATTACGGACAAAGCTGTATCTCTTCCTGGAATACCCCGCCCCTATACCATTGGTGGAACTCCCCCACTCCCTCTTACTGTGTGTATAACTACCCTGAGCTTGCCTTCAATAAACGAGACTTGATCAGAAAGCCTGCCTTGTCTCCATTTCCTGTGTCCCCTGCTCCCCTCCTTCTTTTACAGGTCCGGACCTCTGTTGATGTCCCACGGGACGGGACAGAAAAGGAGAGCAAATAGTATGTTTTCATCTGCATTCAGACTCCATACTTCTTTCTGTGGGTGTAGATAGCAATTTTCATCATGAATCTACTTGAGTTGTCTTAGATTCTTGCATTGCTATGAAGAGCCAAGTCTATCAAAGTCAGTCATCTCATAATGTGGCTGTTACTGTGTATAGTGTTCTGGTTCTGCTCATTTCACGTAGCATCAGTTCATATAAGGCTTTCCAGGTTTTTTATGAAGTCCACCTACTCATCATTTCTTATAGGACAATAGTATTCCATTACATTCATATACTACAACTTGTTCAGCCATTCCCCAACTGATGGGCATCCCCTCACTTTCCAATTCTTTGCCACCACAAAAAGAGCTGCTAAAAATATTTTTGTACATATGGGTCCTTTTCCTGTTTTTATGATTTCTTTGGAATACAGACCTAGAAGTGGTATTGCTGGGTCAAAGAGTATACACAATTTTATAGCCCTTTGGGCATAGTTCCAAATTGCTCTCCAAAATAGTTGGATCATTTCACTACTCCACCAACAATGTATTAGTGTTCCAATTTTCCCACATCTTCTCCAACATTTATCATTGTCCTGTTTTATCACGTTAGCCAATCTGATAGGTGTGATGTGGTACCTCAGAGTCATTTCGATTTGCATTTCTCTAATAAATAGTGATTTAGAACATTTTTTTCATGTGACTATAGATAGCTTTAGTTTCTTCCTCTGAAAACTGACTGTTCATATCCTTTGACCACTAATCTTCATATCCTTTGACCATTTATCTATGATTATTTTTAAAGCACAACTTCTTTGAGGAACTAAAACCTTTGAATTGTGGAATGGCAATGTCTCTGAAGAATTGGCGTATTATGAGCATAAGTAGTTTTGAACAAATTACCAAAAAATAAATGTACACGAGAAGTGTAAAGTATGTTATAAGAAAAATATAGAAATGGAAAAGGTGGGCTAGTCATGTAATAAAAATGAGGGATAACAAATGGACAGCCTTGTGGTCCACTGATATGCATATAATCTCAAAACCTCTACAGTAAAGGCCCCAGCATGATAGGTAGACCCCCTGCAGATAATTTCTGGGAGAACCTAGACAAGAGTAGCACAGAATTGAGAAGTTATGGATAGGCTTCAATCTGCATTAGTGGAGGGAGTATTTACATTGATGGGATCACAAATCTAATAAATCATTAAAGATTTATCAAGTTACATACAAATACACATATATTCTGCACTAAAATATCATTGTGAGGCCTCATTATAGCTTGGATGTGATCCTGGATTCTCAAGGGTTATGATAGTGTAACCTGAACTGTCAGTTCCTCTCAATCTGGTAATGATGAAGATGGGATCTAGACTCCAAAAAGGAAAAACCCTGGACTTTCCCACATGGCCAAATCTCTGGATTTTGCCTGAGGTTATAATCTCATCAACTGGCCTTTTGTTATTGCCTACACCCAACCTCCCAATTTTCTGTTGCCCTTAACCTAGCCTAGCCCTCCATTGTCTTACCTCCCTGTGGCCCCAGACCACTTCCCACCCTTGATCCTATCTAGGCTCCATTCCCCCTTGGCCCTGTGGTCCAGGTCCCTGGAATTCTGTTACCTCAAAGACTACTTGGCCACTCCTAGATCCCTCCCATAGTCTTTCTTTATATAAGGTCCATCTTGTCTCCATTAAGGTGCTCTGATTCTTATAATCTAGTCACTGCTCAGATTTTTACAATTTAGCCAATAGCTCACTAATGTTCAGACTCTTTAAGGGTCTGCCCAATATGACAGATGTTCTAATAAACCTCGTCTTTGGCTGAAAGAAGGCTTGGGTCAAATTCTTTCAAGTGGGAGCCATATATCGTGATTTTGGGCATCCAGCACCCCTAAACCTCTAGACCTCATCAGTAAGGCTTCAAGCATGAGACCTATACTAGACTAGATAGCTTTTATCTGAGGAATAGTCCAGCTTAGTCTTAAAAGACTCATCTAATTAGCTCTAAGGAAATGTTAATTTATCTTAAAATATTAGGATTCTTGTTTGTCAGGATTGGTTTACACATCCATTAGTGATCCATCTGATCACAGAAATTTGAGCTAGGGACATGAGAGATCAATTAGTCTATACTAAGAAACTGAGGCCCAGAGAGAATGATTTGTCTGCAGTCCTATTGCAGAGCCTGCATTCAACCCTGAGTCTACTGACTTCAAAGCTTAAACTCTTTCTACTCCATGACTTAGTTTTACACCTCCTCAAAAGGATTTCACAACTATATCCATTACCTTGGTTTGCAACTTTTCTCACTATACTTTCATGTGAGAAAAAAAATGATACTTTTTTTTAAAGGATAAGAAATACATTTGTACTTATTTGTCTCCATCAATAGCTGCAATTTCTAGGTCTATTTATAGTTCACTGAATATAATAGACATGCATGCTAAGAAGCGCTATCAAATTGTGTTTGAAATTGGAGTCATTTATATGTACAAAAAGTCTCTGAAAATTTGTGGGCCATTTAAATGAGTTCACTTTTGAAATATCAGACTTCACTGGGATGTGCATGTACTCCTTTTTTGTTGTTGCTGTCAGTCAAGTTTCACATTCTGCATACTAAAAAGGTTCATTGAATGTTTTCAATTAGGTGCAACAATTATTGAGAAAGAGGTCTTAAAACAACAAAAAAATATGGTACTGAACTCGGGATAACTGATATGATCTTAAAGTACACTTTGGTAGGTAAAAGGGGCAGGGAAACATGATTTAAGTTTGTGGCATCTGAAACACCTTGGAGAAATGAACTATACTATATTGTTATAATATTAATTATCTTTTGTGACTGTGATAAGGAACTAATGATAGACAGACCCCTAAAAAGCCCTGGACTTTCCCACATGGCCCAGGTGCCTGGTTTGTCTGGGGCACCTGGCTCTTCTCAGTTAATAATCCTTTCAACTTTGACCCTGCCCCAATCTCCAATTCTCTGCTACTTCTAACCTAGCCCATCCTTTCATTGTCTGTTACCTCTGGATTGCTCCAGCCACTTCCCACCACTTTCACTCTGGGGTGAAGGACCCTGATTAGTGTCTTGTGTTACCCCAATAAATGCCTTTACTTGATTTGGAGATAGTCTAAACAAATTCTTTTGAGATGACCTTGTACTCCAACATTTTGGAGTATACCCTCAACTTCAACATTAATGCTCTAGGAAACTCCCAAGGAGTATAAATAAAAGAGAAAGTTCCTTGTAGAGGGAATGTCCTATACCAATAAAATCATTGATCTAACTTTTATCACTTCTACGCCTTTTTGGAGGGGAAAAAAAAAACCTAGATCTAAACCTATGATTTCATCAATGTGGATAAATCATGTAATGAAAACTTTCTCCATCCCATGAAGATTGTCAACTTATTTGTAACTGAAAGTATTAGGGCGTTGTCTGGGGGCAATACAAGGTTAAGTGGCTTACCCAGGAGGATTTGTGGGTTTGGCTAAGATATAAAGGATAATAGCAGGGATAGTGTGATCTACTAATGATTTTTTTGGACTTGAGCATATTTGTAAGTAGGAACCAGTAGAGAGGTAGAGATTGAAGATTAGAAATAAAAGAGTAGGGATATTGGAAAAGATGGGAGGAAATGGGGATTATCATAAATGTGGCTAAGGTGGCCTTATTGAAAAGAAAGACTACCTCTTCACCACAGAGTGGAATAAAGGAGGAAAATACGGGATTTGATGTCAAAGTATTATGAAATGAAAATTTGAGCAGAGGGAATTTATGACTAATTGCCTTGGTTTTCTTAATAAATAAATATGAGGTGAGGTCCTTAGGTTAGAAGGAGTTGTATGAGAAGCTTAAGGAAATCTTCAGTTTGAATAGCCAATCATGAGGGGGATAGAGAATCAATTAGAAAGGAGTAAAAGAATTGTCTTGTGGCTGTGAAGATTCAGTTGAGATAAGAAAATAAATTTGTAGGGGACCCAATTAATATGATTGTGTTACTTCCTCCAGCTCCATTCAGCAGCATGTGTCAGAGTCCTGAAGGAGGATGGTGTGAATAATACAAGATTGGGGTTTGGTAAGGTATGAGCAGTGATAGGATAAGGGAGCAAGGAATTTGAGAATAGAAAATAATTGATATTGTGAAGATAGAGCAGAAGCAATGGCCTGGGGAGTGGAAGGATTGGAAATTTCAGTGAGGGCAAAGAATAGGTTTCAGAGGAGTATTATAAAGGGAAAGATAGAATGATAAGAGGTTGCTTGGTTGCTGTCTGTCCTCCCTTTTGGAAGAGGACTATGACATCAGGGAGGTGATGCCGTGACACGCAAGTGAATTGGATTTAAGTAAGGCAGGGCTGTGCAAAGTCATGAGCCTCACTTTCTCCTCCAGAGCCATCTGGATCCAGTAACCAGATATAGATCAGGACAACTGCAGATGGCCCAGGATACAATGGAGGATGTTGGCCTTTTCAAGCTAAAGTTCTTTAATAGGTCTCAGTTTGACTGAGGCAATGCCTGTTCAGTAATCAAGGCTTAATAAGAAATGAGGGGGGCAGTTAGGTGGCTCAGTGGATAGAGCACAGGCTCTGGAATCAGGAAGACCTGAGTTCAAATCCAGCCTCAGACACATACACTCACTAGCTGTGTGACTCTGGGCAAGTCACTTAATCTCAATTGCCTCACCAAAAAAAAAAGAAAAGAAAAGAAATGAGGCAAGAATGGGCTAGGAATGGCCCTTTAAAAAAAAACAAAACAGATCTGTGAAGGGAAGACCCTCAGGGTTTCTGGCCAAAACAGAAACAACTGCTATGTACATTCATGATAAGAAATGATGATTGGATGAAGGAATTTCAGAGTTCATACTTATGGAAGTTGAATACTTGTGTGTGATGGCAAAATCAAAGGTATGACTATTCCTGTGTGTAGCTAATGTGGAGTGGGTTGAATAGAATGAGGAAAGCAATGGTTCTGATATTTGAGGGAATGTCCATTTGTATGTTGAAGATCCTTAAGATGAGGGTAGGAGTTGGTATAGAGAAAGCATCTATGAGATGGGCACTGAACTCAGAGAAATGGGAGAGGATGTCCTGGGGGCTAATACATAACAGCTACCAGGATGTGTACTGGGTGATAAATTTGGGTAGAGTAAGACTCAAAGGCAATAAGGTGGATGAGTAGAAGGAAAGCCTAGAAGTGATTATATGGAGCAAGGAGTAGTACAACTGCTCTTCTAGGATCTGTGGGTTGGAGGAGGGGTATTAGAGAAGGTACCATCAGCACTAGGAAGGATGGCCAAAGATGCAATATTATCTGAGGGGACCAGGTCTCTGTGTGCTAGAAGATGGAAAAAAAATTTGAGAAAGTAGTGATTGGAGGAAAATGGAAGGATGTTTAATTATGGATGAGAGTTTCAGAGGACAGTAGAAGATATGGGCATATATGAAGTGGAACATTAGAGAGGTAAGGATGAATGAGAGGGCAGAAGGGACTCAGGAGGACAGGTTTATAGTAATTTGGAGATTTATTATCATTGGTACTTAGAAGACTAAGAGGAAGTGTGAGTTTGCTAACTACTGGGGAATGAGTCTTAGCAGAATATCAGTTGATGAGAAGTCAGTCCATAAGCATTTATCAAATGCTTACTGTATTCCTGGCACTGCACCTGGGGATACAAAGAAAGGCAAAAAACAGTTCCAGCCCTCAAGGAGTAAATATATCTTCTAAAAGGAGAAACAATATGTAAATACCTAAGTATATACAAGACCTATATAAAATAGGTGAACAATAAACTGAAAGGAAAAGGTATTAGCAGCTAGGAAGACTGGGAAAGGCCCTTCCAGTCTGCTTTACCTTCACACCAGCTGCATTTCCCATCCCTTCCCTACCTTTCCAGCTCCCCTTTATGTTGTGTTTTCTCCTACTAGCTCCTTGAGAGTTAGGGACTATCTTGTTTTCTTGTTTTTATATCTCCAGAGCTTAGCATAGTGCTTGACATGTGGTAAGTGCTTAACAAATGTTCTTTCTTCTTTCTCCTTCCTTCCTTCCTTCTTTCCTTCCTTCTTTCTTTTCTCTCTCTTTTTCTATGTATCCATCCATCTATCCATCCATCTGTCTGTCTGTCTGTCTATCCTATACTTTGAGACAGTCACTTTTGCCTCTGAAAGGAGGAGAGATTGGAGGGGAGAGACACTTAAAGGAGGGAGATCAGTTAGCAGGCATAACAATACGGTGGAGAGGAAATAAGACCCTGAATTAAGGTTGAAGCAATATGAGTAGAAAGAAGGGATCATATATGAGAAAAGTTGTAAAGGTGGAAATGAGGGGAATTGACAACAGATTGGATGTGTGGGATGAGTAAGAAGTCAGAATTATACTGTTTACAGGCCTGGGGAACTAGGGTGATGGTAGAGATACTGACATTAATAGGGAAGCTCAAGATAGGAGAGAGACTTCAAGGTAAAACGGGAATGCCTAGAGGACATTCAGTTCAAGGTGTACAAAAAGGCATTTGGAAATGTGTGACTACAGCTCAGCAGAGAAAGTAGGGCTGGATATACAGATCTCTCGGGTCAGGGTTATCTCTTAGGCTGTCTGTCCCCCATGCCTTGAAAACTATCCTCAATTCCTACTACTCATCTCCCTGGCTTCCTTTAAGCCTCAGCTAAAATCTCACCTTCTTCCCTAACCCCTCTTAATTGTATTGCAGTGCCTTCCCTCTTTTTTTTTGTAATTTTTTTTTAATTTTACACTTAAATACAAAATGAGAAAAGAAAAAACAAACTATTGCCTTGTATACAGCAGACCATAAGAGAGGATCCAATATAAAACAATAAATTTCCATTTCAAAAAACCTAAATACTACCCATTGTTTTCAAAGCTGTTCATTTTTTTTTTTTGCTTTCTTGTTGGTTTTCTTTTGTTCTCTGCTGTGCACTTTTTACTTTACTCCCCTCCCTCCCCTCCCCCCTAAAGAAGGCTACAATTAAGCGTGGGTATATATATGTGTACATATCATATATGTATATACACACACACATATACACTCATACACATACATGTAAGACCGTACTATGCTTATTTCTTCCTATCATCTATTTCTCTGAAGGCGGATAGCATCTTCCTTCATAAGTCCAAGTCTTTCCATGTTTTTCTAAATCAAAGAGCTCATCATTTCCTATACCACAGCAATATTCCTTTCTGGATTCAAATAGCAGCTCCCTTCACAAGATCATTGAGGTTTATTTGGGCATTTTTAATAGTCAAAATGACTTGGTTGCTCAGAGTTGTTTTTAAAACAATACTGCTGTTACGGTATACAGAGTTCTTTTGGTTCTGTTCATTTGACTCTTCATTATTTCATGGAGGTTTCTCCATGCTTTTCTAAAATCATTGAGCTCATCATTTCTTATAACAGAGTAATATTCCATCATGAATATATACCATAATTTTTTGGCTATTTCCCAACCTATGAGCATCCTGCAGTTTCTAGTTCTTTGCCACCACAAAGAGAGCTGCTATAAATATTTTAGAACATGTAGGTTCTTTTTCATTTTCCCTAATCATCTTGGGAAACAGACCTAACAATTGTACTGCTGGGTCAAATTTGCCTATATGCAGTTTAATAACTCTTTGGACATAATTCCAAACCTCTCTCCAAAATCGTTGGATCAGCTCACAGATCCACCAACAATGAATTAAAGTCCCAACTTTTCCGCATCCCCTCCAATATTTGTCACTTTCCCCTTCTATCATTTTAGCCAATCTGATAGGTGTAAAATGATATCTCAAGGTTGTTTAAATGTGCATTTCTCTAATCAATAATGATTTAGAGCATTTTTTTCAAATGACTACAAATTGTTTTGATTTCTTCATCAGAAAACTGCTTGTTCATATCCTTTGACCATTTATAAATTGGGGAATAACTCTTGTTCATATAGATTTGACAAAGTTTTTTATATGTTTGAGATATGAGACCTTTATCTGAAGAACTGTCTATAATCCCCCCCCCCCCTTTTTCTGCTTTCCTTCTGATCTTGGCTACCTTTGTTTTATTTATACAAAACCTTTTAAATTTAATGTAATCAAAAATATCCATTTTACATTTCACAACACTCTCTCTCTCTTGTTTGTTTGTTCATAAATTGTCTGCTTCTTAGCTAGTGTTTTAATTTGCCAATGATGTTACAAATGCAAGAAGAATGCTCCTTAGGGTAGTTTTTTTTTAACTAGAAAGAGTGACTCTGATGCTTGGAATTCCAGGCACCATGGCTGGTTGATTAGAAGACAGCATACTTCTTTTACCAATGCACAGAGAGATAACCAGGTTTTAAGGATGAAAAGTAATAGAATGTTCCCCAAAATTATTACTGAGGAAATAATGAAAGAAGAAAGTTGATAATTTCAAACTGAATGTCCTAGAGGAGAGATCTCAAATTCATCTTGCTCAAAATTAAACTCATCTTTCCCACTAGACCTCCTTTTTGCTCACCCTGCCCCACTTACCATTTCCCATTTTTCAAACTTCCTATTTTTGTTGCAAGTATCTCTCCCACCTCCCAGGTTCATAACCTCAGTATCATCCTGGATTCCTCAGTTTTCTTCACACATCCAATCAGTTGCCAAATATTATCCTTTGTAGCTTCAAAACAGTCCTCAAATCAAATTCTCTTTCTTCACTCATACAATTATCATCACTCATCTAAAATGATTATTTTAATAATCTCCTAATAAGTCTCTCAGCCTCAAGTCTTTACTCTGGGCCTATTCTACACATGGCTGTAAAAGTTATCTTCCCTAATTGCAAATCTGACCATGTGACTCCCCTACTCATTCACTGGCTTTCTATTGCCTCTACAACCAAATGTAAACTTCATCAGTTTAGTTTTTAAAGCCCCAAACAATCTGCAACCACCTATACTTCTAGCCTTATTGCACATTACTCCCCTTCTTGCATTCTCCATCTAGCCACACCATCAATATCTGTTTCTTACAAATGACACTCCTCCCATTCCCCCATCTCTATGCTTTTTGCACTAGCAGTCTCATGGACTTGGAATGCAATCTCTCCTTACCTCATTGAGTCCCTCTCTTCCTTTAATATTCAGCCCCAAAACTATTTTCTGCATGAAACCTTTCCTGATTATTCCTCTTCCTCCTCATATTAAACAATTTTATAAATTAAAAAAATTATATTTATATATATGCTTATTGTCTTCCCCCATTAGAATGTAAGCTTCTTGTGAGGAAGTATTATTTCACTCTTTGTGCTTGTATTCACAGAATACTTAAGTCTGTGATCTCATTGATTTGCATGTTCCCTTGATGGGGTGATGGGACCTGGACCCATAAAAGGAAAAGACCATGTCTTTGAAAGCAACCCAGTGTCTGAACTTTTCCATTTAGCAGGCCAGATCACTGGTGCCTCACCCAAGGCATCTGGCTCACCTCAGCCTACCCAGATATTGGACAGTCCTTTCACAGTCCCTCTTGGTCAACCCCAGATTACTTAATGCTAGTTTCACAATTGCACCTGGCCCACCCCAGGCTAATTACCACTCCTTAATCCCATTCTGATCTTTTCACCATCCCTTTTTTGTATATAAGTATCAGTCTCACCCCCATTAAGTTGCAGATTGACTAGGAATCTAGCCTGCACTATTGGCTTTACAATAAACTTTGCCACTTTGACTGGAAGACATTTGAGTGCATTAATTCTTTCCAGGTGGACACCACCCTGTACCCTGACATTTCAGAGATCCCAGCAACCCCAAACCATATTGCCCTTATTGTTGTATGTATCTATTGTATGTAACTCATCTGTACCTGCCCCATCCTGTGTAAATTTGGTTCATGTCTTTCCATGAGTTCACTACACCCAATGTACTGGGTAGGAGCTTTCCTCAGTTTCTTCTGACAACTTGAGGATATCAGTAGAATATTCAGGCTTATCATACCTCACCATATAACCAGCCCAACTTCTTCTGTCATACCTTTCTCTGATTACATCTTCTGCTCCTGTTCTTCAATGTCCCTCTTTGGCATAAGCTGTGATCTGCTTATACTTACCATACTCTGTGATATTCCTTTCCATTTATTCAGAGGCTTTTGAATTGCTTGTCTTACAATTATATAACAACATTGATTCATTATAAGAAAAAAGACATTATGTTTTTGTGACGGGGTGGGCAAGGAGTCATAGAATTATGTGACTTAGAGCTGGAGGGGACCTTGGTAACATAAAGCATGAATTGAAGGTGGTTCACAAAGGGAAGAGAATAGTTGTTTGTTTTTTAGAGAGCCCTTAGAAGAACAAACTAAGTACATTCATCCTAGCCTTGTGGAAATTTTTTTTTTCAAAAAACTCTCCACTCATTTGTTGAAATACATATGGACAATTCTAGGGAGCTAGTCTGAGGCCAGGGGATTTGATGTTCTAAAGATGTTCTAAAGATTTGATGGTCTAAAGAGTAAATGGTGCTTTTTGCTTTTCTTTTTCCCAAGGGGTGAGGGAGATAGGGAGAAATGGTGGTCCCCCAAACTACAAACCTAAGGGCTTAGCATCATAATAGCTTGCTTGGACTTTCTATGGAAATTGTTTTCCTTTTGGTGGTCCCCAAGGCTCACCAACAGGCAAGTCATTTACTATCACAGAATATAATTACTGTTTCCTACTGGCAGGTCATAAACACATGCATTTTGAAATAGGGCTATTGCCCATTGTTCTAAGGTATCCATGGTGGGTAAGTAGAGTAAAAGGTTAGAATTTAATCTTTGTGGAATCTTTCTCTTGCAAACTGCAGGCCATTGAGATGTTTGGGGAGTGGTACTAATGGACACTTGAGACTCTGGAAATGCAGAGCCTAAGGTATGAATGCCTTAGCATAGAATTTGGTTGGGGGCCTGCTGAAGCTAAGACTTTGCAAATGAAAGGCAGGCACTAGCATGCTAGTGTGAAAAGTGAAGAACCCTCAGTATAAGTGGTATAAATGGTATAAGATATTGATCTGTACTCAAATTCTGCCCGACTGCTTTCCAGTTTTCCCAACAATGTTTACCAAATAGTGAATTTTTATCCTAAAAGTTTAAATCTTTACATTTGTCAAATACATAGTTACTATAATCACTTACTGCTCTGTATTGCCTACTCTGTTCTACAGATCCACCTTTTTATTTCTTAGCCAGTACCAGATAATTTTGATAATTACTGCCTTATAGTTTAAGATCTGGTACTGCCAGACCTCCTTCCTTTACATTTTTAAAAATTAATTTCTTTGGTATTCCTGACCTTTTGTTCTTCCAAATGAATTTTGTTATTTTTTCTAGCTCAATAAAATAATTTTTTGGTAATTTAATTGGGATGACATTGAATAAATACATTAGTTTATATAGAATTGTCATTTTTATTATATTGGCTCTACTCACTCATGAACAATTAGTATTTCTCCAGTTATTTGAATCTGACTTTATTTAGTCAGATAAAACACACAAAAATGTTTTATAATTAAATACATGTTGTTCATGGGTTTGTCTTGGCAGGAAGATACTCAAGTATTTTATATTGTCTACAGCTATTTTAAATGGAATTTCTCTATATTTTGCTGCTGGACTTTGTTAGTAATATATAGAAATGCTGACGATTAATGTGGGTTTATTTTGTGTCCCGCAAATTTGTTAAAGTTGTTAATTGTTTCAACAAATTTTTTAGTTGAATCTCTAGTATTTTCTAAGTATATCATCATATCACCTGCAAAAAGAGATAATTTTATTACCTCATTGCCCATTCTGATTCTTTCAATTCCTTTTTTTCTCTTATTGCTATTGCTAGCATTTCTAATACAATATTGAATAAAATAATATTGGTGATAATGGGCATTCTTGTTTCACTCCTGATCTTATTGAGAAGGCTTCTAGCTCATCCCCATTACAAATAATCTTGCTAATGCTTTTAAGTAGATGCTTCATATCATTTTAAGTAAAAATCCATTTATACCTATGCTTTCAAGAGTTTTTTAATAGGAATAAGTATTATTTTTTGTCAAAAGCTTTTTCTGTATCTGTTGATATAATCATGTAATTTTTGTTGCTTTTTAACATAATCAATTATGTTGATAGTTTTCTTTATGTTAAACCATCTCTGCATTCCTAGTGATGGGGTTAGAATCTGGGCCCCAGAAAGGCAAAAACCCTGGACTTTCCCACATGGTCAAATCTCTGGCGGTCCCCTGAGGCTATAATCCCATCAACTGGCCTTTCATTGTGGCTACACCCAATCTCCCCTCCATTGTTTTGCCTCCCTATGGCTCCTGGCCATTTCCCACCCTTAATCCTAGCAAGGTTCCAAGGTCCAGGACCCAGGAGTTTTGTTCACCTCAGCTTACTGGCTACTCCTAGGTCCTTCCCACAGTCTTTCTGTATATAAGGTCCATCTTGTCTCCATTAAGATGCTTAGATTCTTATAATCTAGCCACTGCTCTGATTCTTAGAATCCAGCCATGGTTGGGATTCCTAAAATCTAGCCACTGCTTGCCCATGTTCAGACTCCTTAAGAGTCTGCCTAATATGATGGATGTTCTAATAAACCTTGTCTTTGGCTGAAAGAAGGCTTGGGTTAAGTTCTTTTGGGCAGAACCCATGTATTGTGATTTTGGGATCCCAGCACCCCCAAACCCCTAAACCACATCACTAATATAAATCTCACTTGTTCACAATGTATAATCTTTGTGATATATTATTGTAGTTTCCTGGCTGGTATTTTATTTAAGATTTTTTGCATCCATATTCATTAATGAAATTGTCTTCCTGGTTTAGGTATCAACTTTATATTTGTTTCACAAAAGGAGTTTTGCAGGACTTTTTCTTTGCCTATTATTCCAAATAATTTAATATTGGAATTAGTTAATATTTAAATGATTTTAAAGTTATTTTTTTCTATGTGTTTTTGGATCTCTTTTTTTTAATTGGATGACTTTTCATAATTTTTTTTCTAGCATTACTTTTTCAGGCTTGTGACCATTTTATATTTTTCTTTGAAGCTGAAGTAGCTATTTTGATTTCACTGTCTTCTTCAGAGTTTGAACTTAGATCTTCTCTATCACTGTAGTGCTATATTTGGCTGGGTTCTTTCTCTTTTGCTTACTAATCATTTAGCAGCTTATTTCTTGGCTGTTAACTTTATGTTAGAGTTGGCTCTAGTCCCAAGGTATAGGGGATAATGTCTCAGGCTTCAGGTTTTTCATGCTGTTGTTTTTTGAGCTCTATTTGAGCCATGACCAGGGCCCCCAGCAACACTGTCACTACAAAGGCAAATGCTCTTACTTCCTGACAACCCTTCTGAGGCTGCAAACTTCAGCTTACCCCTCTGCCCCAGAACCAAAACCAGGTGATGGGGTTGGAATCTGGGCCCCAGAAAGGAAAAACCCTGGACTTACCCACATGGCCAAATCTCTGGCGTTCCCCTGAGGTTATGGTTCCATCAACTGGTCTTTCATTGTGGCTACACCCAATCTCCCCTCCATAGTCTTGTCTCCCTATGGCCCCAAGCCACGTCCCATTCTTGGTCCCACCTATGCTCCATTTGCTGCCCTTGGGAATTCTATTACCTCATGGACTACTTAGCCACTCTACCACAATCTTTCTGTACTTTCCCACAAGGCCAGGTCTCTGGCATTCCCCTGAGGCTATGGTCCCATCAACTGGCCTTTCATTGTGGCTACACCCAATCTCCCTTCCACTGTTTTACCTCCCCATGGCCCCAGGTCATTTCCCCACCCTTAATCCTACCTAGGTTCCATTCTCCCTTGGCCACCAGGTCCAGGTCCCAGGAGTTCTGTTCACCCCAGCTTACTAGCCACTCCCATCCAGATCTCCTTAGGCCCTTCTCATCACCCCAAACTATTTGGCCACTCCTAGATCCCTCCCACAGTCTTTCTGTATATAAGGTCCACTTGTCTCCATTAAGATGCTCTGATTCTTAGAATCTAGCCAATAGCCCATAGATGCTCAGATTCCTTAAGAGTCTAGCTAATATGGCGAATCTTCAATAAACCTTGTTTTTGGCTGCAGGAAGGCTTGGGTCGAATTCTTTCGGGTAGGACCTGTGTATTGTGATTTTGGGGTCCCAGCACCCCTGAACCTCTAAACCACATCATAGGACACCACTCTCCTTGGAGTAACCACAGCCAGCAGGGCCCTGCCCCTCTGCAGCCACAATCACTGACATAGCCACAGCCTGATTAGACTACATCTGGTCAGCACACCTGGGCCCTAAGTCCAGCACCAATGGCCTGCAATTTTCCCCTGGTCAGCCCTCTAACAGCCCCCCACCCCCCCATTGTCTATGAGGCAAAAGTTCCTGAAGCAGACACTGCCATCTGCACAGCTTGCTTGTTGTTTGTTGATTCAGTGGGTATCTTTAGGGAGGTTATCTGTACTTCAGACATGCTGAAGATAGACATCTATTATCCTGAATAAGAAAGCCTTCTTAGAAAACTATTAATTAGCCTTCTAAAATTTTATATAGAAAAGAAAATTGTCTATTATTCCTAGAATAATTGTAATGTTTAAGAGACCTTGAATTAGCAAAAAAAAAAGGGAAAAAAGGAAGTTCTAAAATTAATGTACATAAAAAATTTTCAAATCACTCCAACAATAATATTTAGAGTGCTTAACTTAGAACAGGCCATTCAAGATCCACTCAAGTTATATTCCATATATTCAAGTTGAGAGATATTTGGGAATAATAGAAAGCCAGCCTTGAGTCATGAAGGAGTAGGTCCACGTTCCCCTTTTGGGCCAGAAAAGGGAAGCTTCCTACACTGTCTATGTGACCCAGGCAATTCTCTAAGATAAGTTTCAGAGGAGATTCCAATCTGCAGCGGTGGAAGAAGTCTCCATATCAGGAGTTCCCAACATTTATGAAATCATATATCTGGAATAACAACAACAACAACAAAAAGGGGACCAAAAAGAAATACTTGTTAGTGGAATTGGTATATGTTGCATACAGTGTGTTATTATTGTTGTTGTTCAGTAGTTTTCTGGTCTTTTCTGATTTTCCATGACTCCATTTGTGGTTTTCTTGGCAAAGATACTGAGTAGTTTGCTATTTCTTTCTCC
Source organism: Vombatus ursinus (assembly GCF_900497805.2). Lineage (NCBI taxonomy): Eukaryota > Metazoa > Chordata > Mammalia > Diprotodontia > Vombatidae > Vombatus > Vombatus ursinus. The sequence goes on from NW_020954723.1 coordinate 16,431,148, forward strand.
AGCTCATTTTACAGATGAGGAAACTGAGGCAAATAGGGTCAAATGACTTACTCAGGGTCACACAGCTAGTGTCTAAAGCAGGGGTGGAGGACCTGTGGCCTTAAGGCCACATATGGCCCTCTAGGTCATTAAATGAGGCCTTTTGACTGAATCCAAACTTCACAGAACGAATGCCCTTAATAAAAGGATTTGTTCTGTATAACTTGGACTCAGTCAAAAGGCCACACCCCAGGATCTAGAAGGCCACATATGGCCTTGAGGCTGCAGGTTCCCCACACCTGGTTCTGAAGCCCGATTTTAACATAGGAAGATGAGTCTTCCTGACTCCAACTTTAGCACTCTATCCACTGCGACGCCAGATACCCATACGGTAGATACTTAATGTTTATTGAATTGAATTGAATCACAGATACTAAAAAACTCAAAACTATGGATTAAAAAAAGTAAACAACCCAAGTGGCTGTTCCAGATCTAGTTCTTATATATGTTTATGTTTGTAAGTTACGGACTACATGCATACAAACATAGAAATTAGGGGGAATGACTAAGTTAATTTAATGAAAGACTGGCACTCTATGTTTTTGTTTGTTTTTTTTTCTTCTGAATTTACCATAAAAATCTAATATTTAAAAGAATTACCTCATAGCAGCATTGGCTGCCTGGTTTTCATTGACTTCAGATTATCTTTTCAGAAACTGAATGTGATAATGACAATTACTGTATAGTTTTTATTGAATCTTAGAGCCGGAAAAGACATTTGAAATAATTTACTCCCAACAACTGTATTTTATAAAAGAGGAAACTTAAAGTCTAGAAAGGGAAAATGTTCTATTCAAGGTCAAGAACTAGGTAATAGAAGGGTAAAAACTAGATTCCAGGACCTCTGAAAAAATGTTGTTCTTTCCACTATGGCATTCTGATTCTCTTTGGTTTTATATATCCACAAAATAATAATCTTAAGAGCTATTATTACTAATGAATAATAATAACAGAAGTGACTTCAATGGCATTGGGAACTTCCAAATTAAGAAATTCCTTCTCTCTACACAGCTTGGTATCTTCTCTCCAATTTATTATCTTAGAGAGTTGCTCAGAGCACAGAAAGACTAAGTGACTTGCCATATAGTCAGTGCATTAGATGCAAGAATTGAATCCAGGTCTTCAGGGCTTTGAGGCCAACTTTCCATCTACCATGGCATGCTGCCTTTCTAATAATAATAAAATGAGTCGACAGGTATATATTTGAATGCATATTCCCTCTAATTTTTTTCACTTGTGAGTAAATACACATTCATTTAATACTCATTCAGTAAAGATTTATTAAGTGCCTACTATGTGCCAGGTGCTGTGCTAAATGCTGTGAATATAAAAAGAAGCAAGACAGTCGCTGCCCTCAAGGACCTTACAATCTAATGGAAGAGACAACTTGCAACAAATGTACAAAAATCAAGCTATATAAAGGATAAATAGGAAATAATTAAAAGAGGGAAAGCACTGGATTTAAGAGGGGTTAGGGAAAGCTTCCTTTAGAAGGTGGGATTTTAGTTGGTACATCAAGGAAGCCAGGGAGGTCAGTAGTTGGAGTTGAGGGAGGAAGAGTATTCCAGGCATGAGGGACCACCAGAGAAAATGCCCTGAGCTGAAAGATGGAGTCGCTTGTTTGGGGAACAGCCAAGAAGCCAGTGTACTAGATTAATGAGTATGTGTTGGGGAGGAAGGTGTAAGAAGACTAGAAAGGGAGGAGGTAGCTAGGTTATGAAGGGCTTTGAATGTCAGAGCATTTTGTATCTTGTAGGCAAGAGGGAACCACTATTGAGTGGGGGTGTAAGGTGACATGATTAGATGTGAATTTTAGGAAAATCACTTTATTGAGTCAATAGAGAATGGATTGGAATAGGGAGAGATTCGAGGCAGGCTGATCCACCAACAGGCTACCGCAATGAATTGAGGAAGACCTGTTCTAGAATGGTGACAGTATCAGAAGAGAAAAGGGGGCCTATTCAAGAGATGTTGCCAAGGTGAAATCAACAAGCCTTGGCAATAGCTTGGATATGAGGGATGAGAGATAGGGAAGAATCCAGGATGATTTCTAATTGTCAGCTTGAGGGAGTGGAAGGATAGTGTTGCTCTCCACAGTAATAGAGAAGGTGAAGACAGTTTATATGCAACGTGGTGGTGCAGTCAACTAGCTTTGAATAAAGTTAACCTGGCATACTTAATAATATAATACACATAACTGTTACTACGATGCATTGTAGGTAGGCATTAATGGTGAATAGGTTACATACACAACTGATTCATATCATTTTTTGTACCAAAACTAAGTATTTCTGGAATTAGTGATGAGAAGGGGATGAGGAAATTGGGCAGTAGAGCAAGAAGCTTCTCTAAAGCTGCTTTGGATATTCCCTGATCCCACATCCATGGAAACTTAGGCAGCCTAACGTCAGCCCCTCTCTGACAGAGTCCACCTATAGCCCCAAGTGTTCTAAGGACTCCTATTATGGAGATTTTTGTGCTGTCTTTTAAGAAATTGTTTAAAATTCTGAAATTAGCAAGCAACAAAAACCAAAAAAAAAACCCATTCCATATATAAAGTAGAACAGAAAAAGATTATATGTGGAAGCAAAAGTTTTTATTATATATAGCTTGCTTTAAAAAAGAATATAATAAATTCAGTGTGTTACTTTCAAAGCTCTCCTGTTTAACTGTTTACCTCTGAACTTCTCTTCTCTTCTGAGCATTTTTAAAAATGCTCCTAACACCTTTATTTAATTTCTTCTTTTCTTCTTTTTGGCAACCCCAACTGCTAGACCTCCCTCTTCTTTTCCTCTTCCACAGTGAAAAAAAAAAAGTGAAAAACACAATCCTGGTAACAAATAAGCGTAGTCAGGCAAAAACAAATTCACACAGTGTCCATGTCCAGCACTGTGTTCTTAATCTGCAACTTAAATCCACCATCTCTCTGTCAGGCAGTGAGTAGCATGATTAATCATTGGTTCTCTAGAGTCATGGTTAGTCATTGCCAAGTGTACCCCAGAGACAACCAAAACTTTTTTTTCTATCAAAATTGAAATTACCAAGCTTTAACACCCATCTTGCTCATCCAAATTCGGTGTCAAATCACTTTTGACAATTTCTAAAAATTAAATCTACCTTTCAAAGAGTGAGACTTTCCACCATTGAAAGGTATTCCCAAGAATGTGCTATAAGCTCTGAAGACAATTCCAAGAGATTGAGTATTGACAGCATTGATAGAATGAGTATAAAGCCTCCTAAGGGGACTTCTTTAAAAGAAACAACATTCTCTTGGATATGTGAGTTTTGCTTTGTTTAGAACACATACACAAATCATCTTGTTTCCCTATATTCATACCTCATATGGTCAATATTTAACCAGGGTATTTTATCTTGGGGCAGCTAGGTGGTGCAGTGGATGGAGTGCCAGGCCTGGAGTAAGGAAGACTCATCTTCCTGAGTTCAAATCTGGCCTCAGACATTTACTAGCTGTGTGACTCTGGGCAAGTCACTTAACCCCTGTTTGCCTCAGTTCCTCATCTGTAAAATGAACTGGAGAAGGAAATAGAAAACCACTCCAGCATCTTTGCCAGGAAAACCCCAAATGGGTTCACAAAGAGTCAGACACCATTGAAAAATGACTGAACAACAAAATTTCATCTTGCCTCAAGTCCTTCCTGTTTTTTAGCTAGTTTTCTGGGTAGATATTGGACATGTTTTCTGCATGATTTAATAATGATTTTTTTCTTCACATTTGAAATGAAATTTACTAGCTGGAGATTTTTCTGAAAACTTTGGTTTAATGCTGAACTCAGCTGTGTACCAGTTACCACCTTATTAAAACATAAAAACAACTTCAAGTATTTAGACTTTGATTTTGGATTAATTATCATCCCTTTTACCCAAACTACTCAAGATAATGCTGCCTAAATAGGATCCATTATATTTGGAAGAGTGGAGACAACAGAAAAAAGCAGGACTTTTTTTTTTAAGTTTTCCCCCAATGACTTCAGTAGCTGTATTCAAGAGGAAATAAAAATGTCTCATAACGCTTTATTTTATTCTCTACACAATCAAGGAAAAACTAAAGTATACCACAAGGCACCTAGTTTTAAAACTCTCTTTTAGTTTTTTCCTACTGACAACAAAATTAATAATCCTTGACAAATGAATAATAATCCCCTGGAAACTATGAGGTTTTCTTTTTCTTCTTCTCTCCTTTTTTTTTTTTTTAAACTTTTCCCATTCTGTGAGGGGAAAGCCAGACACACTGCTGCTGTTGTGAGATAACATGAATGGTGGTCATTTTCCCAATTTTTGCTATTTTTGGAAAAAAAATTATCTAAGCTGTTTTCTTAAAACCTTTGTTGTTACTGTGCAATGATCAACTATGATTGACTTAGCTCTTCTCAGCAATACAGTTATCCAAGACAATCTCTGAAGACTCATGATGGAAAATGCTATCCACATCCAGAGAAAGAACTATCGAGTCTGAATGCAAATTGAAGTGTATTATTTTCACTTTTTTTTTATGGCTTTCTGTTTTTTCTTTCACAACATGACTCATGTGGAAATACGTTTCCATGACTGCACATGTATAGCCTGTATCAGATTGCTTGCCATATTGGGGAAAGGGAAGGGAAGAGAGGGAGGGAGAAAAATTTGGAACTCAAAATCTTATAAAAAATGAATGTTGAAATCTATCTTTACATATAATTGGAAAAATAAAATACTATTTATAAAAAAAAAGAATAAAACAAAATAACAAACAAAAACCCCTTGGTTGTTGTTGTTCAGTTGTGTCTGACTCTTTGTAACCCCATTTGGGGTTTTCTTGGCAAAGATCCTGGAGTAGTTTGTCATTTCCTTCTCTAGTTCATTTTACAGATGAGGAACTGAGGCAAACAGGGTTAAGTGACTTGCCCAGGGTCACACAACTAGTAAGTGTCTGAGGCCAGATTTGGACTCAGGAAGATGAGTCTTCCTGACTCCAGGCCTAATATTCTATCCACTACTTTACCTAGCTGCACCTTTCTTAAAACCTATTTCTTTCTTTCTTTCTTTCTTTCTTTCTTTCTTTCTTTCTTTCTTT
>NW_020954723.1:16436267-16719894 GCF_900497805.2 Vombatus ursinus
TTTCTTTCTTTCTTTCTTTCTTTCTTTCTTTCTTTCTTTCTTTCTTTCTTTCTTTCTTTCTTTCTTTCTTTAGGCAATTGAGGTTAAGTGACTTGCCAGGGTCACACAGCTAGTAAGTGTCAAGTGTTTGGTCTGAGGCCGGATTTGAACTCAGGTCCCCCTGACTTCAGGGCCAGTGCTCTATCCACTGCACCACCTAGCTGCACCACCTGCCCCAAAACCTATTCATTTCAACTCAATGAATAGTTACACACTTATGCTTTGCTTGGGAAAAGATATAAAAACAAGCAAGCAAGCAAGCAAACAAACAAAAAGCAGCTTCTGCTCAAAGGAGTTTACATTCTACCCTTGGAATACCACAAGCATACAGATAGGTATAATGCAAGGTTGAGAGATCAGCTGAGGAAGAATAGGTTATTAATGACTGGGGGCCACCAGGGAAGGCTCCTTGGCATCTGGGCCAAACTTTTAAAGAAATCAGAGATTCCACTGGGGCAACCTTTTGACATTCCAGTGAATCTTTCTCTTCAATAGCATCCTACATAGTCCTTCCCACATTCTTAGTGTCACTCTGTGGTCTAGATTCTACCTGGAAGGTAAAAGCACTTTAGGATTCCTCAACAAACAATAGCTTTTCCTATCAGACCTGTACTGTTCAAATAACTAGTTGTGATAGCAAAGGATAATGCATCACTGTCTAAACCTCTAGTCTCTGATCTGGGCTCAGTATGAGTATATGTAACTTCTATGTGTTCCTACCTCCCAAAAAGTCATTTTCAATTCCTGGAAAAAGAACAGAGCACAGGCTTCTCTCCTCCCAGGACCACCCCTACTCTGCTGTGTACCTGTCTTCTAGGCAGGAAAAGTTGTGTAACAAGTACTCTCTTGACTCACTATTCCATAGCCGAGTTAGCCATATCACCCTCTTATGGTTCTAGGGGTACTCTGAAAGGTGGGATGTCTTCCCTAACTCCATTTAGAGCCTCTAAAGCCCCAATTTTAGTGGGATTCTGATGGAGTGATGGGACCTGGACCCCTAAAAGGGTCTTTGAAAGCAACCCAGTACCTGAATTTTTCCATATATTTCAGCAGCCCAGATCACTGGCACCTCACCCGAGGCATCTGGCCCACCCCAGCCCACCTAGATACTTGACAATCCTTTCACAGTAGCTCTTGCCCCACCCCAGACTACTTAACACTAGTTTCACTATTATATCTGGCCCATCCCGGGCTATTTACCACTCCTTAATCACATCCATATCTTTTCATTGTCCCTTTTTTGTATATAAAGTATCAGCCTCATCTCCATTAAGGTGCAGATTGACTAGGAATCTAGCCCACTTCTATAAATAAATAAACCTTGCCACTTTGACTAGAAGAAGGTTTGAGTGCATGAATTCTTTGCAGGTGGATACCTCTCTGTACCCTGACATTTTGAGGTTCCCAACAACCCCAAACCATATCAGTTCCCCATTTTTTTGTTCATGCATAGTCTTCTTTATTCTTATGCTGACACGTTCATGTTTATTATTCATACTAAAAAAATAAAAGAGACAACTTGAGAGGAGAGAAAGAGAAAGCAGCAATCTCTCCTTTTTCTCAATACTTCCCTCTTCAATGTAAGATAATAAAACAAGTTAATGACCTTAAAGATTTTTTTCTCAACAAGATGCCTCCCATCCATATCTTATGCAGTTCCCCATTTTTAGTTACCAGTGACTAACTCCCATTCCATTTAACCAATTAATATCAATTACAGGGGTATATTTACTCTAAAGAATAGGAGTATAAACATTCCCCCTCTGTCCCCACACACACACATTATTGTTAGGTCTCCCTCCTTCTGTGTCTGGGGAGAATGGTTTTAGATTCAGCTCAGTTTCTACGTAGCATTTGGTCCTACAAAGTTGATGTCCATATATGACATTGTTGGAGGAAGAGCCTTTGTCTCAGTTTTTGCTGGGTTAGGTCCTGAAGATTGCCCCTTTCTTAATAAATACTTATTGACTGACTAAAAGGGGGATAGGTAACTACTGTCTCAGGAGTCTCCTCAATATATTCTTTAAATTAAGAGATAAGCATTTACTGAACAGGCCAGAAGACAGGGAAAGATCCAATATTATGATACACAATGAAAAATCAGACTTTGAGGGAGACAATCAACAACTCACTAGTGTGTAACACTCTTCTACTTATCCTAGTAAATTAAATAGAATCCTTCTAAAAACCTCAGGGCTAATTTTTAGATTTGCTGTAACCTAAGAAGCCAATAGAAGACAGCTCTTGACAACATTTGCTGATAGTAATATAAATAACAGGCTATCTGGCATAGTTGATAGAGGGCTCACCTCAAAACCAGACTGACTTTGGTTTAAGTCTCACCTCTCTCATATATGGGGGTTATCACTCTTAGAAATCCATTTCACTTTTCACTGTTCTCAACAAATGTTTAAGACTAGAAGGTGCTAAGTTGCAGTGATAGAATGAGTTCCTTCACCTGGAAAATCATAGGTCTAATTTGAGTCTTTATGTGGCGAATATTGTTAGGAATTGATTTTTCTTTTTCTTTTTTTTTTTAATTCTGAACCTAACAATCACCAACAAACAATGATGTTCTAGAGCTGCCTGATATTGGCTTGTATGAGATGATTGTTACACTTTCCTTGTAAGCATTTACACCCTGGAAATTGGTAAACACTACAAATCAGGGCTTGATTTATTGTTTTGTTGATTGTGTAAAGCAGGGATGAGGAACATTCCCTGCAGTTTCCCCAAGTCCAGACTTTAGAAAGTGATGAATAAAATGTTAAAAATGGAGCTCAAATGTAAAAGCATGCAAAACTTTTTTTTTTCTAGAGAGCTAGTTGTTAAACATTTATTAGCACACCCCTGCAAACAAACACCATTGACACTTTTTATTGTCAGTCAGTATAGTATACTGGAAAGAGAACCAGGCTTGGGATTAGGACACCTGAGTTTCAGTTTCTGCTTTGACACTTAATAGTCAGGGCCAAAGGCAAGTCTCTTAATCTCTCTGAACCTGTTTCTTCACCTGGATAATATTCATATTATCCACCTCATAAGATTACATTGACAAATGTAATTGGTGCTTTGTGAGCCTTAAAGCATTGTAGAAATCTGAGTTTCTAATGATAAGAATCTCTTATTTCTACTACTGAAATTCTATGATAACCACATTGACAACGATTCCAACATGAAAGTAGTTCTATCACAATGAGTCATATATGAGTCATATCTATTGACCAAGAGTTGAAATAAAGCTGTCTCATAACTATTTGAACTTAAATTACATAATCAAAAGGTTTTCTGGACCAGACTTTTTTTCTTTTATCAAATGACTCTTGATTTATTCTAGTTTAAATAAAGAGAACAGCCCAGCTAAGTACTGAGATGTTATTTATCTACAGATTGAATCAAAGACAAGAATTCTTTTACCATAATAGTGCATGAAATAGATTAAAAACCAACATGTGTCTCATCCCTGTGTGACTCCTTTCTGTTTCCAAGGTGACAATAGCAGAGGAGTGGGAAAAGGGGCAGAAAACACTAAAAATCTTATTTTACAAATACACATGTAACTACTCAGAGCAAAGAGTGGGTTGACCACAAAGCCCTCTGGGATTTGTAGTTCTTCCAAATTTGGGGTGAGAGCTCAGCCCTTGTAGGGCAGGGTGGAGTTTTGATAGCCATCAATGGAAGATCCTGCCAGAGTGAGAAGAGAGGAAGAAAGGAAGATTATGAAAGCATTGCAACCTTAGAAACCAATGACCAAGATACTTGCAGTTCCATTTTTTGCTTTGTTTTCTTTTCTTTTTTCTTTTTTTTTTTTTAAGTGAGGCAATCAGGGTTAAGTGACTTGCCCAGGGTCACACAGCTAGTACGTGTCAAGTGTTTGGTCTGAGGCCAGATTTGAACTCAGGTCCTCCTGACTTCAGGGCTGGTGCTCTATCCACTGCGCCACCTAGCTGCCCCCTGCTTTGTTTTCTTTTGTTGCCTCTCTCCCATCCCATGTTCCCCACTCAGCCCTAAGAGATGACCTCTCCATAAGCAAGGAGAGAAGTATGTGTGACTTGGTGGGGGAGGATGTGTGTGTGTGTGAACAGAGTTTGTCCAGGGCTCATTCTAATAGCAGGAGTGCTTAGAGAAAACCCGATGGGAGGAAAAGGCTGTTCCTACCCCATAGCTGTGTTTTTTTTGTTACTATTGCTGTTGTTCAGTCCTTCAGCAGAGTTTGACTACTTGTGACCTTGTGGACCATATTGTCCATGGGGTTTTCTTAGCAAAGACACTGGAGTAGTTGCCATTTCCTCCCCAGCGGATTCTTGCCTTCTACTTAATTGTGTATTTAAAAAAAATGTTAGAAGACTACATTTTTTAATATCAATTTTATAGTAAACACCTGTGACTGACTTTGTCTTTAAGTTGTTTGGTACCTTTTGTTTGCTACTTGAGGGTATAGGAGACCAATGGAGAGAGATAGCCTTTCTTAGTACAGAGATGGAAGCCAAAACTCCAGTGAGAATTCTGCTCTCTAATTGGGAACATAAGCACAAGCTATTTCTTAAGTACAGTCACTACAAATCCAGACCCTATTATGTAAATTTATCTCAGAGCCATGAACCAAGGTTATGTATATGTATATAGTGTATGAATATATACATGTGTGCACATGTGAAGATTATATGTGAGTTTACATATGAATATATGCATTGCACATATATATACCATATGTAACCTTGGCTTGTGTCTATAAGGTAAATTTATGCAAGAGAGACCAGATTTGTAGTGACTCTTTGCTTAGGAAATGACTCACATATACTTAGATCTAAGATAGAGCTATATATCCAGATATATATCTCTATCTATATATCTACTTGTGTGTATGTATATATTTATTTAATATTGGGTCACATCTATGAATTAACTTTATGTGAAAAATGTATGCATATCCATATATCCATATGTTACGTATATTTAACTACTTGTAATCTAAATGTGATACTCTAAATGTGGTCCAATGACCAATGAGTTGGTACATTATTGGAAGGACCAAATGATAGCTGTGTTGTCATTCTCATTACTAATGAAACCAGAAGGGATCCGGATTAGGATTATAAGTAGGGCTTTTGTGGTGCCATTTTATATTCTGCAATAAAATTGACCTCATCATATATTTGACTGATGATTCCATTTATGAAATTCCTTTAATATTACATACTATCTTCCCCAGAAATATACTCTAATTTATTTTAAAGAAAAAAAGAAACATACAAACTACCTCTATTAGTTTTATGAGTGATTTATATCTCTGAAAATGAATTATCTTGGGTTTTATATAAGAAACCTAAAGCTAAATACAGAACTAGTCAAGTACTTTTCCTGGATAATCCAGGAAAAGAAATCCTAGATTTAATTCCACTCCAGGTAATTTGAGCTTCTTCCACCAACATTCCTTAACCTTACCCCTCCCTAAACATCTTGGTATAGTAATTGTAATTTCATAAAAAGTCTTATTTTATGAAAGTTTTACCAGCTTTAATATGTTTTTTATTTTTATTTTTATTGCATCCTGGACTAGCATGAGTAAAAAAGTCTGTTACTTTTATCTTTATTATTAAAACAGCCCCTTCCTCCTGAAAATGTTAACAGCTTGGATCAAGACAGAAGAAGGCATACTTACTAAATATGCAAATGAAAACAAACCTGGAAAAAGAGCTAGTGTGTTGAATGACGGAATTGGGATCCAAAAAAATCTTGAATACTTAGGACCATGTGATTAACAGATACTTGTTATTTGATCAATTAACAACAGATTGAAGTAAACAATCTAGGCTCAGATTCTTAAAATCTAGCCAAAGGCTTGCATTAGTGATACAAATGCTTAGATTCCTTAAGAGTCTGATGAATATGGCGGATCTTTAATAAACCTTGTCTTTAGCTGAAAAAAGACTTGGGTCAAATTCTTTAGAGCAGGACCCACATGTTGTGGTTTTGAGGTCCCAGCACCCTTAAACCCCTAAACCGTAACATTTTAGTGGCCCGTAAGGGGAAGCTGCCTAACCCCAAGCTCTTCTCCCACTAAGACTGGAAGGTATGTAAGCCTCCCTTCATCTTTCTTGCCCTGCAGTTGGGGTCACTTTCCAAGCACCTAGGAAGGCTTGGAGGTGCTTTCCAGGCAGACAGTTACTAGGCTATCTCGCACTTGGCCTGATGCTCTCAGGCTCTTGGTCCATAGGTTCGGTTCGAGGTCTTGGACCTGGGTACACCTTCCACAGCATAGAAGACAAGGACAGAGCCCTACCTGGAAGCGTATGCCCAATTCTGTCAATTCTCTCAGCGCTGGGGAATTGGGAAAACTGCAGGTGCTTTTTGGTTCCCTGAGGCTTACTTACTCCCTTCCCTCCAAACCCCTCGATCCTCCTTCCTGGAGGTTACAGGTAAGAGTTGGAATAGCTAAAAACATCTTAGATTCTGGAGGTTTTGTGATCAATCATTAAGGAGCTCTGAAACACCTCCTTACAACCCTGGTCACTCCCTTCTCTCACTTCCTTCCCTTCCCTGTTAATCCCTCTCATAGGAGAAGAGAATTTCATTCTCCCCCCTCCTTCCTTGAATTCACCCTCTATATCATGGGCCCAACTGGCAATGGCCTTGGGTCCTGGGGCAACCTTTGTCTGGAAGCATCACCCAGGTTCAGCACATCCTGCTCAAGGTAGAGAAGCTAGCCTCCGAGCTTGGCTAAGCACACTCTTTTAAATTTGTAGTTTTAATTGTTAATGATGAGATGTTGATTCTCTTTTAAAGTAATTTGGAAATGCATTTCACAAAATTGAAATCACTGATTGGTAATGGTAACTTGTTTCAAGTTTCAAATTGGTGAACTTTTTGTATCAGTTATGTCAAGCAACTTTTCATAATTTGGTTACTGTGAGGGACTGTCTGATGTTGGCTACTGCCAGGTGAACGTTGTGGCAAGATTGGGGTAAGATCTGGGTATTTGGAAGTCGAGGCAGGGGCTGTGGTAGGCGGAGTTGTGGTGAACTGGGATGGGCTGGGTACGGAGAAGCCCTGAGGCAGTGGGCAGTGCTATGTGAGATAAGCTGGGTGCAAGGAAGTAGCCGGAGCATGTGCTCCTGTGGCAAGGGGCGGTGCCACGTGGGAGTGGGACGGCAGAGGACGAGTTCCCTTTGCTTAGTCCCCTCCCTATATGCAACGTCAACCCCAGATGCCTCCTTCCTGAGTCCTTCCTGACTTCCTGCATCACGTACCTTCCCGTTGTGTAGCACTGACCCCAGACGCCTCCTCCCGGTATCTGGGCCTGACTTCCTAGGTCACGTACTCTTTGTCTATGCACTAATCCCATACGCCTCCTTCCTGTATCTGGTCCTAGCCTCCTGCGTCACTCCCTCTCCCTTGGTGCGCTAAACTCAGACATCCCCTTCCGGTATCTGACCCTACAATCATTGACTAGTAGGCGGGCTGAGGAGGAGGGGCTAAGTAGGTACTGAGGAACGGTCATGGTCTGGAGCGCGCTCTCTTTGCTCCTGCTCTGTTGCTATGGCCTTCCTGCTTGGCCTTGCTGTGATGGCCTCTGAATAAAGCTCGGGTGTTGGCAGCCTCCTGATGGGTCGTCTCTGTGTGTGTATCCAGGTAGGCACCGAAGACTGGTAAGTATGACTCTGGCAGCCCGCTCCTTATAGGAGGAGAGTGTACGGCGCGGCCGGCACAAGGTCGGTGCGGCCGGTACAGGTTACCTCTAAAATAATTTGGCTATTGTTGGTTATTGTTTTAAAGTGTAAACTTGCCAAAAATCTTGTTTGGGTTTTGGCTTGCTGAGAATTTGCAAGTATATAGAAATAATCTCTAATGATTGGCTTTTTACCAGGACAAATTTAAATTTGAGATATGAATCCTGGAAAAGTTTTTCCTAAGCTATGATTAGTGAAACTTGCTGTTTGAGGTAAAAGTTCATGGGATTTTATTTTGAGTTGTCTGATGGATCATAATAATCCATGGAAAATCAATAATCAATAATCCACCATCTGAGAGAAATGCCACAAGCTACTCAGAGAATGTAATACTGGTGGGAAGTCAGTATCAGGAAAAGCTGAGGGGACAATTTTATTTTATTTTATTATTTATTTATTTGGCTAGGCAATGGGGTTAAGTGACTTGCCCTGGGTCACACAGCTAGTAAGTGTTATGTGTCTGAGGCCAAATTTGAACTCAGGTCCTCCTGAATCCAGGGCTGGTGCTCTATCCACTGCACCACCTAACTGCCCCAAGAGGACAATTTTAACCTTCGTCTAAGATGGGATCCTCCTGGCTCAGGTTCCTCATTATGTTCCTCTGAAAAGGAATGCCACCCACCTGGCTATCCCTGAGTCTGGCTATGAGGTGGATTTGGTACTGCAAGGTTGGAAAACTGAATTATCTAAATCCAAACAGAGCTAAGGATGTTTTATCCTGTCATATTTGGGCCCTAAATCTTGTCCCTGCTTTATCCTTTTATAACAAATTTCTATAGTCAGAGCAAATAGATAGTAAAAGATCAATGCAAGTGTGTGAGATTTTGCTGTTTTGACCTGAATGTGTAGTCATTCAATACTCCCAAGCAACTAAAATTAAATCAGAAACATTTTCAGTTTGGTTTGAGGAGGAGAATTTCAGTGATAATTGAAGTGAAAGTCAGTCTCTGGTAAATTCATTTGTGTAACTATTGAACCTAGGGGTGGAAAACTTCTACATGCAAAAGTGTTACTTAAACTTTTGAGAAAGTAATAAGTTCAGATAATCCTGCAGGTCAAATGTAAATGATTTTAATGGGGCTCTTACACTTTTACTTCTCTTTATATCTGGGCCCTGCAGTCTTTTCTGTCAGATTTGTGTCTTCCAGACTACAGGCAATTCACCTACAGTTGGTAGCAAACATTGGGTACCAGCCAATGTCCCTCCATCATCCCCTGGATGCAGCCTGTGCTCGGTTCCAGTCAACCTCCTCTTTGGGACTGCCTTGAGGCAGGGACAGCTCTATGCCCCTTGCCAGCAGGAAGCAGTTTCAGAAGCCAAGACCTTTGTTCCAAATCCCAGAAGAATTTGGGTCCCATTTGTTTGAGGTGGGGATGATAAGGATGGAATCTGGACCCCAAAAAGGAAAAATTCTGGACTTTCCCACATGGCCAAATCTCTGGCGTTTGCCTGAGGCTGTAATCTTATCAACTGGCCTTTCGTTATCACCTACACCCAATCTCCCAATTCTGTTACATCCAGATGGCCCTGGCCACTTCCTACCCTTAATCCTAGCTAGACTCCATTCTCCCTTGGCCACACGGTCCAGGTCCCAGGCATTCTGTTCAACACAGTTTACTGGCCACTCCCATTCAGATCTTCTTTAGACCCCTCTTCCCAGTCATGCCAAACTACTCGGCTACTCCTAGATCCCTCCCACAGTCTTTTTGTATATAAGGTTCATCTTATCTCCATTAAGGTGCTCAGATTCTTAAAATCTAGTCAAAGGTTCAGATTCTTAAGATCTGGCCCACTTGCATTAGTGTGATACAAATGCTTAGATTCCTCAAGAGTCTAGCCAGTATGGTGGATCTTTAATAAACCTTGTCTTTGGCTTAAAAAAAAGTAAATAATCTAAAATTTAAAAGGGATAGATAAATAAAAGGTCTAGTACTTAGGTTTGAAAGGGCAGCTAGGTGGTTCAGTGGATAGAGCTCCATTTCTGGAGTCAAGAAAACACTTACTAGCTATGTAACCCTGGACATGTCACTTAACGCTGTTTGCCTCAGTTTCCTCATCTGTAAAATGAGCTGGAAAAGGAAATGGCAAACCACTCCAGGATCTTTTTGAAGAGTTGGACACAACTAAAACAAATGTACAACAACAGCAACTTAGGTTTCAAACACAACCGCACAAATAGAGAATAAGGAAGATATATATTAATTCAATTCATGTGAAAAAAAAACATGCCAGGGTAACCAGGATAGAAAAGGACCTGGAAGACATGTTATATGAGAAATAACTAAAGGAATTAGGATCGTTTAACTTAGGGAAGGGGAGGAGAGACTTTATAGGGGGACATGATAGCTATCTTTAAGTACCTGATGGTTGGACTTTTTGTATCTAGCTCCAGAGGGCGGAACAACAAGAAGTGACAGAAGGGTGCAGTATATTTCAGCTTGATATAAGAGAAAACTTTCTAACAATTTGAGCTGCTCAAAAATGCAAAAAGAGAAAAGAAAGAGTATGGTACAGTAGCAAGAATACCAGATTTAGAGTCGGAAGATATGGACTCTAACTCTGTTTCTAGACTGTGAAATGCTGGAAAAGCAACATTACCCTTCTGACCTCAGCTTCCTGATCTGTAAAATGAATTTTGGATTAGAAGATCTGTAAGGAATCTCCTAGCTCTTGCTGTTGTTCAATTGTTTTTTGGTAGTGTTCAACTCTTTATGACTTCATTTGGGTTTTTCTTGGCAAAGATTCTGGAATGGTTTGTCATTATCTTCTCCAGATCATTTTACAGATGAGGAAACTGAAGCAAATGGGGTTAAGTGACTTGACCAGGGTCACACAGTTAGTAAGTATCTTAGGCCAGATTTGAACTCAAGATGAGTCTTCCTGATTTCAGGCCCAGCACTGTGTCACTAGCTCTAAATCCTATTATTATAACAGAGTTTAAAGAGGTAATGAATTTCCTATCCCTGAAAAGGTTTAAACAGTGATTAGATGAATATCTGTTAAGGATTTTCTAAAAGGATTCCTGAATTTGTGTGAAAGGTTATTTAAATCCCTTTCAACTTTAAAATTCTATGGAAATCCTAATTCTTCCACCACATTTTTTGTAGATAATCATCAAAGGCAAAGTATAATGTACTCAAAAAAGGTTGTCAAAATAGATTTAAGTGGAAGTGAAGGCCCTGATTCATCCTTAAAACTGAAATCAATTTTAAAATTCTTTTCAGAAAAAAAAATTTAAATAAAAAAAAGATAAAATAAAATTCTTTTCAGGAAGTTAACCAACCTGGGATTGCCCATTGCTTTAGTCAGTGAAACGAAAGTTTGTAATAAGCAAAATTCAATCCAAACATGTGGCTTTCCAACACTATGTGATTATGAAGAAGAAAACAGAAATTGCAATGGCTTAAGAAGAAGTCAGCAGGATTCATTATAAATCACATACTATGATCAAGAAGACTTCTTTTCACTGTTATGCATGCAATATAGCTTGGGCAGAGGAGAGGTAAGTGGGCCTGGAATGATGTAATTTAATTCATATTTCCTTTAAGTAGGAGAGAGAAAGGTTGAGAGCCAAGATGTAACTATACTACTCTCTCCTTAGAATACTTGCTGTTTAAGAGATTAAAGTTTTTCATTATTGGGGATCATTTTGGTTCGCTAATATGCAACTGAGGCTTTAACTTGGTTTTTAGCTGCTTTGCATACAGTGGCTAAAATACAGTAGTATCTACTATATGGATGATTACTCATATGCTAAAAATAGTGATAAAACTGATAGCGTAGTTGTGAGAAACTTCTAAAAGGTAAGAGCAACCTGGCTATTTTGTTTGGCAAATCATGAAGTGAAAACTGCTGAACCATTAGGTACATACCACAGCCTAATGTGTTCTCTAAGACAAAGAATGATGGGCTCATAAGATCATAGATTTGGAGTTGGAGGGGACCTTAGAAGTTACCTAGTCCAGGTCTATTTTTCAAAGAGATCAAAGGAAAAAGAAAAGGACTTATATGTACGAAAATATTTATAGCAGTTCTTTTTCTGGTGGCAAAATATTAGAAACTGAGGAGCCACCCATCAGTTGAGGAATGGCTAAACAAGTTGTAGTATATGATTATGATGGGATACCACTGTGCTATTAGAAACGATAAAGGTGGATAGCTTTAGAACAAACCTGCACAACTTGGCAGTAGGTAGTGGCCAAAATGAAAACAGACTAAACTTCTTTGGGCTGCAGATAGGTTTTTAACAACTCATTTTCCAAGTAAAGGTATAATTAATAATTAATCTATTTTGCAAATAAACCATATTTTAAAAAGGGAAATTCCAATTAATATCAATTAATTGCACTTATTACTTAAGATTTTTATTTATCATGAAATGACATTAATGTTAAAAAAAAAATTACTTTCCTGCACTCACTTTGTTCCTATTCGATGCCAGTAATGAGTGAAAACACAGTAAAAAGATATGACTCTCACTGCTCTCAGACTGAAGGTAGACTGATGGTTGGTTGTCACGACTCATGTGACAAACAGGAGAGAATGTGCAGTGGCAATCCATCGGCCAAGTTACATGACGGGCACAATAGTTATTAGTGGAAGGCAGATTACACAGGGCATGGAAAAAAGCACCCATTACATCTTACTTTCTTTTATATCCTCTACATTTTTCACAGGCCACCCAAAATCTTTTGCAGGCCACAAGCAGCCTGTGGTCCATAAGTTGTGCAGGCTTGCTTTAGAAAAACTAGGAACACATATGAACTGATGCAAAGTGAAGGGAGGAGAACCAGGAGAACATTATATTGAGTAACAGCAATAATGTAATATGGATCAATTGTGTAAGACTCTGATCAAGGCAGTGATCCAAAGCAATTCCAAAGGACTCATGATAGAACAAAACAAAACAAAAAAAATCAAAAGCTATCTACCTCCAGAGAAACAACTGATAAACTGAATGTAGAGTAGATTGAAACATATTTTTTCACTTTATTTTTTTGCCTTTTTTTTGCGACATGGCATGACTTCACATGTATAATGAGTATCATATTGCTTGCTTTCTCAGTGGGTGAGGGAGGGGCTGGAGGAAGGGAGAGATTTGGAACTCAAAATAAATTAATTTAAGTAAATAAACATTCATTTTAAAAAAAAATTAGTTATCTATTCCAATTCTTCCATTCTATAGATGAGGAAACCTAGGTCCAGAAAGGTCAGAGGACTTACCCATAGTCGTGCAAATGGAAAGTGACTAATAATAATAATAATGATAAGTACCAAAGTAGTCAAAAGAACAGACAATCTTATTGCCGGACGTTCTGATGGTGTTTGTTAGTACCCTGGCTAAGACTCAACTATTCACTGTCACATGGCTCATTTTCATATACAAATAGTTTCATTCCCATTTTACAAATGAAGAAACTGAGGCTTAAGGATACCATAGTCATATAGCTACTACTAAGTGATAGTGCCTGAATTCTTAATCTTAGTTCACTGTTTATTCTATTATATCATAATGAATGAATGAAAAAGCATTTATTTAATACTTATGTATCAAAAACTGTGTTAGGCATTGGAGATTAGTATATAAAAGTGAGTCAGTCCTTGCTTTCAAGATGTTTGTATTCTAATAGGAATAGATAACATATAAAGGGGAGTGGTGGCCAGAGAAGGGAGATCAGCCTGCAGACTATGACTGCAGCCATAGGGGAAATTAAGTATCATACCTTTTCTAGTAAAAATGATAACACTAATTTGGTTACTGCTCCCAGAGCAAGAGATGGAAAACAGGGGAGGAGGAGAGGTACCATAGTAGGGAAGATGTCAAGGAGCTTGGGTAGACCCTATTTTCTGGTAGCAGGATGTGAAACATTTTGGGATAGACAGATCTATTAGGTTGAGTGAGTTTGATCACCAGTCAGTATCATTCACCAATCATTCACCAATTCATAACTCAATTGCAGGGTTAATCTCCAATTGTTCTAAAATGGCTTCATCTCTCTGAGTTTGCCCATCCATAAAATGGGCATAATAATATAGTATCTATCTCACAGGGTTGTTGGAAAGAAAGCACTTTGTAAGCTTGTAAAGTGCTATATAAATGCATTATTGTTGTCATTGATGATGATATAAAATGATCTGAGAGGTAATATCATGTAACAGATAAAATACTGGACTTAGAGGAAGACTTGAAGTCAAACCCAGCCTCTGACACCTACTAGTTGTATGACCCTGGGAAAGTGACTTAAGTCTCAAGTTTCTTTATCTTTAAAATGGGGGTAATAATAGCACCTACTTCATAAAGTTACTATGATAATTAAATGAGATAATCTAAGAGGCAGCTAGGTGGCCTGCTAGAGTTAGGAAGGCCTGAATTCAAGTCCTGCTTCAGACGCTCCTTAGCTGTGTGGCATTGGGTAAGTTACTTAACCTCTTCCAGTATCCTTATGAATGAAGTTCCTCCTTTGTAAAATGATTGCTCTGGACTTGATGGCAGCTAAAGGTCCCTTCCAGTTCTAAATCTATAAGCCTAGGATTATATTGTCCAAGAGATCAGTAATGAAGGCCTGAATTCAAGAGGTGAATGCAAAAACAAAAAGGTATATTTCCAAGAAACAGTATTTAGTGAGTAAATCAAAGTAGGTTACCCCTATACAGTATGACTTTAGTCATCTTGGAAGACTACCATACCTTTTCAGCCCTAAATATCCCCCACAATCATTACCATGAATTTGCATCTATATTCTATAACAACTTGGGGTATATGGGATTACAAAATGCCTAGGTGGAAAAAAATGCCAAAACATAAGTTAAAGAAGTGTTATTGGGTTTCTTTTCTTGATAATTTATTTTTAGTTTTCAACATTCACTTCCATAAGATTTTGAGTTTCAAATTTTCTCCTCCTCTCACTCCCCGCCCCATGGTGTATAATCTGATATAGGCTGTACTTATACATTCATATTAAGCATATTTTCCCATTAGTCATGATGTAAAGAACAATTAGAACTAATGGGAGGAACCATGAGAATGAAGCAATAAAACAAAATAACAAAGGAAAAGGAGAGCAAATAGTATGCTTCTATCTGCATTCAGACTCCATAGTTCTTTCTCTGGATGTAGATAGCAATTTCCATCATGAGTCTTTTGGAGTTGTCTTAGATTCTTGCAATAAGAAGTGTTATTATTGTTGTTCAGTCTTGTCTGACTCTTCATGACCCCTTTTGGGGATTTCTTGGCAAAGATACTGGAGTGGTTTGCCATTTCCTTCTCCAGCTCGTTTTACAGGTGAGGAAACTGAGGCAAACGGAGTTAAGTGACTTGCCCAGGGTCATACAGCTACTAAGTGTCTGAGGCCAGATTTGAACTCTGAAAGTCTTCCTGACTCTACGACCAGCACTCTATCCACTGTACCACTGAAGAACCTTAGAAATCATCTAATCTAATCCCGTAATTTTACAGACGGGAAATATGCAGATGAAGTCACTCGCTCAAGGTCACATAGATAGTAAATAGCAAAGACAAGGTTTGAACCCAGATCACTTAACTCCAAGACCATTACTCTTTCTATACCATCACACTGCCCCTCTTTTTATCGTAGCGACACTGAGAATCTTATGCAAGCTTAGAATTTAAGGTTGTCATGATAAAAGTCTTGGTGTCTGGATTCCTAATACAACATTTCTTCCTACTAAGAGTAAAGGCAGAGCTTGTGGGAATTGTTTTTGATCAGTTCCTGCAGATATTAAGATTCTGGAAGCCAGAAAATACATGCAATAGAATTAGTTGATTCTCTTTATACTCCCTCTGCTGGGAGAATAAAAACTTACTGCAGTAGCATAAAATCATCAGCCCTCCAATAGATAATTAAACAATTTCTAGCAACTGAATTGTTATAATATTAGTTGATCAAGGCAGAAGAAGATTTTCTAGAATGATGAAATGTCTCAAAGTTAATTTGCATCGTGGGATATGCTGCAGCCAGTTGGGGAGAGCCAATTAAGTTTTCACTTTGAGCATTTTTACACTTCTAAAATTGATGAATGCTGCAGATCAGGACTTGAGTTATTGTTGATTGTTTGGTTTTAAGAAAGTGATGGAGAAAATGTTAATAATACTTATTAAATTTAAACAGGTGCTATGTGTATTTTTTTTTTTTGAGAACTGGTTAGTAAGCATTTGCAGTACCACCCCCCCCCACCCCCAGGGGTAAATAAAGACAGAAAGTCTTTGAATAGATTTTTCCAAGGCTGTGGAGGCAGGAGATAGAAAATATCATTTGCATATCCAAACAATATAAATGAGTTTACCTTGGGCCAGAACTAAGAATCATTTGGAATTTTGATAAACAAGAGAATCAATTGTCACTGAGAACAGGGTTAACAGCATGGCTTATTGGAAAAAAAGCTGACCTCAGAACTAAGAAAATCCAAATTCAGGTTTCACCTCTGATGTATATTTGTAAATTTTTTGATAAGTTTCAGCTCCCTAATCATTGACTCTTCAGCAATATAAATGGCAAATATTTGTCCATCTGCATTTGTAGAAGGAGTTTCCTTAATTGGAGTTTCCTCTATCAATGAAATTACCGATCTAGGTTGGAAAAAACAAAAGATAGTTCTTTTACATTTGTTATGTGAATAAGATAACCCCAAAGTTTCAGGTCTATAAGCCCCCCCCTCTATCTTTTAAAGGAAAAATATGTGTTTTGGTTTTTGTTGTTGTTGTTGTTGTTTTGACAGAAGAGTAGAGAAATCTGGATCAAAATCGTTTCATGGAGAAAGGGAATAGGCTTTTAAAACTTGGGGAAAAACTTTCATGGGCAGAAATTCTTTGATAATCTCTTAAAATTCTTTGGAAAGAAAATTCTGACCATAACTATTGTTGTTCAGTCATGCCTGACTCTTTGTGACTATCCATGGAGTTTTCTTGGCAAAGATACTAGAGTGGTTTGCCATTTCCTTCTCCAGTTTTATGTAGGCAGGAGTTAAGTGACTTGCCCAGGATCACACAGCTAGTAAATATCTGAGGTCATATCTAAACTCTAGTATTTCTGACTCCAGGCCCGGTACTCTATCTGCTACACCACTTGGCTGACCATGACTATATCTATATAAATAACATGGAACAGAATTTAGATAGTTACCTAGACAAAGGTCAAAAAGGGAGAAAACTTTCGCCTGAGGTAGACAGATACTTGCTGCAAATATGTTTTTAATTCTTGTGGTTCCATTTTCCACTTTATCTTACATGTGTACACACTGTAAAATATAATTATTTCTCTTTACATTAAACCAAGCAATAAATAGCAAATATTTATTGTTATTGGACTATGCTGTGGGTCCCATCCAGGCAATCAACCTGAGTTCATTTTCCAAACATGTTACCAATGCTGAAAAAGGAACATCTCTAAATAATAGATGAGGGAGGTGACAAAGTCTAAAACCTTGGGACAAGGAGATGTATTAGGAGCGTGAAGTATAGGGCCCATATGTAGAAGAGATTACCCCTGAGATTATGACATATTTATGTCAAGAGAAGTGGACAAAGTAGAGAGGTGGAAGTACTTAATGGGTAGAAAGGGAAGGAGGAAAGGAGTGTGAGACAAGGGTTATGATCTAGAATTATAAATAATGTTAATCATTTATCCAAGGTATTTTCCAGGAAAAAATCAAGTTCATACAACATCTAGATCCTTTTTTCATTCTCTTCATCTTAAAACCCCTTGACATCATCTCCTACTCCCTCCTCCTTTTCCCAGTCTCTGACAAAGTAACCCTTCTATTTGTCAAGGCCAAACCTTCATGTGCATTTAATCCCGTTTTTTCCCCATCTTCTCCAGCAGATCGCATCTTCAGTCATTCCCTCTCTTTCTCAATTTTTCAACCTCTTCCTATCAATTAGTTCCCCTCTACTGCAAACAAAAAACTTCTCTAGACTCCACAATCGCTTGAAACTATTGTCTTATTTCTCCTCCCTTTCTCAGCCAAACTCGTTAACTATCTATCCTTGACTATCTCCATTTCTTTTTCTCTCACTAACTCTAAAACGCCTTGCAATTTGGCTTCTGACCTTAATACTCAACTAAAACCGTTCTCTCCATCATTACCCAGGTTTGAAATCAGGATGACCTGAGTTCAAAATGGGCCTTGGATACTTACTATCTGTGTGACCTTGGGCAAGCCACTTAAACTTCTGACTCAGTTTCCTCATTTGTACAATGGAGGCAATAATAGTACCCACATCCAAGGGTTGTTGTAAGGATCAAATGAGATATTTGAGAGGCAGCTAGGTGGTACAATGGATAGAGCACCAGCCCTGGAGTCAGGAGGACCTGAGTTCAAATCTGGCCTTAGACACTTAACATTTACCAGCTGTGTGACTCTGGGCAAGTCATGCTCTCAGCATGGTGCCTGACATGGTGCCTGGTTGTAGGGGAGGGAACCTGAAGCCTAACATTGTATTCTTTTGATTTTCAAATATATGTTTATCTTTCCCCAGAAATCTCATCTGAATATTTTTGTGCAACTTAATATATAATCAACAATGTGTTATGATGAGAGGTGCTATTTAAATATGTAAATGATAATTATCAATTTATGAAGACACTCATTTTTCAAAATAATTACCTACAATGAGGTTCAGATCATTTTACTATGTGAGAAAAAGTATTTTTTAAAGCTTTAGAGGTACATAAAACAATTACATGGTCTGCTTCACAATGAGATTGAAATTAATTTGCCTATCCACAGTGCATAGCTATAGCTATTCTAAGCATACATTTCCTAGTCTTTAAAGGAATTAGTTCTTGCAGTACAGATCAGGATTGTGTGCATGAAAAACAATGCAATTTCATTCATTTACTTTATTTAAAAATTCTGCTCACTATAGAATCCTATCAGGACCAGAAAATAATACCTCTGGCCACCAAAAGACATATTACATTGATGTTTTAAATAGACCTTGCTAACAAAGGACTGGAAACAAAATGAATATTCATTGATTGGGGAATGGCTGAATAAACTGTGGTATATAGATGTAATAAAATAGTTTTTTTTTTAAATAGAAATGATTCTGTAAGAATACGAGTCATTCTCCAATTGATAAATGGTCAAAGGATACGAATAAGCAGTTTTTTAATAAAGAAATCAAAACAATTTATAGGCATATGAAAAGATGCTTTAAATTATTATTGATTAGAGAAACACAAATTAAAACAACCTTGAGATGTTATTTTATGCCTATCAGGTTGCCTAAAATGATTGAAGGAAAAAGCAGCAAGTGTTGAAGGGGATGTGGAAAAAGTGTGACTCTAAATCATTTTTGGTGGAATAGTGGACTGATCCAACCATTTTGGAGAGCAATCTGGAATTAGACCCAAAGAGTTATTAAACTGCTATACACTTCAACCCAGCAATGCCACTACTTGGCCTCTTTCCAAAGATGGTTAGGGAAAAAAGAAAAGAACCTATGGCTTCTAAAATATTTATAGCAGCTCTCTTTGTGGTGGCAAAAAACTGGAAATTGCAGGGATGCCTATCGGTTGGGGAATGGCTGAACAAGTTGTGGTATATGATTGTGATGAAATAATAGTGTTCTACAAGAAATGATGAGTTTGATGATCTTACAAAATAAGGACAGTCTTGCACAAAACAATGAAGAGTGAAATGAGCAGAACCAAGAGAATGTTGCATATAGTAACAGCAATATTGTTTTAAGAACAACTTTGAGTGAATATGTCACTTTGACTATTATAAATACCCAAATTAACTACAAAGGACATATGAAGGAAGACACTATTTGTATCGAAAGAAAGAATTGATAAATAGATGTATAGAATGGCTTTACATACATATGCATATTTGTGCCTAATGATAGCTGTCTCTAGGAGAGGGAAAGGGGGAGGGGGAGGGAAGAAAAATAAAGGAAAAAAGAAATTTACTTTAAAACTTTATTATATATTTAAAAGGAATAGCAAGTTGTACATTGTTTCATGTGCAATCATCTTTTTCAAAAAATTATACTATGTTACGGAAATGCTGGTTTTATTCCACAAATTAAAAATAAAATAAGTAAAAAAATTTAAAAATATTAAAAAATAGAAATGATGAATACAAGGAATTCAAGAATTATGGGAAAATTTGTATGAACTGATTTAGAGTGAAACCTGAATAATATATACTGTATGTACTATTTTTGCAAGTCGTTTTCCTCCATTAACATGTGATCTTCTTGAGGATTTTGTCTTTCTTTGTATCCCCAGTGCTAAGCACAGTGCCTGGCCCATATTAAGTGCTTGATAAATGTTCATTGATTAATCTCAGTAATTACAAGATAAATGAAAAGATCACTAAAAGGAAACCGAGCCTTGAGTTATTGAAAAAACAATAATGACTCGAGAACAAATATCCCTTTTCCAGGCAAAGAGGTGGGGGACTACTAGGGCAGAATGTTGTATGCACTGCTATCCTGAATTCATTTACCGAGTGTATTTGATGAACTGCTTTTCTTTTTTACAAATGAAGTTTTAATTCAGGGCTATGGGAGGGGTGGCAAAATATGTTTTCAGACTTGACTGTTTTATACAAACTAAAGGTGTCAATAAAATTTACTTGGAAAAAAATGAAACAGACAATGCATTTTAGAAGTAGTGGTAGAGTTAATAAAATAACAAAACGCTTCTAAAAAGATCAACATTAATTGCTTTCAATTTGATGCTATTTGATGAAACCAATTTCTTTTTCTTAAATCAAACTTATGCTATTGAACTTCTGAGCTAAAATCTCTAAAGAAAAATATGCAGGAGCTCTTGAAGTGTATCCAAAATCTCAAGGCTTTTTGTAAGTAGCCACTTGTTTGAAAAATAAGTATTTCTTCCTACACTCCAGCGATCCTTGCTATGTTCAGTGGTTTACAGCTTTGGTTAAGTGTTAGCATCTAGATAAGAGCATAAGATGAAAGTGTAGGAGCCCTGAGCATGCTGGAGCTTTTTCATAGAAAAAGCTCATCTCCTGGAACAAGCTCATGTCTTTTGGTTTATGTGCACATTTGGTATTGCTTGGGAAAATATCATGATTTATTGACCAAAAAAGCAACATACAATTTTTAAAAATATCTTTGGGTTTAGATAAAATGAAAAAAAAAACCTGCTTAATATGTAGAAAATTCTATAGTTTATGGATATCTCACAAACATACCAGATTATGAACTCCATTGTCCAGCAGCCTTTTCACCCTGAAAGATCCCTGTTGTCTTCTAATGCTGGAAGCTTCCTGTGACTCCTTCCTCTGATTGGTCCTTTCTTTCCAGAATTTTCATTTTAAGAAAGCACTAAACCCCACCTCCCACCCCCACTCCACACTCAGGCCAGCTATGTTCACTCTCTTATTCTATTCTGTTATTCTATTCTCATTCTCATTCTATTCTGGGCTGTGTTCTTGACTCAGGAACTCCTTCATGCCAGGTACTTCTTTCCTTCCTCCTCCTTTTCATCTTCCTGTTATATGGTATTATAAGCCTCCATTTAAAAAGGACTCATAGCCCAGCCTCTCTTCTTGACTCCAGCATCATCATGCCTCCAGGGAAAGCTCATCACCAAGAAACCCAGCGTCTTAGAGAGTGCATCAGCTTTGGTACTGATACCTTATCAGTACCCTCAGCCTCTTGTCATTCTGATTGGAGCTCTGAAGAGCAGAGCAAAAAACTCCTATGCCTCCATTTAAAGAGGACTCCAAATCTCACAGAACAAATCCCCTAAAAAGATTCAGTCAAAAGTTTGGATTCAGTCAAATGACTGCACTTGAGGACCTAGAGGGCCACATGTGACCTCGAGGCTGCAGGTTTCCCAACCCTGGTCTAGTCATTTCTCAGCAGCTGTACTCTTTGGATTTGACTCCACCATCATCCCCAAGCTGAGTACCTTTTCCTCTCCCCCATCCTTGCTTTTCAGCTGCCTTCCCCAATTTTTTTTTTTAGGCAATTGAGGTTAAGTGACTCGCCCAGGGTCACACAGCTAGTTAAGTATTAAGTGTTTGGTCTGAGGCTGAATTTGAACTCAGGTCCTCCTGACTTCAGGGCCAGTGCTCTAGCCACCTAGCTGCTCCCCCCCATTAGATCTTAAACCCCTTAAAGGCAGGAATTCTCTTTTGCTTACTTATATACCCAGCATTTAGCACAGTGCATGATTCACTGTAGGCACTTAATAAATGTTTATTGAATTGATTTGAATATGGTGTTTCTCTCATTAGAATATAATTTCCTTGAGGGCAAGGACTGTTTCTTTTTGCTTCCATTTGTATCCTACTGCCTGGCACAAAGAAAGTACTTAATATATGCTTGTTGACCTAACTTACATGATGAAAGAAAATGAATACTTCTTTTAGGTCTCCTTACCACAGAATTATTTCCTTTTCCTATTACTGTATACAATGTTCTCTTGGTTCTGCTCATTTCACTCTTCATTATTTTGTGCAAGTCTATCCTTCTTTTGCTAAGATCATCACGCTCATCATTTCTTATAGCACAGTAGTATTCCATCACAATCATATACCACAACTTGTTCAGCCATTCCCCAATTGATGGGCATCCCCGCTATTTCCAGTGCATCAAGTTCCTTCTTCCTTATTATTAGATTATTTGTGACTTAGTGATTTGAAGAATAAGTATTTATTAAGCACTTATTCTGTGTGCTAAGCACTGGGGATAGAAACAGAAAAGTGAGACAGTCTCTATTCTCCATGAAGCTGTTGTTTTTATTGTTCATCCTTTGTACTCGACCAGTCAGATTACACAGGTGATGTCTTGACCTGGGTGAATTGGATTTAAGTGAAGCAGAGCTTCAAAAAGTCACCAGCCTCACTCTCTCCTCCAGAGTCATCCAAGTCCAAGGGCAAGACAAAAGTCAAGACAAACATGAGTTCAGATAATAATAAAGAAGAAAATACAGAGAGGAGGGTTCGACTACAGATTAGATGGCAAAGACCATTGGTCCTCGGGATGCAGCAATAGGATGGATAATAAGGCTCAAGGGTCTGGAGAGTTCAGCAGAAAGGTAAATGGATGCGTTGTGAACTCATTTATAAATGCCTACACTTTGTTGTCGAAGAGGAAGACCTCCTTTGTCACAGGCTTTGTCAATTGGAAAATTGACAAGGAGAGATTCACAGTGCATCACCAATTCTGCTGCTCCCAAAGCTCCCAGCTCCTACTGAGGAGAAGGCCATGACAGCTAGCAGATGATACAACTAAGGCCTGGCCTGGTTGCTGCCACTACTATATCCAATGGATAGGATGACAGGCTGCCATTACTCCCACCAGCTGCCATTTGATATGATATGATATGACATGATATGATATGACACATTGGAAGTAGCATCAACCAGCTGTTGATAAACCTATAAATTCTGTAAATTTTGCTTCAAGAAATGTTAAACTTACTATATGGTATATAGCTTGTTGTTAATAGCATGGTGATAAAGATGAAGCATAGTACCAAAGAAAGGTAAGTTAGGTGTGTAAACCCAAATATTATTTTGTGCATTAGCTTCCAATGACCCATAGTGGTGCAGAGGTAGCCATGTGTCTTCAAAGACTTTGCCAGTGCAGCGTAAGCTCTAACAGGCCCTACTAAATTAGAAGCACTTTAAGTGCTTCTTAAAGTGAGGTCTGTCATCAGAGGACTAAACTAGTGAAGTACTGAGGTTCATTGCAGGACAGTTCTCAACCAGGTGAGGAATTCACTTTTTGGCCATGGCAGCTCATGAAGACCTTATAACTATATAGGAAAGTTTTGTTCTGTCCTGAAGGAGCATACTCAATTACAAAGTCAGAGAACTTAGAAATATTTTTTTGAGTTGTTGAAAAACAATAATGAAAAAAAAATTGTTTTGTAGTTATGTAAAACTTTCCATAATAGTTATTTTATATAGGAAGATTCAGATAAAAGAAAAAAATGAAAGAAAGAAAGTGAAAAATAGTATGCTCCAGCCAATCAACATTAGTTCTCTCTCTGGAGGCAGATATTATGCCTCACCATTAGTCCTTTGAGATTGTCTTGGATCATCATATTGCTGCGAATAGCTAAGTCATTCACAGTTGATCATCCTTAAATTATTGCTGTTACTTTGCACAATGTTCTCCTTGTTCCATTCACTTCACTATGCATTAGCTCAAGTAAGTCTTTTTAGGTTTTTTTTTAAATCATCCTGCTTATCATTTCTTATAACACAGTAATATTCCATTACAATCATATACCACAACTTGTCCAGCCTTTCCACAATTGATGGGCATTCCCTCAATTTCCAATTCTTAGCCACCACAAAAAAGAGCTGCTATAAATATTTTTGTACAGATAGGTCCTTTTCCCTTTTTCATATGTCTTTGGGATATAGACCTAGCAATGGTATTGCTGGATCAAAGGGTATGCTCAGTTTTATAATCCTTTGGACATAGGTCCAAATTGTTCTCCAGGATGGTTGGATCAGTTCACAACTCTACCAACACTACTCTTCCCCTCCCAAATTGACTCTTTTTTTGACTAGGTGAAAGAGGTTATTCTTTGCCTCATTTTTTACCTAGCCTTAATCACTGAATGGATGTTGCCTCAGTCAGACTGAGACCTGAGAAAGACCTTAGCCTAAAAAGACAAAGGTCTCCCACTGCATCCAGGGTCAATTCCAGTCATCCTGATCCCTATCTTGCCACTGGACACAGATGGCTCCAGAAGAGAAAGTGAAGCTGGTGACTTTCCACAGCTCTCTCTCATTTAAATCCAATTTACCTGCAAGTCACACCATCACCTTTCTGATGTCATGGTCCTCTTCAAGAATGAAGAACAAACAACAATAACAAACCTGATAAGATTTTTCTACAGACAGGCTTGCTGTACTCCCTCTTTTATAAAGCATTCTATTAAGTGGAAATTTCTGTTAAACAACACTTACTCATGGTATATACAATGATATTTAACATTCTTGATGAAGACACTAAAGCTCTATAAAAATGTTCATTGCCTTCTGAACCAGCCAAAATATTTAGTAATGTTTCAATGGTAAATTATCGTTGTTAAAGATAATGATGATGAGCATAGGAGGTATAAAGGAGATTCTTGTGAGGTGTTTATCAATAGGGATCAACACCTTCTCAGCAACTTACAGGGTTGCCTTAGAAATTTGCTTGGGCACCAGAGGGTTAGGTAATTTGCCCAGAGTCATAGCCATTGTGTACTAAAGGAAGGAATTGAACCCAAGTCTTAGAGGCAAACAGATGGTGCAATGAATAGACCCCTGGGCCTGGAATCAGGAAGACCTGCCTGAATTCAAATCCAGCCTCATGCACTAACTAGTTGAGTGATGCTTGGCAAGTCACTTAACCTCTGTGTGCCTCAGTTTCCTCATTGGCAAAATGAAGGTCATGATAGCACCTGCCTCCTAGGGTTTTGTGAGGATGAAAAGAGATATTTATAAAGTGCATAGCACAGTGCCTGGCACATAGTAGATGCTTAACAAAAAACCTTATTTCCTCCTGATTCAAAGGCCAGCTTTCTATCTATTCCTTTCAACCGGCAAACTTTACTGTGCTTTATTTAAGTAAAATGTGGTATTCCACTTATGGCAACTCCTCTATTTAGAACTTAATACATAGTAGATGCTTAATAAATATTTGTGAAGTACTTTAAAAACCTTAAGGAGTTCTGTAAACTTGCATTATTTGTTTAATGAATTTGAATAGAATATCAGATTAGCCAGAATCCAGCTTTTTTCCAACCATACTGGACAGCAGAAAATTTCCTACAGCTTTGAGTTTGAAGTCACCTTTTTCTCTGAAGAACTAAAAGTTCTCTCTCTTCACTATAGCCCTGTCACAAAGATAGGGGAAAACAATTGTATGACC
This sequence comes from Vombatus ursinus, assembly GCF_900497805.2. NCBI lineage: Eukaryota > Metazoa > Chordata > Mammalia > Diprotodontia > Vombatidae > Vombatus > Vombatus ursinus. Next base: position 16,461,922 of record NW_020954723.1, read on the forward strand.
ATTTTGTGAATTTAAAAAAAAAATGTAATGACTTGCCCAAGGTCATATGATGAATCAGACTACACTAGAATTAAAGTCACCTGACTTGCACTGCAGAGCTAAAGCAACAAATATAATTGCCACTCACATAGTAGTAAAAGAGTGAGTTCCAAGTAAGCAGTGCACAAACTAGGAGCAGTTTACTCTCTGTGGCCTCAAGCATCTGGTTTTCCTTTCCCGCAATTTCCTCCCTTCCCAGGATAAAGAAGGAAGCCACTTTTTTTTTTTACCTGATCTAGATACAACTTAAAAGAAGAAAACAAAACTCAAAACTATACTACATTTGGCAACTACATTGTTTACCCTTGAACTGCCTGGTTTCTTTTCCATAGAGGTGATTTCTTCTACATTAAACACCTTCCATCATCACAGAAACCTGTAGGGGCCAGGGTTTTATGGAATTCTTTTGCGTTTCATGTGGTACATTTCAGAATTGTTGGCTTTGCTTTCTTGGATTCCAAGCACTAGGAATGCTTGTGAAATGGCAACCTCATTATGCTCTATGGGAAGGCCAGCCAGCATTTGATACAGGGATCTGGGAAGTCAGGAAACCCTGCCAGATTTTTCAGCCAAATTTTGACACAGTGCAGATATGTTTTTGGCAGAAATTTTGTGGGATCTTTTGGGACAGATTCCTATTTGATTCCTAGTCTCTTCACTGTAGTGATGACAACTTCATGGGGGAGAAAGATCCCTACAAGAAGCTAGGAAATTATTTTTAAAAACAACAAAAATTTGGCAAGTGCCTTGTTCTCTCAATCAAACTTATAATCTTCAAACTGAACAGCTGTTTGCCTGGTCACTGCTTGGATTTCTGCCCTTTACAAATTGATGTAATAAACATACCAAGGCTTAAAATCAAGACAAATCTCACAGAATCTTGGATCTGTTACTGTTTTAGAATAAGAGTGAGGAAAAAGCAACTGCAAAGTATACTCTTGCTTGATATGAAAGGAAGAATGTTTTGGGATTTTGTTTTGTTTTATTCCCACTGGTTCTCATGAGGCATCCAGTCTCTACTGGATACATAGTCTTTGATGGGAATGTAGTCTCTGTTAGAAGAATAGTTTCTATTAGACATTCAGTTTCTGTTAAACATTGCTTGATATTGTTTCACTAGCTCCATAGTTGCTGGTGTTCACTGCCATGTGCACTTCACACAGGAGTATAGAATTTCTTATTACTTCCAGCTTCCAACTTCAACTGGGGGTGCTATCAAGATTGGGCTTGACCAGTGTTCTTATTGCTTAAAGCCCAGAGGTATTTCTACTACACATCATAGAGAAAAACGAAAGCTCTTACACAAGTCAGTCATCAGACTGAGGGACAAAAGCCTTCAGTGAAGGAGCTGTAGTGGAGGGACTTATTGTAGATGACTTCCTCAAGTAATTTACCCATGAAAGGAAAGAGAGATAAAGAACAATAGCTATGGATCTAGATAGGGTATGGATATAGGTGGGATATAGGTATGAATATAGATCAAGTAAGGGTTTGTTTTTTAAGGATGGGGAAGACATGGAGCTATTTAATAATAATAGCAGCTAACATTTATGTAGGGTTTATGTATCAGGGACTGTGCTAAATGCTTTATAATTATTTAAGAATATAATTTAATAATATAATTATTTAATTTGATCCTCACAATAATCCTGGGAGAAAGATGCTATTGTGATCCCCATTTTACAGATGACAGAACTCAGACTAATAGATTAAGTGACCTGACTAGGGTCACATATCTAATATCTGAAGCCATAGTTGAACTCCAGTCTTCCTGACTCCAGGGAGTATGTGTGAGTAGGGCACACATGTGGAGGGGTAATACTCTTCTAATCCTACAGAACTACGGGTATCTTTTGGTGAGGTTCTCTGTCAGGTATGTGGTCTCTGCTGGATTGTGGGCATGGTATATAGTTTATGTGAGGTGGTGCCCCATGTTGTGTGGTCATTAATGGACAGGGTTCTGTTGATCTAAGGTCACAGATGGTTTCTGCCATGTTTGGCACCACTGGGCACAAGATTGTGAGGCTGCAAAGGTAGCTAATTTACTGGCCTAGTGAATAGAGTGCTAGACTCTCCTCCAGTCAGGAAGACTTGAGTTCAAATCTGAACTCAGACACTTACTGGCTGTGTGACCTTGGGCAAGTCACAACCTCTGTCAGCCTCAGTTTCCTTAACCATAAAATGAGTGAGGATAATAATATTTACCTCATGGGTTTATTGTGAGGATCAAATGAGATAATATTTGTGAAGTACTTAGCATGTGCCTGGCACATAGTAGGCACTTACATGCTTGTTTCCTTCCTCCCTTTTCTCTGCTTCCCACTTGTGGTTTCAGTTAGAATTTTCGGATGAGGTACAACTTCTTCCTCATAAGAGGAAAAGTGGGCCATGCCATCTCTCTTTTAGCTTATGGCTGAGAGGCTACAGGGTTGTTGTTGTTGTTTTTTTTTTTGAAAGTCAAATCCCTCACACACTAGTCATTGCAATAAGGAAAAATCCTTACCAGCTTTTTTCTCTGCATGAGGAGCATTTTCAGTTGGAAGAACATTGGTTGTGATAGGTCTTTCCTCTCCAAAAGAAAGTCTTACTCCTAGGTGCAAAGTTCTTTGCAACTCAACAGTTAGTCATCTAAATGACATTCTTAGTCATTCAGTCTATTAATGTTTGAAGCTCTTATCTGACAGAATGTTAGAAACTTTTGTTAACTCTCTCCTTAATATCTAATTACCAAACTTTACCCACTCAGCATCATTTTAGAGGATTCCTCCTCCCCAACCAACTTCAAAGGGATGTTAGGGTTTCACCTTTTCCCTCTCTTATTAGTACCTTGTTTTCTAAACCGGCCCAATGGACAGAGTGCCAGGCCTGGAGTCAGGAAGACATCTTCCTGAATTCAAATCTGCTCTCAGACAGTTACTAGCTGTGTGACCCTGAGCAAGTCACTTAATTCTGTTTGCCTCAGTTTTCTCATCTATAAAATGAGCTGGAGAAGGAAATAGCAAACCATTCCAGCATATTTGCCAAGAAAATTCCCAATGGGGTCATGAAGAGTCAAACATGACTGAACAACAACAACATTCTCAACCCCAAGATTCTTTCAACCTCCCATGGGAAAAAAAGGGGGGGGGAGAAGGAAAGATGGAATGACAAAAAACCTTAAGTAGAAATTTTGATGTTTTGCTCTTTCTTTCAAAACTTTGTTTCAAATTCTTCAGGCTTTGAGTTATACCTTACAAGTATCTAGACTCAAACCCTAAAAGCACATAGACATGAGTTAATAGAAATAGGTTAGCACCACAGAACTTAACACTGGACGTGGTTCACAAAACACTTTATAAAAATCAAATTTTTGAACTACTAACCTGAAAAACAGTTCATATTTAGTGATATGTATGAAGTACTTATTTAAGGCATGGGACAAATATAAGGTAATCATCACAATTCTATTAAAAAAAATTCCTGCCATTATTAAGGTATCTTTTCATAAACCTTCAAATAAAAATACAAAGAAAATCCTTTCCTGTTGCTAGCTATCTAGATAATAGTTGAACTATAACTGTATCAGTTGTTATCTCTCATCCATTTTTCTCATTTCCCCCCCAAAAATCTGCCAAAAGTCATGCAAAACTCTAAAATTAATTACTTATATACTCAGGCTAAAACTACACGACTCTGAAACAATTAATTGGTCATTTCAGTATAATAACTCAAACTTTTTAAAAAAATCATTTAAACCAAGTTCACTGACATAATAAAAAAATGTAATTGGCTCATTCTTTTACATTTTTAATAGATTTTATTGATCTTTTTTTCACATTGACCAAATTTCTACTTGTATTTTCTCCCTCTCCATCCCAGAGAGCTGTCCCTTAAATATTTTTTATTAAAAGAAAAAGAGGAAGATGGAAAAAATGCCACGAAACCTATCAGTATATTTTAAAAATCTAATTCATTCTTTAGGTAAATATGGAGAGCCAGCACCTCAATTATGTCCCTAACTCTACCTTAGCACACTGAGAATTTGAGTAATTTCCCTTTTGGTGAAATGAGGATCTCTCTCTCTCTCTCTCTCTCTCTCTCTCTCTCTCTCTCTCTCTCTCTCCCTCTCTGTCTCTCTCTCTCTCTCCACATACATCCTTACCTACATACTCAATAATCCTTTCAACTGTCCTTTCATTGTGGCTCTGACCCAGACCCAGCCTTCAATTCTCTGTTACCTCTGACCCAGCCTAGCCCTTCATTGTCCATTACCTCTGCACTACCCTAGGCTATTTCCCACCTTTAATCCCATCTAGATCCCTTCTCTGTTACCTCCAGCTATTGGCCACTCCTTGATCCCATCCAAATCTTCCCACAATCTTTTTCACTATAAAAAGAGGTCAGTCTTGTCTATGGAATGCACAGATTCTTAAAATCCCACCTGCTTCTATTGGCAACACAATGAACTTTGTCTCTGACTGAAAGAAGGCTTGAGGGGTTCAATTATTTTGAGGCAGACCCATGCCTTTTGTCCTTGAATTTCAGGGTTCCCAGCACCCCTACATTGCAACACTTCTTTCTTGGAAAGAATCAAAATCTCCCTCAGAGGGGAGTGGGTAAAAGAGACTAGAGATATTTGTCATACCTCCCTGTGACCACATCTAGACAGACCCATGTGTCCACATGGGCAACCCACACCCTTTTCAAAGAAGGAGACTAAGCCAGATATGTCTTCATTCCTCTCTAGGCTCCACTCCTGATTCTCAAGACAGATTTTCTCCACCATGCTCCCACTTGGGTACCTCCTTTCAGCTTCCCATATATATGCTATCTTCTCCCATTACAATGTAAGCTCCTTGAGGGTAAGGACTGTCTTTCTGCTTATATATTTGTGTTCTCATACCTTAGCACAGTACCTGGTACATACTAAGTGTTTTAATAAATGCTTCTTGACTTACTGTAAGTCATGGAATATTACAGTTTGAGAGGAATTAAAATTGTGAGTCACCTAAAGGGCAATGGAGAAGAGCACGGTGGACATGAGGGGCCTGCAATATACCACCAATGAAGAATTCTACAAAAGTGGCATAAAGAATCATCAGATATATTTCCTGTTACATGAAAATAAGATAAGACAGTGATGTAGGGAGAGTTGGGGATAATCACTGGATAACCTGGAGGCAACTAGGTGGTTCAGTGAATAGAGTGCTGGGCCTGGAGTCAGGAAGACCTGAGTTCAAATGTGGCCTCAGACACTTACTAGCTGTGTGACCCTGGCCAAGTCACTTAACCTGTTTGCTTTAATCCACAGGATAAGGAAATGACAAACCATTTCAGTATCTTTGCTATGAAAACCTCATGGATAGTATTGGTGTGCTAATGGTCCACTGGGTCACCAAGAATCTGACACCACTGAACAACAACCAGACAATCTGCATACTTTATTAAATCCACAGAATGAAGAAATGAAATAAAGTCGTCTCAAGCAAACTGAAGACAGGGAGATCCCTTTCTTGGTGGGGGGTTGGGTAGGGTCAGGGAGAGACAGGAATCTATTCACATTTTATGGACAAAGTAGCATCTTAGTTGGCCCTTAAAGAAAGAGAAGGAGTTCAATAGGCAGATAGGAAGTGTCAATGGGAATATCCCCAAAGAGTGGGCTGGCCAACATGGACCACACTCTAGGCATTCTTATGGAAATTGGAGAGGATAATCATGGATCTTTTACAGACTCCACCTCTTTTCAGAATATAACCTCCCATGCATAATATTTCCAGAAAGTGGATTCTAGGTCCTTTTTGAAAAGCACCTCTTTCCTTTCATGTGATTTGTGGCTGTCATTTGATAGTATATATAAAGAGAAAACCAGGGAGAATAGTAGAAGGGAAGCTATGTAGGAAGATAGGGAAAGAGAAGATAAGCAGTTAGGTGACCCAGTGGATAAAGCATGGGAGTTGAAATCAGGAGGACTTGAGTTTGAAACTTGTCTCGGACACTTACTAGCTGTGTGGCTCTTAGCAAGTCACTTAACCTCTGTCTCTCAGTTTCTTCATTAGTAAAATGGGGATAATAATAGCACCTATCTCCCAAGATTGTTAGAAGTATAAAGTGAGTTTACATACATAAAGTGCTTTGCAAACCACAAATGGACATACTATTATTAGAAGAAGGAAGAAAGGAAGATAATAAGGAGGAGCCTGGCTAGCATGCTGGTTCCTCTCCATCCTATCTTATTTAAAAGGGAAATCCCAGGTTATGATGCCAGCCCTATTTTTGACTCCCTATAAACAAGAAATGAGATAAAATTCCCTGAATGCAGGGTTGTCAAAATACCTAGATGAAAGTGAAAAAATCAATATTCTAAATAGTTTTTCTGTGAAATGCCAAATACTTAGTATATTTGAAACATTTAAAGGATTAGTTCAACCTTTCATTGTTCAACTGAATACTAATTTTGCATAAACGTTGTTGTTCAGTCCTTTCAGTCCTTTGTGTCTGACTCTTCATGACCCCATTTGGGGTTTTCTTGGCAAAAATACCGGAGTGGTTTGCCATTTCCTTCTCCAGCTCATTTAACAGAAAAGTAAACTGAGGCAAACAGGGTTAAGTGACTTGCCCAGGGTCACACAGCTAGTAAGTATCTGACTCTAGGCCCAGAGCCCTATCTACTGTGCCACCTAATTGCACTCCCCATCCCTCCCCAAATATATCCTATCTGCATAGATGCTAAGCTTATTCCTGGGTAAAAGGATATGTACACAAGAAATGGTATAAAAGTGAGGTGGACTGGTTGTGTAGCAAGACTGAGAGATAATAAATGGGACAGCCAAAATGTTATGTTCTGCTAGTACTCTCAGCCTGTTAAAACACCTAGAAGCAGGGATTTTTAACCTTTTGGGGGGGAATATAATGGATGTTATGGTATTCTACCAAAGCCTAGGGATCCCTTCTCTGAATAATGTTTTTAAATGCATAAAATGAAATACATAGGATTATAAGGAAACCAATTATATCAAAATATACTTATCAATTAAAAAAAATTCTCAGACCTTAGATTAAGAACCCCTACACTAGAGCAAGACCTATAGCATGAAAAGGCATTAGCTGGGTTTAAGGGAGGACCAATATCAAGAAGATCAAAGATCCATTGAAATATTGGACTATTATTATTATTATTATTATTAGACACTTGGCCTATTTGGGGGTAGTTTGAACAATCAGGATCTTGTCCCAGGTCTGGGATTTCCAGCTCCTCTCCTCAACTCTTCAAAACTATTTTGTGTTATGAAGAGCTCTAGAGAGTAGATTTTACTGCTCCAGGCTAGAGTACTTGAGTCCACTCTATGCTGGAATTTATGTTTTAATCTACCTTCTATATCTGCTGCTGATTCTAGATCTGTAGACATTCATTGAGCTCACAGTGCAATGACCCACAGTACCAAAAAGAGTTTCCAGTATCTCTGAAGCACATTATTAGGGGAAACACAAGGATGTAAGGCTCATAAAAATCTCTTTTCTCTGTTATCTTTGATATATGTGATCTAAAATAATTTGGGCAGGAAAATATGACTTAAAAATACTGATTAAAAAATTCAAATAGAGTAAACCCCACTGATTCAGAAGAGGTAAATTCTTGTCTAAATTTCTCCCCAAAATGTGAACTAATTTTAATTTGATTATAAGCAGGCAGAGAACAGGCATTGAGAACAGGCAGCAGAAAAAGTTATTTCCCTTTTAGGTGACATAGGATAGAGAAGAATCAGCACTTTAACTAGAATGCACCACCATTCCTATTATTACACATGTCATCTAGCACAATGTAGACTTAATTGTTTGTTGAACTGAATTGTTGGGTCTTCATTTATTTAAACTAAAACATAAATCCCTTATTGCTTCTGATCGTTGTAGATCATCAGCTACCACTTTCAAACTCCACCCCGATATCCATATTAGCAATGGGATATCTACTTATATGCAGCTAGAGGACCCAGACCTTTAAGGACATGTCTAAAATATTTAAAATCTGAATCTTCAGAGAACAAACTCCCAAGGATGTGCTGTATTTTTGTCCTCAAGACAATAAAGTTTGTCCTATTTGTCCTCAAGACAATGAAGTTTACTTCTCTTAATGGTATTATTGGAGAAAACTTCAGAGCTAGCAAAAATTTTATTGGATCCCCAATTGACAAATGGTCAAAGGATATGAATAGGCAGTTTTCAGAGGAAGAAACTAAAACTATCTATAGTCATGTGAAAAAATGTTCTAATTCACTATTGATTAGAGAAATGCAAATCAAAACGACTCTGAGGTACCACATCACACCTGCCAGATTGACTAACATGACAAAACAGGACAATAATAAATGTTGGAGAAGGTATGGAAAAATTGGAACACTAATACATTGGAACACTAATACATTGTTGGTGGAGTTGTAAAATGATCCACCATTTTGGAGAGCAATTTGGGACATGCCCAAAGGGCTATAAAATTGTGCATACCCATTGACCTAGCAATACCACTTCTAGGGCTGTATCCCAAAGAGATCATAAAAATGGGAAAAGGACCCAGATGTACAAAAATAGTTATAGCAGCTCTTTTTGTGGTGGCAAAGAATTGGAAATTGAAGGGATGCTCATCAAATGGGGAATGGCTGAACAAGTTGTGGTATATGAATGTAATGGAATACTATTGTGCTATAAGAAATGATGAGCAGATTGACTTCAGAAAAACCTGGAAAGACTTGTATGGTCTGATGCTGAATGAAGTGAGCAGAACCAAGAGAACATTGTACACAGTAACAACCACATTATGGGATGACTGACTTTGATAGACTTGGCTCTTCACAGGAACGCAAGAATCTAAGACAACTCCAAAAGAGTCATGATGAAAATTGCTATCCACACCCAGGGAAAGAAATATGGAGTCTGAATGTATGTGGAAGCATAAAATTTGCTCTTCTTTTCCTTTGTTATTTTGTTTTATTGCTTCATTCTCGTGGTTCCTGCCATTAGTTCTAAATGCGAAAATATGCTTAACGTGAATGTATATGTAGAGCCTATATCAGATTGTACGCTGTCTTGGGGGGAGGGATTTGGAGGGGGAGAAAATTTAAAACTCAAAATATTATGGAAGTGAATGTTGAAAACTAAAAATAAATAAATTAAATTTAAAAAAATCTTATTGGACTGATAACATTAAAAAAAACAACCCACCAAAAAACATTGCCCTAATTATCTCCTAACCACATATCAAGTGCTTGTAACACTAGTGTTTGATGAAGTCACTTGGAAGCTTTGGCTAAATTTGATCATACCCTTTATGTGTTATTGTCTAGTCTAGATTTGAATGAATAGAGTCAGAAAGATGTGGATTCAAATCCACCTCTGACTTTCGCTAGTTGTGTGGCCATGGACAAACCACTAAACATCTTTAAGCCTCAGTTTTCTCTTCTGTAGAATGAGAGAAATACCTGGGATGTCTTTCTCACAGAGTCATTGTGTGACTCAAATAATGTAATGGTTATAGAGTGCTTTACAAATCTTTAAATGTCAGTTATAATAATGATGATGATTCACCATAACATATGAGTTGACTGATCACAAAATAAATACCTATGTATTAAGAAGAATAGAATTTTCTGATATGAAATAATAACTACCCTACATACAGCACTTTAAGGTTTGCAAAGTGCCTTACATATATTGGCTATCCCAAAAATCTTAGTGCAATTTCAAACTTTAAGCTCTGACCAAGACTTTTGTGATCCTGGGCAAGTCACTTAAGCCTGTTTGCCTCAGTTTCCTCATCTGTTAAATGAGCTGGAGATAGATATGGCAAATCATTCTAGTATCTTTGTCAAGAAATCCCCAAATGGAGTCACAAAGAGTTGGATAGCCTGAAATGACTGAATAACAACAAAAGACTTTCAGGACATCCTGAATTGCCTTATTTGATCCTAATTATAGCCCATATGAAGCATGCAGTACAGTTTTTATTAGCTCCATTTTACCAGTTAGGAAAATCGGGATCAGTAAAGTTAAATAATTTGTTTATGGTCACATAACATTAGGGGAAAATTTGAATTTAAGTCCCTCCTGGCTTCAGGGCTAGTGTTCTATACATAACTTTCACTATAAAACTGTATTTGTATACGTGTATACACAGTATTATTAAAACATGTACCTTGTTACAGACTCTTCACTGTCACACCCTAAGCAACCACCTTTTTTTCCTTCAGTTCCAGCACTGTTGGGACCTCAATATACAGAAAATTTACCATTTTAGTTATGGCAAATTCCTCCTTAAAATACTAATTGAGAATTAAAATCTATCAAAATAGCTTCATATTCAAAGCACAGAAAGTCAGTCCTGTAGTCAAATGGTCAAACACCTCGATTTTTAGAAAATTTTCTAATAGTAATTAACCTTTACTGTTAGGCAACTAAAATATTAAAGCAACCACAAACTCATGATCTTTATGGAGAAAATTTTTCAATAGAAACTTTTGTGTAAATTTCTCTGACTAGCTTTATTACTTGACCTTATATTGTTTGTTTTTTTATATTTTCCCCCAACACAAAACATTGAATTCAAACCAATTTTAGAAATCGGTGGGTTTTTTTTTTAACTGTTAGACCCTTCTGTTTCCAAGGACTAGTCTCCATGTAACATTTCAACATTTTTATTCATTGTTTTGAACTCCTGTCAAAGAACTGCTGGAAATTTTCCAAACAGATTAAATATGTCTATCATCATGTTTCTAATTCAGTAATTTCTTACATATGGGTACCAGATGCATTTTCCCCCCATTTCATGTCTTTGGAACTTTAAAGCAACCTGTAACCTGAACCATGAAAAGATTTAAGTGTAGACGCTTAGTGGACACATCTTTTTTTGGCATTACAAAGCATTCTCTGCTAAACAACAGGTTTCCATCTTCATACACACACACACACACACACACACACACACACACACACACACAAATTAAAGATCCATTAACAATAGTCTCCCAAAGAAAATTGTTGGAATTTATTCATTAAACATTATTTGGTACAATAAAATATGGAAGCTAGTACAACCAAAAATCAGGATTGAGAGCAGGTAAAACCCCACATCATTAGAAAGCACGTTTCTATTTCCACTTAAACAATACTTTACCTTGTATTCTATTGCTGATAACCAAACCACAAACCTGGAAACTAAGGTGTCAACATTACTTTTAACAAAGTCTATGGATAGTTTGACATTCTTTGAGTATTGGGTGTTTCTCTAGGATTCATTTGTTTGGAGTGTTCAAGCACAATTTTGAAAGTCAATAGACTGGTTAAGCTTGGGTGCTTGGGTTTTGACAATCCCCTTCCTCATTTGACCCCTCTATAACAGATTCCCCAGCCTTGTTTCTGATTAGTCCTATTGGAGAATGGTCTTTCCACTATTCCTCATTCTTTTCAGTTGTTCCTAAATACCAGAATTGTCCTCCTCCCCATGTCCCAAGTACTCACAGTGTCTGAGTATTCTGAGGGAGGCTGGGAATGAAGTGGATATCCTTGCAGGTAACTCGAAAGTCACCCTCCTGGTAGTACTCGCAGAGCGGGGAAGGGCGCTGCTTGCCTTCCAGGATTGTCCGCAAAACCAGCAGCAGCACCAGGAGCGACAGCTGGGACTTGCCCATTTTCCACTACTGCCTCTATTTCTTCATCCCACTGCTCTTCTGCAGCTGAATGAGAAAGTAGACAGCGTGGAGAGGGAAGGAGGAGGAAGAGGAGGGAGAAGCGTTGAGGAAGAGGTCGCTGGAAAGGCAGTGAGCCTCCCTTCTCACCACCAAAGAGGTGAGGAGGTAGCTATTCTTAGGATTCCGCCCCCCTAGTTTCTTAAACTAAAGACTTCGTACTTCCTCTCCTATAGACCCCCAAGCACCACCACTCCTCACTCTTCTCACTGGCCCTTAATCTCCCACACAGGCTCCAATATCCTCCTCCTGGCTTTCAACATCCCTTGCTCTTTTTCCAGCTGTCACTCGTCCCTCTTTTCAAACTCCTCTACTATCTATCTACAAACCAAGGCTCTTCTCTTTTCCTTGTTCTTCGTCTTGCTCTTCATGCCCTCACCTCCAGCACCCCGGTGCCTCTTGCCTATAAATTATCAGCCCCTGGATCCAACAAGCATCTTTCCTCATCTTCTGGGCTCCCTTGGACACTCTTCTCCTGGGATCCACCCACACTCTCTGCTCCCAGAAAAAAAAATTCCCTTACCTGATTTCCGAGATGCCTCAGTGAGGTGGAGAGCCGGACACTACCTCGACCAGGGAGGATAATTGATCTCTTGGAAGAAAATGTATCTTACTTTTCCTGTCTCAGAGAAGCATCTTCTTGGAGCTGGCAATGCACTGGGCTCCTAGTTTGGCAAAGCACGGGTTGCATTCAGAAGAGCGACAAGATCTCTTTAGAGCGCATCTTAACCTAATCAGACGTTCCTAAACGGGGATAGAAGACTGTGGAGCTCTAAACTCTAAGCTCCAAGCTCTAAGCTCCAGCAAGCAGTGCAAATTGCAGTTAAGAAACTGGGACTCTGGCGCCATCTGTAGGCAGAAACTGGAAATGCATAAACCCTGGCATGGAAATCTGAATCCCTAGGATCCCTGAATCTGGGATTAGGAAATGGAATGAAACTTTGAGCTGGTAGCTCGACCCACTCATTTTATCAAAGAGGAAATTGAGATCTTGTGGCCTGTTTCACAGGTAACAGATCCAGGATTTGAATCTAAGTCTCTCAGACTCCAAATCTAGTGGCTTTCCATGTATTCAGTCAACCTGGGAAAGTATGGATTTGAAGTCAGAGGACCTAGGTTCATATCAGTTCTGTGATTTGCTACCTGGGACCTCCAGCGCCCTCTCTAGGCCTCAGATATTCAGCAAATGAAGAGTTGAATGGGATAAGCTCTCAGATCCCTTCCAGCTTTAAATGTATGATCTGATGGAGTCTGCTTCTAAGTTCTAGCCCTGAAACAATCTTCTATTAACTCCAGAGTCCCTCATTACGTCTTCAACCAGCAGATACAAATAGATTCCAGACCCTGGAATTCCCACATTTTAAGTAATAAACAGAAACACCACCCAACAATTAAGTAGGGATGTTTGGTTATCAGGAACACTAACTGCTCTTCAGACAGCCCTTGCCTTTGCCTTTCATCTACCCATTAGCAACAACTTCACTCACATCAAGGCCAAATGAACCTGCTAGAAGAGACAACAAATAGAATGTAAAATTTCTTGAGACCTCGCCTGTGAGGAAAAATCTTGATCTTTACTCACCAAGACTCCTTTCTACCACTTAAAGCTTCTTACTCATGGTTCAGGCCTTTGTTATGGAAAAATCCCAGATTCTGCTATTTTTTTTTATCTTGGGAAGTTAATAAAAACAGGATGGCTTCTGAAGTGTTTTTCAGCTTTTGACCCAGGATTTATAAATCAGTAACTATCATTTAGCTCTAGAGGCCCCAGCTTAGATGACCCTGACAATTCTGAGAGGTCCATGCTCTTTGTCTCTTAATCTTTCCCACATTTATTTAGTTTACTAGTTACTGTCCTTCTCTGTGGCTTACCATTCACAATCAGGAAGAATAGTGGACAAATGAATGAACCTTTGAATGAAACTTAGCATTTACAATTTTATTTAAATTTTATTTATTTTTTATTTTATTTTAAAAAGGAAACAAAATTTAAAGAAAAGAGATAAATTGTGGATTTAACATGCAATCTCCCAGTAAGAGAAAGTGAAAGGGAACAGGTAAACATCATCATTTCCATACGTCCTCTCACAGAAGAAGTCCAGTATTAACTAGACATGTCTCTTACCCAGGATGTTCTATCAGGCCATGGCAGAGAGGCACCTGTAGTGTAATTCTCAGGGATGGGTTAATGCCTCCTCTAAATCTGCTCCAGTCTCCATTCAGTCTCTCATTCCCTCACTTGAATCAAGCATGGAGAGTCTCCATAATTTTCCTTTTCCCTCATGGAATCCGCCTTCTACTAAGAGTTTTTCTTTATCTTCTCTTTCAGATGTTCCAGGAACTCAGTGAGGACTTGTCTTCTGCAAACAGAAGTTACTGTCTGCTGTCTAGCAGTGTTACTATGCTCTGTGAGTTGTATCTGTAGAAGTCTCCACAGCTGAAGTATTAGGAATAAAGTGTATTGCTTCAGGGTTCTTCTCCCCTTCTTTGACTTGGGTGTTGGGTTACAAAAGAAACAGATCCTTGTTCAATTGAAATGTCTGGTTTTGAGATGTTGTCTGGGTCAAAAAGCCTTTGCTACTAACAAGCGGTCTCTTTTGCTTAGAGCTTATTGAACTAAGTGCCCCAATCACTTTACCTGCAAGGTCCCATCAACTTGCCTATAGGAAATAAATAGTTGTGGTGGATTGTCTTTTCAGGGTCCCTGCCTATCTCTGCAGCTATTTTGTAAAACAGAAAGCAGTCTCTCCATAAGTAGGTAGGGAGTAGCTTTCCATCAGTCTCCTAATTTGTGGGCCACGAGCACCAATATTTCTTAGCAGACCTCTATTTGTTGCAGGTCTTGGTAATGGATTCAAGTGTTATACCATCATTTGCTTCTATCAGAGCTCTCCTGGGCTAAGATTGAGGTAGGTGGTAAGTTCCTTTTAGTTTCTCTCTCAGTCAAGAGATATAATGGTTGTCATTGTCTGTAGTCAGTAATGAAAAACTCTCTGACAGACAGTGGTTCAGAAACAGACGTGCTTTCCTCTTCCTTCACAGAATGAAAGATTCTATTGTTTTCTGTAATTCCACCTCTGGATGTAATAAGACTAGACCCAGAGACAATAGCTCTTATGCCTGGTATAGCTGCAGAGACTCCTAGAAATGTACTGTAACCAAGAATTCCAAAGGATGAGGTGGTAGACACCCAAATATCAGCAGCTGGGTATAAATCTTATGGCATCATTCCCGGTAGAATAGTATGGGTATTCTTGAAAGCCACATAATGACTCTACTGAAACTTTTGTTTTGGTCCCTGTGTCCCTAACATATTAGCAGTGAGCAATTGAACCATTCAGGTTGTGGTCCCCTTGATGGTAATATTATATAGTTCTATACTTTTCAATAATAGCTAAAGCTAACATCTGTTGAATAGAATGCTTTCAAAATCTCTGCCTTGGTCTGAATGGAACCTGGCAGAAAGTCCACACTGAGACATGTTCCTTACCTAATATTGTAGCAACTATGTTAACTTTCTGGTTTCAGGTTGAGTTTGCCTGTGTATACCTAGAGAAGTGACCAGTCATCATCCAAACATAGCTTAAATTCTTATTATCACCTTACAGAGGCAGGAAGTCAATACGGACAAGTTCTAAAGATTTGCTAGTGTCTTAATTTTCCAAATATGCTACAGCAATTGTTAGTACTTTATTTTGCACATAACAAACACAAATCTCACACTTCTTGGTGACATGTGCAGCCATCTTGGCCCAGTAAAATATGTTTTAGCTCTAGGGTCCTTTCTTGACCCATATGTCCAAAGTTATCATGTAAAACTTTGATGATCACAAAATGATATGTACTTGGGTACGATTACTTGTTTCCTGGCCCTATGGCTAAGTGACAGTCAGTTTCACAGCTCCAACCTCTTTCATTGTCTCACAAGTAAGATGCCTTTAAGGGACCAGCATTTCTATGTAGGCTTGTATGTAGACCTTTAATGTAGGCTTTTTAAAAAATCTTTTATCACTTTTCATAGTTTTTTGTCAGTCATCTGCATTCACCACCAATCATCCACAAACAAGTGAGACAAAGAAGGTTTGTTCAATAAATCAAAGTACACAAATGGCACCAGCAATCCTTTTATGCAATTTCAATGTTTCTTTCTTTCAGATCCCACATCTTGCCCACTTATTTTTCCAAGAAACAACTCATCATCTTGCCCCTGTTTAGTGTGCGTCAAACCTTTAATAACTGTTGTATATCTGGCTCAGATTCAGGAGGGCAAGTGTGTAACTCTGAGAAAATTCCTACCTTGAGCTTCCTTTTGCGATCCACAAGGAGGTATATTACCTGGGCCGTGTTTAACAGGAAATGCTTCTATGTGCAGCCCAGGGGGTTTAGCCCCTGCTTGATATACAGGTGAACTATCTCTTTCCAACCTAAGGGATCTAGCTTTGGTCCTACCTGCAAGTGAGATATTCTTCTCTGATACAGTGTACTTAGCTATGGCCATCTTATAGATGACATTTCTCTTTCTATATTAGGGGGCCCACCCCTTTGTCTAACCATTAACACAACTTTCACTTCTGGCAAAAACAATGTGAAATCAGTGTTATCCAATGAAGTGCCTGACTCTGATGACTAGAATTTTGCCTCAGATTTCCTGTGGTTCTATCAGATCAGTGTTGTGGTTTCTTGCAATAGGGATTAGTTTTCCCTGAATGCAACAAAAGCTGTCCCAGGAACCTGATTGGCTACTGTCTCTCATATAGCTTTCTGATCACCTAAGGGCACAAAAAATAGCTTCCTCTCCACTTTGGTGAATTTATGAAGTCCACCTGAGTCATCATTTCCTTTTCTGCTGACTACTACTACTACTACTACTACCACGACCTCCGCCAAGCATTTTCCCATATTAATATACTTTATTTTAATTCATTTAAAAAAATTTATGTTCCAAGTTATTTCTCTTTCTTGAGCCCCTCCCCCACCCATTGAGAAGGTAAGCAATATGATATCAACTATATATGTGAAGTCATGCAAAACATATTTTCATATTAGCCATGTTGCAAAAAAAGCAAGAAAAATAAAATGAAAAAAAGTATGCCTCAGTAAGAGCTAGCATTTATATAGTGCTTACTACACACAAAGTACTTTGCTAAGCACTTTATAAGTATTATGTCACTTGATTCCCACAATACTGGAAAGTATGTAGTTATTATACCCATTTTACAGTTTGGAAAACTGAGGCAAACAGTAGTTAAGTAGAGTTATATGACTAGAAAGCATCTAAGACTGCATTTGAACTCAGATCTTCCTGACTCCAGGTCCACAGCCCTATATAGTGAGCTCCTTCACTGCCTCATGCACTTATATAGAGATGATGAGGCAATACCCAGAGAAGTTAGTGTTTGAGCAAAGTAAACTTGTTTTCATCAGCTGTTCAATGATTTGTAAGTGCCTCATTTGATCCCAGGGCAGCTGGATGGCACAGTGGATAGAGCACCAGGTCTGGTATCAGCAAGAGTTATCTTTCTGAGTTCAAATCTGGCCTCAGACACTAGCTGAGTGACCCTGGGCAAGTCACTTAACCCTGTTTACCTCAGTTTCCTCATCTATTAAATGAACTGGAAAAGGAAATGGCAAACCACTCCAGTATCTTTGCTAAGAAAACCCCAAATAGGGTTATGAAGAATCAGACACAACTGAAATGACTGAACAACAATTTTTGATCCCAGCATCAAACCTAAACAGGGTGCTAGCTTTATGCTCTCCCCTAAGAACAAGTGAGAACCTAAGTATATATTTAATCTTGTGCCTTAACCCTTAAACTATGTTGCCTTTCTTCAATGTCGCAACTTTTCTATAGTTTTCCTCCACTTCCAAGGGAGGATTATAAACCAATTTCCAAGTACTGTCCCCATCTGGAATTTTTCAGGGATTTTTGAGTGGTCAAATGGGCCTGGTAATTCACAGAGAATCCTTTTTAGGGTTCTCCTGACCTTGACCTAGTATACACTGTCCCATAAGTTCCTCCCTCTTTTACTGAATTCTTTAATACTTTTATAATATCCCCTTCTGTAAGCACAATGTCTCCTCTAAAGGTCAGTAATCTCCTGTGGATGTCAACACTGATAAGGTGACATCCTTTTCAAATGAAACAGTCATATTTTTAAAATACTGATATGTAATGCCCATATTTGATCACCGAAGGAAAATCAACTAGCCATGCACTCTTACATTATACAGACATCATTAGTGTTGTTTGCCTTCATTTTGGAAGAGGACCAATGACATCACAGGGTAATGTCTTTGCACGTGAATTAGATTAAGTGAGGCAGTTACACAAAATCAGCAGCCTCATTCTCTCCTCCACAGACACTGAAGTCCAGTGGCAAGACCAAAGTCAGGATCCTTGGGTGATAGCCCAGGATGAAATGGATGACCTTGATTATTCTAAATTGAGATTCTTTCTGGGTCTCAGTTTGTCTGAGGCAACACCCATTCAATGACCAAGGGCTAGGTAAGAATTGAAACAAAAAAATGACCTAATTTACCATCACAAAACATCATAAAGCAGGGCTCCAAAGCAATTGACATAGCAATAGCAGCTGTACCAATGACATTTTATTTGTACATCAACAAGCAACTTAATAGCGGTGTCACCATTAGTACCATTAAATAATAGGGGTTCATATACTAATGCAACATACAGGTGAAGTAGATTACTGCACAGAAAGACCGAAAATACAAACACAAAATAAAAGCAAAGCAAGAGAAAGCCAAAATTAGAAACATCATTCTAAACAAAATCAAACAAAACTTCAGTGAAATGAAGAAAAATAAAATAACAGAAAGGAAAAAAAAATTATGCATCAAAAGGAAACAAGATTACATGTCAAAATTATAAATCCAGTCAGCAGCAAATTAAAACTATAAAATTCAATGAGATACATTTATATCACACTTTAAGATTTACAAAGTATTTCATGCATGTTGTCTCATTTGATCCTCACACCAACCTTGGGAGATAAGGGTTAATACTATCTCCATTACACATATTAGGATCTTACTAGCTGGGCAAGTCACTTTACCCTGTTGGCCTCAGTTCCTCATCTGCAAAATGGGCTAGAGAAGGAAATGGTAAATCACTCCAGTATCTTTGCCAAGAAAAACCTCATATGGGATCAGAAAGAGTCAGACATGAATGAACAACAACCATGTGCCAAATACCATGCTAAGTGCTTTACAAATATTATCTCATTTGATTCTAATAACCCTCTAAGGTCAGTGTTATTTATTATCATCTAAATTTTACAGTTGAGGAAAATGAGGCAGATAAAGGAAAAATGTCACACAGCTTGTAAGTGTCAAAGACTGGATTTCAATTCATGTGTTTCTGATTCTAGGCCTAGTGTTCTATCCATTGAGCCACCTAGCCTCCTAATGAGCAACATTTCCACCCAAAACTAGTAAAATGTTTAACTTAATTCAACTCCAAATTCAAAGCAGTCAAGAAAAAAATGAAATAACACAAAGATGCAATTCAAAACTGATCAAAATTAAAATGTCTATAGTATAGGTATCTACAATGCTTACAGCAGTAATGCAGTCTGTTCAAAGTAAGGAAAATGAATTAAAACAGTATGCTAATTTCCAATAAGGAGGGATAATTAAAAAAATATCAACACAATAGGATCCGCATGTGTAACAGTTTATTTGCAAGAGGTTGCTTGTATTTTCATCTGTTGAACTGCTACAAAACAGAGGGGTGGGATTCTTAGTACCTCTTCTTTGGCCCTCACTTCTGGAATGTGGGAATTGACAGTCTTTTTCGGTTGCTTTCCTCCTCCCACCAGAAGTGACCTTGAAGGGATGAGTATTCATCAACTTCCCTAGTCACAATAATGAAGTCTATAAATTAGAAACTGTTTTTATCAGTTAAAGGTGGAAAGTCAATACTAATTAAACAGAAATGTGAACAACCTCTAAATAAAAGAGATAAACTTTGAATATATCATATGCTTTTCTGGTGGTGGAACATGGAGAAGAGGCAGCCAGGTCTGCATCAGTCTACTCAAAAGGCTGTTCCATCAGGTCCTGATGGATAAAGGTGGCTCTAGCAGAGCTCCTGGCCAATAGTTCAATGCCAGCCAATGTCTCTGCCTCAAACCTATTTTCAAGTCCCTTGTCTCTGTCTCTGTTTTCAATTGTGCCCACTCTTATCTCTCTTGTTTTGTATATCTATATCTCCCCATCTTCTTGTCACAGACAAGCAGTGTCTGTGACTCTCTTTTTCTTTCTCTCTGTGTATCTCAGTATCTTTGTTTTTCCTTTTGCCTATCATGCCTGATTTCTCCTTCCTCTTCCCTTTTGGATAAAAGAAGACTAGAGGATTGAATAGATAGGAGTTGGGGCCTTTTATTCAGCCCGTAGAAACTGGTTTCCTATGCCCTGCTACATAATCAACCTGGATAAACTTAAGGTTGGGATAATTACTATGAAATATTGCTGCTTCTGTTTTTATATGAGGGTGATTGGAACATTTTTTTTCACTTTGTCAACAGATATTTATTAAGCATCTCATGTTTAAGTCACTGTGTTAAGCAGGAGGGGCACAAAGAAAAAGAAATTACATACTTCCTGTCATCAAGGAGTTTAGTGTATGATTAGGGAAGAAGATAAGACCTATATGTAGATAAGTTGGCATAACATTATGTAGATTGTGATAGACACAAAGGAGAACCAGGCAGAGTGCTATGAGAAATAGGAAGAAGGGATCACATTTGAGTTGGAGGAAGGGGATATATCAGAGAAGCCTCTATGGGAGAGGAGGCCCTTGATGCCATCTGTTATGAAGAAATAGGTATTATAAAAGCAACAAGGCCTGGAGTGTATACTAAGAATAGGAAAGAGATTGATAAAGAATAGAGAACAGTAAATAGTTCAGTTTTAACTTTCCTCACTTAAATCCAATTTATGCTCAAGCCAAAAAACATCACCTATACCATTTTTCCATTTTTACCTATTCTGAAAAGTGATGAAGCAGCAGGTGTGGAGGGAGCTCTAGTCACTAGGTTGCACACCGGCAGCTGGGACATAGGGTTGTCTTCTCACTGTAGTAAAGCAGTAGGGGAATTGGCAGCCCCTTGAGTGTCTGAGCAGCCTTTTTAAAGGACTGCACTGCTCTCCTCCTGACATGAGGAAGGGGCTAGAAAAGGTACCCTAAAAATTGTTTGCTTCACCAACCTAATCCTGGTCTGCTTACTGCTGCAAGAAGGGATCCTACCCTGTGGTTGAAACAGTCATTTTAAGGGAATGTTCTCTACTTGAAAATTTTCAGAAATATATCTTAAGCATGTATATACAGAACACTTCACCAGGCTCTCCGTATGATACAGAGATTAAGTAAGACCCAATCACTGTCTACATAACAACTCATGTTTTCATAGAGCACAATTCTGTAAGATTTCTTCTTAATGGTACTTTAAGGTAGGTACTATAAGTACTTTTGTCCGTGTTTTAGAGATTAGGAAACTGGGCCCCAGGGAGACTAAAGAGCTTATCCACCGTCACAAAGCTTATATCAGAGTCAGTTTTCGAACCCAAGTCTACTGACTTCTGGTGCAGGGCTCATTTCATACACAACACTGCATCAATTCATAATTTAGTAAGGAGAGGAGACAGTACAAATCAAGAGATAGTTACTTTCCTGGGAGAAGGCTTTTTGGTGGCTGACCTGGGCCATAGGGCAAGTTTTAGTACTTTCTATCTGTCTCTGTCTCTCTCTCTTTCTCATAGTTGTTCCCCTAACTCTATTCCATCCTTCCTGTACAGAGCATCTTTCATATGTCACAATATAAGCATCTGGCATAGGCTTATTTGGCACTTGGCTTTATCTCATTGAAGGAGAAAATGTTAGGGTATATATCATACTAAAATCTGTTCATCTTTGTTGGAGGAAAGGGGTAGGATCATGAATGTCTTATGATGACCACCTCACAGCACATGAAGATGCCTCCTCATTGTACTCTCTCCACTTTAGTCTCTATTCAACCCAGCCAGATGCAGTTTTCTGGATCAAAGATATCACTAAACCTTCCCAAAACATTGACCTTCCCAATGAAGGAGGCTAGACCATTTGCTATGAATGTACAGAATGGAAGTGTGGACAAGGGATTGAAGTCAGAGGGAAAGATGTGAAATTGTAGAAAATCAGATAGGGAATCACTGAAGACAGTAGAAGGATTGACAAGCAGTATTGAAAGCTCAGCTGATAAATTTGCAGTAGGTAAAATCAGCACAGTTTTTTAACTTTCTCCATATATGCCCAGCAGTCCAGGAGCAGAGTGTAGAGTAATCAAATGGTCAGGGTTACTTATGGTTGAAGTCAGAAATGGTGGGAGGTCAGAGGAGTGACTTTAGAGTGTTATCTAGTGAGTCATTGAACTGGCAAACTGCAGACTAAAACTAAGTATAGAAGCAATATTCTTTAGCAGATTGATGGCTCTTTGAGTACATCAAGTAGGTACTCCCTCCAACTGCACAATTTGTAACTGATTCACCTCTTTTCATCCTCTGTGACTCCTCCCTTATCCTCCCTTGAATTCTACACACACACACACACACACACACACACACACACAAAACTTTCTGTTTTCTTTTAATGTTACATTAGCAAGTTAGCAGTTGGGCTACTCCTCCATAATCCCTTAGTGTCACAAAATGATGGCTGATTTAATTTACCAGCCATATACTTCCTAGATCTTATATTCTATACTGTTTTTATACATCTCATCATTTGTAATATGCTATTGCTTTTGTATACCCATCATGGCTGTTTTGTCTGTATGAGCACAGGGTCATATATTGAGAGCTGGAAGGGACTTCAGAGGTCATTCAGTCCAATCCTCTAATTATATAAATGAGGAAATTGAACCCCAGAGAGATTGACTTGCTGAGGTCACTCAATTAGTAAGTGGCAGAACTTGGATTTGATCCAGTCAGTCAATTTGCATTTATTAACCACCTACTATGTGCTAGGCTACACTTTATACTTGGAGTTTAACCTTTTAAAGAAGTCTAGAAGGCAGAAGGTTAGAAGGAGAAAGATCTGCTTAGAATTTGCCACAACCTTCAATCTCTCCAAGGAAAAGGAAGAAATGATACTCCATTTGAAACAGCATTTCCCACAGACACATGCAGCCAAGTCCCATAAACTTCTCTTTGCCCAAAGAAATCCATCTCTAACGTCCTGCCGTCTACTGTTAACTTACTCCAATTGCTGAGAATATTTGTTAGAAACGGATTTGCTCCCTAAACTCTGTTCTAATACTTTTATTTCCAAAAGGCCTTATTTCCTAAAACATATTACCTTAAAAATCTTCTCCTGTGTCCTGTTCTTCTCCTTCTCCTAACCTCCCCCACCACATCCCTTCCCTTCTCACCTCTGTGATCCCTGGTTTCCCTAAACTACTGCTAGCTGCCCAGGTGAGGCTGAAGAGGGTGCACTGATATGATGTAGGGATTTTAGAGATTTTATTCATCTGCAATATAGCCTGAATTGGGAAATTCTGTTTTATACTATAGTTTCCTCCCCAAAAAAGCAATTTAAATCTACATATTTAAAATTGGTCTTATTTTCCCTTCTTTCCCCATCCTTCCTCTCTCCAACCTGGAATACTAATAAGCAGGAAAAAACAAATGTTCTACTCATTTCCAAAATTAACAATTATCAAAGTTAGAAACCATTTCCTCAGGAAGTAAGATTAATACCAAGATGAAACAGCTGGCAAATACCAACTTATTGGTTTTAAATGCTTATTTCTCCTAAATTTGAGTTCTAACCAATGCAAAACTACTTCAGACCAATAAGAGTGGACCATAGAAGACAAGTATGTGGTAAAAGAAACAGATGGTGTAAAATTAGAGCCAAGTACAAACTTCTGCTTCAGTGAGACTAAAGGCACTCAATGCCTTGAGCACAGCAGATATCTTTATGGGAATTGTGTTCTTCTGCACTAGTAGCCTGCAGACTTTGGTTCATAGGAGAGAATTTTACAATTTAAAGCTGGAAACTTAGAAGTTATCTAGTGTCACCTGCTTTTTTATGTGGGGATATTCTATAACATTCTTCAGAAGTTGTCAGAGTCTATGCTTGAATACTTATGAAGTTGGGGGACACAAGGCCCTTACAAGAAAGGGAGGCCTCTGATGGGTATGTAGTGTCAAAAGGATTAGGCTAGGCTTGTAGGACAGCTGTAACCATGCCAAAGAGAATGAATGCATAACCACTCTATTCTTCCGCAATACTCTGGTAATGTGCTCATTTCCTTGTTAATTCTTGTTAAGTTCAGAAGAGTCTGAATAGTACAACACTTTCAGAACTTCTCTCTAATTGGTTGGTTCACTACACCCCCTTCCCAAGCTTTTGGAGAAAGTCTGTTTTCTCTCTATCTTAAACCATGTACTCACAGAGATGAAAATCATGTTAAATGGCCATGTAATTTAAACAGACTAAGAAATAAAAGAAGTCAAAGGAGAAGAGAGAAAGAAGGGATTTTACTTGACTACTTACTGAGAGGAAAAGGAGGTATAAGAACCAGATAAAAAGGAAGAAAGAATAAAAAAGAATTAACAAGTAAGATTCCAAAACTAGGGAAAAGGGTAATAATATACAGGTAGGATTGAGCCTGACAGTGAGGGGAAAAGAGCCTGGGGGAATAGGGTCACCTTAAAGTAGAATAAGCAAACTATGAAATAACATAAACCTGAAGAGAAAAAGTACCATCTTAACAGAAGCAGAACCACAAGAAAAAATTCTAATTCTAAACCCCCCGCCCACAATATTAGAGAAAATGGAGGAAAACATGAACTAAACTCTATAATTCTAAATGTGAATGGATCATACAATTCAATCACATGGAAGAGACAGACTGCATAAGAAAATAAAACCCCACAATCTGCTTCCAATAAATACCCTTAAAGAATAAAGATGTTCACAGATTAAAAATGAGAGGCTGGAACAAAATTTAAATACAACAGGTGTATCCATAAAAGAGTTGCAATGATGTTATCAGACAAAGTAAAACAAAAATTCATGATATAAGGAAAAGAACCACAGATAATAAAACAATATTCATATTAATCTTATACTCTTTCGATGCCTTAGTACTTACCTGAATAAAGTAAAAATTAACTGAATTATAAGATCACATAGACAATAGTACAATAATAGTGCTGTTCAGTTGTGTCTGACTCTTCATGACACTGTTTGAGGTTTTCTTGGCAAAGATACTGCAGTGGTTTGCCATCTTCTTCTTTAGCTCATTTTACAGATGAGAAAACTAAGGCAAACAAAGTTAAGTAACTAGCCCAGGGTCACACAGTTAGTAAGTGTCCGAGACCAGATTTTACCTCAGGAAAAATGAGTCTTCCTGACTACAGGCCCATGCCCTATCTACTGCACCACCCAGTTGCCACAATAATAGTAGGACATTTTAATGTCTTTCTCAGTTTAGGACAAATCTAACAGAAAGTGGAAGACATGAAATTAAACAAACTTCTAGAGAAACTAGAGCTAAAAGACTTATGGCATGTTCTAAATGGAATTGCTAAAGAATACATTTCTCAGCATCACATAGAAGTTTTACACAAATCGACTATGTAATAGGGCACAGAGATACACTAAAAGCTTTCCCAACAAATACAGGAGTTCAGCAAGGATACTTAGTCCCATCACTGTAAATAACAGATATAGCAAATAACTGTAGTTCTAGAAATGCTAACAAAAGCAATGAGACAAGAAAAGGAAATTAAAAACATAAAGAAAGCAAAGAAAAGCTAAAACTATTTAATCTTTTTGCTGATGACATCTTGACTGTCTTACTTAGAAAATGTTAGGGAATTGGCAAAAATACTAACTGATGCAACTAATAGTTTTTCTAAGTTGCAGGCTACAAAATAAAGTTTAGAAAAACCAGAAGGATATTTCTATATAGTAATAACAAAATCCAAGAGGCAATAAAAATAGAAAGGGAAATCCACTGCAAATAACAACAAAATGCCTACAATTTGTGGGAAAACCTACAAAAGCACACATGAGATGTAGTGATACAACTGCAAGGTACTCCTTAAATAAAGAACTTAAATAGCTGGAGAAGAATTTAGTGCTCATGGCTTCAATATTCCAATAAAAACTACCACACTATCAAAATTAACTCCCTATTTTAATTATATACTAAGTAAACTATCAAAGGAATACTTTACAGAACTCGATAAGATACTAACAAAATTCATTTGGAGGAAAAAAAATCTAGAATATTTAGGGAAATAATGGGGAAAAAACGTAGGGATGAAAGAGGATTCAGATCTCAAACTACTACAAACCATTAGCCGTCAAGATTACCTGGTATTGAGGAGTCAAGATGGCAGAGTGAAAGCAGTGACTTGCTTCAACTCTCCCCTAAAACCCTCAAAATACCTGTGAAAAATGGCTCTAAACAAATTCTAAAGCAGCAGATCTCACAAAAAGACAGAGTGAAACAAATTTCCAGCCCAAGACAGCCTGGATGATCGATCAGAAAGGTATATTGTGCCAGGCAGAGAGAGGAGTACAGTTTGGCGTGGGTGCACAGGCAAGGCAGGCCTCAGGGAACCTGGAGCAGTCCTCAGAGGACTGAATCGAGGGCAGCTGTGGCAGTTTCCAGACCTCTCAACCCACGAATACCAAAGACAACTTAGAAGGTCAGGGGGAAAAGTCTGTGACCATGGTGAGAGAGAAGCACAGTCCCAGTCCCAGAAATGAGAGTGATGCAAGAAAATCATGAACAACAAGTCAACAGCTTGCTAAAGGAGACCCAAAAAAATACTGAAGAAAATAACACCTCAAAAAATAGCTTAACCCAAATGGCAAAAGAGGTCCAAAAAGCCAATGAGGAGAAGAATGCCCTAAAAAGCAAAATTGGACAAATGAAAAAGGAAGTCCAAGAGATTACTGAAGAAAATACTTCCTTAAAAATTGGAATAGAGCAACTGGAAGCTAGTGACTTTATGAGAAATCAAGACACTGGAAAACAAATCCAAAAGATTTGGAAAACAATGTGAAATATCTCATTGGAAAAACAACTGCTGGAAAATAGATCCAGGAGAGAATTTAAAAATTATTGGACTATCTGAAAGCCATGGTGAAAAAAAAAGCCTAGACATCATCTTTCAAGAAATTATCAAGGAAAACTGCCCTGGTGTTTTAGAACCAGAGGGCAAAATAGAAATTGGAAGAATCCACTAATCACAGCCTGAAAGAGATCCCCAAAGGAAAACTCCTAGGAATATTATAGCCAAATTCCATAATTCCCAGGTCAAGGAGAAAATATTGCATGCAGTCAGAAAGAAACAATTCAAGGATTGTGGAATCACAATCAGGATAACACAAAATTTAGCAGCTTTTACATTAAGGGACCAGAGAGCATGGAATATAATATTCTGGAGGGCAAAGGAGATAGGATTACAGCCAAGAATCACCTACCCAACAAAACTGGGTATAATCCTTCAGGGGAAAAAATGGTCATTCAGTGAAATAGGGGACTTTCAAGCATTCTTGATGAAAAGACCAGAGCTGAATAGAAAATTTGACTTTCAAATACAAGATTCAAGTGAAACATGAAGAGGTAAACAGGAAAGAGAAATCGTAAGTGACTTATTAAGGTTGAATTGTTTACATTCCTACAGGGAAAGATGATATTTGTAACTCATGAGTCCTTTGTCAGTATTAGGGTAGTGGGAAGGAAAAAAATTATATGTATGTATTTATGGATAGATAGAGGGCACAGGGTAAGTTGAAGATGAAGAAGTGATATCTGGAAAGGGGTGAGAGAGGATTATACTGAGAGAAGGAGAAAGGGAGAGGTAGAATGGGGTAAATTATCTCACATGAAACAGACAAGAAAAGGCTTTTACAGTGGAGGGGAAATGGGGGAAGGTGAGAGGGGATGAGTGAATCTTATTCTCATAGGATCTGGCTTAAGGAGGGAATAACATACACAATTCAGTATGGAAATCTATCTTACCCTACAGGAAAATAAGGGGCAAAGGGCACAAGAGAGCAGGGGGATGATAGGAGGGAGGGCAGATTGCGGGAGGGGATAATCAGAAGCAAACACTTCTGAGGAGGGACAGGGTCAAAAGAGAGAATTGAATAAATGGGGAGTAGGATAGGATGAAGGGAAATAAACTTAGTTTTTCACAACATGACTACTATGGAAGTGTTTTGCATGACTATACATCTATAACCTGTACCCAGTTGCTTGCCTTTTTAATTAGGGTGGGTGGGGAGGGAGGAAAGGAGAAAATTTGTAACCCAAAGTTTTAAAAACACATGTTAAAAAAATTGTTTATAAAATAAAACTCAAAAACTAAAAAAAAAAAAAAGAAAAAGAAAAAGAGATTGAAAGAATATACCAATCACCTCCTGAAAGAGATCACCCAAGGAAAACTCCTAGGAATATTGTAGCCAAATTCCAGAGTTCCCAGGTCAAGGAGAAAATATTGTAAGCAGCCAGAAAGAAACAATTCAAGTATTGTGGAAACACAATCAGGATAGCACAAGATTTAGCAGCTTCTACATTAAGGGACCAGAGGGCATGGAATATACTATTCCAGACATCAAAGGAGATAGGATTACAACCAAGAATCACCTACCTAGCAAAACTGGGTATAATTTTTCAGGGGAAAAAAATGGACATTCAGTGAAATAGAGGACTTTCAAGCATTCTTGATGAAAAGACCAGAGCTGAATAGAAAATTTGACTTTCAAATACAAGACTCAAGTGAAACATGAAGAGGTGGGGATAGCAATTTCCATCATGGATCTTTTGGAGTTGTCTTAGATTCTTGCATTGCTGTGAAGAGCCAAGTCTATCAAAGTCAGTCATCCCATAATGTGGCTTTTACTGTGTACAATGTTCTCCTGGTTCTGCTCATTTCACTCTGCATCAATTCATAGAGTCTCTCAGGGAAGGAATTTTGGTGGTCAAGAATTTATCTTCAAGATCCAGTGGACCATTGAAGATTAAATTAAGAGCAAAGTTTCTGTAAGCAATTTTTTAAAATGAAAAAAATATTACGTGGTATTGGTTAAAAAATAGAGAAGTAGATTAAAGGAACAGGCTAAGCAAAGAAGAATCAGAAACAACAGAACTCAATAACCCAGTTTTTGATAAACAGGAAAACATAAAGTACTTAGGAAAAAACTACCTATTTAATAACAACTATTGGGTTAACTAGACAGCAGTCTGACAGAAATAAGGCTTAGATCAACATCTTATACCATGTTCTGTAATAAAGTCAAAATGGATATGTGACCTTAATATCAAAGATAATACCATATACCTTTTATAACTATGAGAAAGAGATGTATTCTTGACCAAATAAGGGATAGATACAATTACTGAAGATATAATAGATAACTTTGATTACATAAAATTGAAAAGCTTCCTCACAAACAAAATGGATCTAGGATAAGAATGGAACCAGTAGAGTGGGGAAAAAATTTGTATCAAATTTTTCAGATAAGAGTTTGGTATCCACGCTATATAGACAACTAACATATATATGTATACATATGTGTATATACATACACTTACACTTATAGGACCAAAAACATTACTTAATAGACAAGCAAAAGATAGAAACAAACAGTTCTTGAAAGAGGAATTGTAAATTACTAATAATTACATGAAAGATCTTACTAATTTACATTGCTCTACATTACTAATAAGAAGAATGCAAATCAAAACAATCCTGAGGTTTTACCTCACATCTGGCAGAATGGCAGATGACAAAAGATGGGAGTAGTTAATATTAGAGGGATTGTGAAAAGATCAGCGTATTAGTGCATTGTTGTTAGGCCTGTGAATTAGTACAACTATTTCAGAAAGGAATGTGAAATTATGCAAATAAAGTGACTAAAATGTCTTTACGTTTTGATCTAGAAATTCCACTGCTAGATATTTCCAGCAAGGAAACTTGCTGATAAGAAGAAAACTCCTATATACAAATATATATATATATATATATATATATATATATATATTTATAGTTACACTTTTCATTGTAGCAAATAATTTTAAACAAAGAAGATGCCCACCAGTTGTGAAATGGCCAAACAAATTGTGGTATATAAAAGAAATGGGAATATTACTATTACATAATAAAAGATGAAAATAATGAATTCAGAGAAGTATGTTAATGTTTACAGGATCAGATGCAGAGTTAAGTAAGTAGAGCCAAGAAAATAATATACATAATGACTAATGGAAAGAATAGAAATTGATAAAAATTGATCAAGTTGATCAAAAGTGAATACTGTAAAACTGCAAAGAACAAGCATGGTCCCAAAGATAAAATGTAAAATGATAACTCTACCCTATTCCTTGGCAGAGGTGGAAAGCCAACTGATGTTCTATTTTGAATATATTTTCAGATTATTTCAGTGTATTGATTGGTTTTGCTGGAGGCAGGATACTGGGAAAAAAGTCTGGAGATGTAAAAAAAATTAAAAAATCAATAAAATTACTTTAAAAATCTTTGGACATGTAGTTTAATAGCAGCTTCTGTTACATGTGTTTTACAAAGGAATATGGCTCCTAAATACAGGCTGCAATGGCTGCGTGAAAGAGAGTAGGGGGATGGGATGGTAACAGATATATTTATCCCACAAACACATCTCCTCCCTCTGGCTAGAAGAGAAACAGGGAAGTGAGGGATTGGATGAGAAAAATGGATGAGCTATAATGACTTCCTCAGACAAAGCTCCAGGGAAGGAGGGTTGAAGCAAAGAGGGCTGTAGATTGGATTTCAGGCATCTCACCAACCATGGGTCTGATGTTCATACCCTTTATGCTTTCCATTCCTTTGGACAGTCCCAGTCCATCTATGTTGTTTGCACTGGTCAGCACCCTGTCTCCAGTCCTGATATCCCTGTCGTCAATGTCCTCTTCATGGCTGCCAAGTGAACCATAACCTCTAGCCATTACTTTGCTTCTAGCTTGACTGGCCAATATGGAATCCCAGGGCAGTGCTCTGTCTACCCTGTGTGGCCACTTGGCTTCCCTTTCAAAATCTTTTAAAAATCTGGGAAGACTTATATGAATTGATGCAAAATGAAGTGAGAAGAACCAAGAAAACATTGTACACAGTAACCACAATATTGTAATGATGGTCAAAGACTTAGATATTCGGATTAAGACAATGGTTGAAGACAAGTGCAAAGGACCCATGATGAAAAATACTATCTATATCTAGAGAAACAACTGATGAACTATGAGTGCAAACTGAAGCACACTTTTTTCTCTTTCTTTTTCTTGCTTTTTTCATTTTTTTGTGTTGCAACATGGCTAATATGAAAATGTTTTGCAAGACTTCACATGTATAATTGATATCATATTGCTTATCTTTTCAGTAGATGGAGGAAGGGCAGGTGGGAGGGAGAAAATTTGGAACTCAAAATTTAAAAAAATGTTAAAATAAGTCAATTATTAAAAAAACCCCTCTCTTTCAAGACCAACAGAAACCAAAAATCTTTACAGCTTTTCCAGTGCAATCTTCATGCCTCTAGCTCTCAGTCTTCCTGTCTTACTGACCACATGTCTGGAGGAGGGGTTACACTCTTAGGGATGGAGAGATCATGTTCTTCTAAGCAGAATACTACTACTACAACTACTTTTGCTACTATTACTACTACTACATTATTTTGTCACTTAAGAATTTTTCAAGATTATATACATGTAATGTGAATCATAATCTCTCCATGCTACCTTAAATAACAAATTGCTATAGCAAAAAAAAAAAAAAGTCACTTGATATCTTAAGTCTCTCCAAAATTAGCAATGTTGGTCCTCTTATGACAGATCTGTACTTGAAGTCTTTCCAATATTTTAAACCTGCCAGAATTTGTACTTTTCTGGCACAGCTTTTGCTGATTGCAGTAAGAACAATACCTACCAGAGTCTTACAGCATAGATCCTAGGCGAGCTCTTTTTCTTAAAAGGTATTGAAGCCATCATCTAGATTTAATTGGCTCCAGAGACTAAAGATTCAGGATGTTGAAATAGTTTCCTAGTTGCCTGGTTACAAAAGGGCCGGGACCAGAGGACCTCTAACTTTGCCCTAAGGCTTCTTGCTGGCTAAACCTATATTGAATGGTCCAGAGAAGCTGTAATTGGCTGAATTAATGCTCTATCTTGGATGAATATCCTTTCCCTGCTATGGCTAAGCAAATCTCCTTTTGTTAACAGTTGGCTGGATTATGAGTGCTTTTATTTTATTCCAGTATCAACACCAAGGTAACAGACCAGCCTCCATCAGGCCTGGTCTACTACATTGAAAAAGGATCACTTTTTTTTTTTTTTTTTTGTGGTGATGCAGTCAGAGTTAAGTGATTTGCTCAGGGTCACATAGCAAGTGTCTGAGGCCAAATTTTAACTCAGGTCTTCCTCACTCCAGAGTTGGTGCTCTATTCACTGCACAACCTTGCTGTCCCGATGATCACTGTTATATCATGATAACTGAAGTTGAACTTTAGTAGAAAAGTTTACATTTATATAGAGTCTATGCTTATACACTTTTTTTCATACATATAATTTAATTGGGATGTCCAATCTTTTTCTAGAGGAACTTTAAAAACAATTTTTTAAAAAAAAATTTGGCTCTAGAGAGCTTGATTTTTTTCAAAGGTGATTCAACTAAAATGTCTCCTACCTATCTGGGAAATGAATGTTTCGATTCAACCCCCATAATAACCATGTATTGTTCTAGTAATCTGCAGAACAAACCGCTAAAGTTACCTAGAAACCAATTTCCAACCTCCTCGCCTCCAATTGTAAACCTTTTATACTGTGGCAGGTGCAGAAAGAAGAAAGGATGAATTATTTGAAGTGCAACTGAGTGTTTTTTTGCACTTGACTTGACCCTAACACAGACATCCCTTTGTATGTATGTAACAACACACAAATATGAGTGGTTATGGACCATTAAATTCCACTCCTTATTTTTGAACCATTAATGGTAACATAAATGTCAAAAAGCATTGTTTGTATGTGCATTATAATGGTTCTGATTTTTCAAAAGGCACTTTGAAAAAAGGAGAGACCAATTTTTTTTCCTTTCTTAATCTGAGTTTCTCAGCTTCACAAAATTGTATCTATTGATGCTATGAACAATGATTTAGTAGCAGGATGGTTAAAGACAGAATTATGTGTTAGGAACTTTGGGACACAGCTTTTTTTTTAAGGAGGAACATGGGTGTAGGAGAAGCTAGATTCAATGTGAAGTTAGTTGAAGAGATCAAAGATAAGCATAAGATCTCCTGATCGAGAGTTTTCTATTTACAAAAGTTGGTTGGTTGTTGGCTTTCATGCTCTGAGAGGACCAAAACGACATTGCTATATTGGGGTCAAGGTTCAGTGTGTCCAACTGTGTGACTGATTAGACCAATATTAGCTTGGAAAGCTCTACTACAGATTGAGCACAAATAGTCCATATGAACATTTGGAGTGGAGATTATCTCTAAATTTGCACATCTCACATTTTTTTGAGCTACTGCAACTCTACTTTGCTCACAAAGCGCAGTGCCTTCTTTGAAGAGAGCATGCCATGCTGGGCAGTCCTGCACCAGTGTCTTTCATGTCTCATGATTGATTCCAAAGTTCTTCAGAGAGACCTTGAAAGTGTCCTTGTATTTCTTTTGACCTCTATGTGAGTGCTTCCCTTATGTGAGTTCTCTGTAAAATAGTCTTTTAGGCAAATGTATGTTTGGCATTTAAACAACATGGCCAACCCCTCTGGAGCTGCACTCTACAACAGAGTTTGAATGCCTGGCAGTTTAGTTTGAGAAAGGACCTCAGTGTCCATTACCTTATCTTGCCAGGTGATCTTCAAAATCTTCCTAATACAATTCAAATGGAAGCAATTCAGTTTCCTGGCATGGTTCTGGTAGACTATCCAGGTTTCACAGGCATCCAGCAGTGAGGTCAGCACAATGGCTCTATAGACCTTCAGTTTGGTATGCAGCCCAATATCTCTTCTCTCCCACACTTTCCTTCAGAGCCTCCCAAACTCTGAGCTAGCTCTGGCATTGTGTGCGTCACCATATCATCTATGTGAGGTGGAAAGTATGCTACCAAGTTAAGTGAACTTATCCACAGCATTCAGAATCTCTCCATTTGCTGTCACTGATGGTTTCATGTATGGATGGTGTGGTGCTGATACAGAACATATGTTTTCTTGGTGTTAATTGTCAGGTCAAAATTAGCATGAGTGGCAGGGAATCAATCCATACTCTGTTGCAACTCAGCCTCAGAGGCTGCATTGAATTCATAATCATGTATGAACAAAAAGTCATGCATCAATTCTCCCTCCATTAAAGTCTTGGCCTGCAGCCTTTTCAAGTTAAATAAATTACCTTCAGTGTGGTAGCTGAACTTGATGCTGTTTTTATCCTCATTGAAGGTATACAACAACATCACCGAAAACATCATGCTGAAAAGCATGGGAGCAAGCACACAGCCCTGTTCCGTTCCATTGGTGATAGGAAAAGTGCAAGAGCATTGTCCTTTATCCAGAACCTGTGCAAGCATGCAGTCATGGAACTTTCCAGAAGTATAATATTATGAAAGACAGGCAATCTGGCATTGTGGATAGAGAGAATGTTGGAAGCAGGAACACTTGGGTTCAAGTCCTGTCCCTGACACATACTGGCTATGTGACCCTGTGTAAGTCAGTAAACAGCTTCTCAGTGTTCCAGGTAACTCCAAGAATATGTTGTAAAGCAGAGGTTCCAAACATGTGCTCTGTATTGTTCCCAGCAACACTTCTGCATGCTGTAGAACCAGATTAAAATGTAATTGGGAAATACTTAATAAAATAAATAAAATACAGTATTTTTAAAATTATATTTAATTTTTATTTTCAGTTCCACATTCTTTCCCTCCCTCCACCTTCTCTCTCCCCATTGAGAAAACAAGACATATAATAACTATTCTACATATAGATAATTTTAACATGTTGTTTTCTAAGTCATTGTGTGCCCCGCAGGGATCCTTATGTACAGTTTAATGGCCCTTGTTTCTGTCTAAGTTTGACATCATGTTGTAAAGCACTTCCTGATCTGTATTGGTTGAGGGAGTTTCGTCACTGAGAGTTGCTTGTGCCAACTAAATCATAGGTCCAGACCTTCTTCCCCCGCAACTCTTAAGGATAACACAGTATTTTCTGATGATTGGCTTCAAACCCCATTAAAAAAAAAGTTTTGCCACCATTTTTTTCAATATACCCTGGGGATAATCCTCATAGTGAATGATGGAAGGCCTTGTTTGGCTGAAGGAAAGCACTAGCTAAGTACTTATGTCTCCGGCCCCTATCTCATGTGGGTAGACCTATTCTATTCCCAACTCCTCCCTTCATATGTGACATTACTTCTAGTTACCAGAGGGTAAGAGTAATTTCAAACCTGCTCTGGGAATCAGAACTATGGGATGGAAAGTTGCCCAAGGGGATTTCTCTTGCATCTCCTTACAAGTCACCTTTCTCTAAGAGTGCTGACTCATTTGTGTCCCGTAGAGTTCTGATATATGTGATCTTTTCCCTATATTTGGGGAGCTTTAGTAATAGCTATCAATCAAAAATTTTCTTTAGTTCTTCCCCAGATGGTGAAAAAAATCCTATCAAATCATAAAGAGAATCTCCTCTCTCTGTATAGCTGACCATAACCTCCCTCTCAACTGCCTTTGAGTGAATGAAATATGTAAAGGCCAGTAATGTATTATGTTAACTATTATTTAATCTTCAGAGTAAATTTTAGAGACAAATGCAGAATAGACTTTGAAGAGACAGAAATAAGGTTTGAAACAGATACATGTTCTCCCTGGAGGGAGAAGGAAGAAAGAGAGAAGACAACTGTCACCACTGTAACTCTTGGCAACGACACTTGCAGTCTTTCTGCCATGGTTTCAGGTAGCCCGAATCCCCCAGTTACAGTCCTTTCCCATCATACCATCCATCTGCTTCTCCCCTCAGTGCAGTAGCTATGGCAGTAACAGCAATAGTAGAGACAGATGTTCCCCCTCACACCTCCGCTTCTCCTCTCAGTTACTGTGTCCCACAGAGACCTCAGACTCTCTCTCTAGTAGCTCCCATGGTTGAAGCCATTTGGTGAGGATACTGTGTCATCTTGGTGGAAAGTTCTAGAGCAAGGGTGGGGAACCTGCAGCCTTGAGGCCACATGTGGCCCTCCAGATCCTCAAGTGAGGCCCTTTGTTTGAATTCAAATCTCACAGAACAAATCCCTTTAATAAAAGGATTTGTTCTGTAAAACTTGAACTTAGTCAAAAGACTGCACCCAAGGACCTAGAAAGTCACATGTGGTTCCCCATCTCTGTTCTAGAGCATAGAGATAGTGGCAGGGTCTGGAGACAGACCCTTGTTTCCATACACAATGTAGCTATGATCTCTTTTGTTCATTGTGGTAGCAATTCCCTTTCAGACCTTTGTCCACTTTTCAACACACTTACATATTCAAATCACATGAAAGTTCTTTCTCTCTTCTCTTTTCTTCCCTTCAAGATGTGACGAGAGGGGGATTGCCATTTCCTGGGACAGACATAGCCCCAATGATCTTTGGATCAAAATATGCTGAGCATTTCGCTCCCATCCTGATGGCACTCATCTTAGCTATATTCTAACTCTTTGCCTAAATGGGAGCTACATAAAGAAAAACAGTTAAGCAAAAATAACTGATTTAAAAAAAAACCCTGAACATATATAACATTCTGCATCTATAATTCACCAGCTCTCCATCAAGTGGAGACTAGTGTGTTTCTCTCTCTATTCTTCAGGATCAAGATTGTTCATTGATATTAATCTGAGTTCAATTGCTTTTTTAGTTTGCTTTCATTTATTTTATTGATGTCTTTGTATTTGTTGTTCTCCTGGTCCTACTTATTTCACCCTGTATCAGTTCATACAGGTCTTCACTTGTTTTCTGAAATCCTTGTATTCCTCATTTATTGTAATAGTAGTTCCTTCTTGTCATATACCACAGTTTATTCAGCCATTTTATAATCAAAGAGTATCAACTTTATTTCTAATTCTTTCCTTGAAAAGTGCTGCTATGAATATTTTGTAATAGATGAGGCCTTTTCTTTTGTCTTTGACCTTGTTGGGCATTACACCCAGTAATACAATCATTGGGTAAATGGGCATGAACAATTTAGTGACTTTTCTCATATATTTCCACATTGGTGGACTTTACAATTGAGGTTGACTTTACAATTTTCTCATATAGTTCCACACTGGTGACTTTACTTTTACAAAATAATTTGACTTTGAGACTAGGTCTGACCACATATTAAGCAACCAAAGGTTTAAGAACAAAACCCACTGTTCAGGTGTAGAAATGGGGGGGGGGGATGGGAAGAACTTTTAGGATCTCAGAGTGAGAGGGATTTTGATACTCAAAATACTAAAACAAAGTCTCATAAGTGATGCAGATAAAGCTGCTCAAGGAGCACAGTGTGATTTTTTTTTTTAAAGTACAGGTCTTTAAGCCTGGACAAATTTGTATGAGGCTACTGCTTTATTCATCTTTTTCAAGGAGTGGAGTAGCATTGTACTAGGAGTCAGGATCTGTGGTTTCCTTCTTAGTTCTGTCACTAGTTGGCTTCACTCCCTTCTTTTGTTCTTAAAAGATTTACTGATATGTTTTATTCCTGTATGTCCTTCATTTTCCAACATATATTTCCTTTCTCCTCACCTTAAAAGCCATTCCTTAAAATAGAATAAAAAAAGAGGAAAGCATATCCTTTTAAACTATATTTATTTCTCTATTTATAGTTTCAAGACCATTCTCCTCAAGCGGACAGAAGCAAATTGGAGTTTAATGATTTTATTTTCTCTGTCATCTGTTAAAATTAACATCTACCCTAAAGCAGTGGCCTCGCTTTGTCTTTTTCATGATCCAAACATAATTATATTGAATCTTTTTGTTGTTCTTAGCATTAAGTTTTTGAAAGTTGGCCAGAGTGAGGCGGGGAGCCTTAGATCATATTGAGCTATTGTATTATTTTATTCTTGGGTTTTATTCCATTTTCAGTTGAAATATTTTAAAAAACTCCTTGATGTGTTAAACATCTCCTAGTATATATAGAATTTTTTTCAAAATTCAAATGAAAGTTTCCTTAAAAAAGATGAGGTTCTCCAGAGTATCAGCTTGTAGATCATATCATAATGATGGTATTGAGCCCAGAATACTACAGTGCTTCCTTAATGAAGTTCATGGTCACGCAAATCAGATTAGTATGGTAATCCTTATAGGTTAAATCAGATAGATGAGGAATGTATATTGCTTAGATTATGAAATATGGTTAGATGGGCAGTCAATTGAATCAGTCTACTTCAGATGGACAAATAGCTGAGTCAGAACCCGAATAGGAGAGAGGTAGCCTGCATGACATTTTGGAAAATGCATAGTACTTTCAGGGATCCCAAGCTGCTCTTGCAGCCAAA
This sequence comes from Vombatus ursinus, assembly GCF_900497805.2. Classification (NCBI taxonomy): domain Eukaryota; kingdom Metazoa; phylum Chordata; class Mammalia; order Diprotodontia; family Vombatidae; genus Vombatus; species Vombatus ursinus. Next base: position 16,500,216 of record NW_020954723.1, read on the forward strand.
GCACAACTTTGTCACATCTGTTTTTTCTCTATACTGGCTGTGAGTCATGGAGTACCATAATTTCAGAAGAAGAAAAAATAGAGGTGATCCAAGGGATAATTGAGAGGTGTACAGTGGATGTCAGTACTCTGCAGCACATTACCAGTGATAATAGGCGTTCAGCAAGAAGCATAAAAGACACCATCAAGGACAAGTATTATTTTTGGAAAAGGAGGTTGGGCAGTCCCATAGTCATAGTGATAAGGACATCTTGGGGTGATGTAAAATGCCAAAAAGAACCTTGAACAGGGAGTCAGAGGCCTTGGGCTCTAGTCTTGACTCTGTTACTCCCTGTAACCTTGAGAAAGCCACCTCCAAAAGTGCTAGATTTGGAGACAGAGTTCAAATGCTGGATTTGCTACTTATTAGCTGTATGACTTTGGGCAAATCTCTGGGCCTCAGTTTACTCATTTATAAAATAAGAGACTTAGATTAATTCAATGGTGTCAAATTCCAATAGAATAGGGGACCACTCCTCCACACATAAGGATCCCTGCTGGCTGCATAATTAGAAAACCACATATTAACATTATTTATGTTTTATTGTATTTTTATTTATTTTGCTAAATACTTTTCAATTACATTTTAATCTGGTTCTGGCTGCACTTTGGAATTCTGTGGGCTATCTTTGATACTTCTGAACTAGATGACCTTTAAAGTTCATTCCAGCCCTATGATAATAGATAGATAACTTGGGTATTGCCATGGTGAAAGATGATAAAATGAGTGAAAATGATGAAAGAGTAAAAAGACCTAGAAGACAATCTTCACTGAGTTGGGTAGATTCTTTATGAAATATTTGGGGAAAGATTTGAACAAGAAATGTAAAGGATGAGAAGACATGATGATGTTCCAATATCTGGAGTTTGCCATCTGCACCACCACTAGACAGTTAAGACTTCACTAAGACTTTCAATCTGCTCTACAGCTGAACTTTCTTTCATGTGTTGGCTGCCCCATGACTTTTTCTGTTTGTTTCCCTAATGCTTAGTAACATAGCACTTGGCATACATAGTACATAGTACTCTTTATAAATGCATTTTTATTCATTCATTTAAAACAGATAATTCATTTGGTTAAAAAAAGAAAAGAAATCACTTAAAACAATCAAATGTTTTTTAGTTTTTGTTGATATAAAATTTTTATGTAAAGAACTGCCAGTACTGGAGGCTGTAGAGTATATGTATAGCCTATGTATATGTATAGCCTATACCAGATTGCACACCGTCTTGGGGAGGGAGGGGGAGAAAATTTTAAAATTCAAAAGCTTATGGAAATGATTGTTGATAAATCAAAATACATTCATAGAAAAAGAATTGATTATGGGAGTCTCAGATCAATTTGAGGAGTTTACTAATCAAACTGATAAATTATGGGATAAGGGCCACTGTGGCGCACCTCCTGACCCACATGTACACATTTCCACTGTCTTCATACTGATTAAGTTTCAGAGATTGGTTCTCCTTCTGATAAGTGGTTGAATAAGAATCAGCTACCCCTCCCTGTGTTCTGTAAAATTTAGCTGTTGCTCTCTTTAGGACTTCTTTTTTTTGCCTCTTCTGCTTTATTCAGAGTATAGCAACTAGGAGTGAGGTGAAAGGGATTTCTCCTTTGCATAGCTCCAGGAGAATAGATGACAACTTGCAGCTTAAGCACACGGCAATAGTAGATGTGAGTTTATATATAGCCTGAAAGGAGAAACCCTGAGGGTGGGCTTTCTCAATTTAACAGAGGATAGAAACTAGGTTACTGTGAAATTTTCAATAGAAGCACACGGCAGAAGCAGAATGTGTGCTTGCCAGCTGACTTGATTGGAGAGTCTCAGTTTTGTGCTTAATGACTAATCCCAAATTTAAAAGTTCTTGAGTTTAAGTGTTCAGTTTCATAAAGCCTATACTTGTTGAATATCTTTCTCTTTTATGGATCTTTTGTTAACTATTGAATGACCTATGGATGTCTCACTTTGTTCCAGTATCAAACATAAACTCAGGCCTGAGTTGGGCAAGTCCACTACAGGGTCTTGCCTGGAGGATAAGCCCAACTTCATTCTCTTTTGTGGTGTTAGTGAGGGAGACACAGGCTATTTGAAAGCTCTATGTATCTCTGTATCTATTTAGGGATTCTTGTAGGTACCTTGCATCTTTTGAGTTTTTTATGGCATAAAACAAAGGCTCTCAAATATCGATACTCACACTATACTTTGTAAGCTTATACACAATAATATTAATATCTAGCATTTATATAGAACCTATTATGTGCCACGCATTATGCTAAACAATTTACAAATATCTCATTTTATCCCTTTAACAACCCTAAAGAGGTAGGTGCTATTATTATCTCCATTTTACAGTTGAGGAAACTAAGGCAGAGGGAGGTTAAGTGATTTGCCCAGGGTCAGCCAATGAGAAAGTATCTGAGGCCTGATTTAAAGTCAGGTCTTTCTGACTGCAGGCCCCGTACTTTTACATAAAATGGGGACCTCTTTTACATATATTTGGGGAAATCTAGAAATTTCCCCTTTATTCAGTTAGCCTTCTTCTACCACTTAAATTTGCTTCCTCATGTCTCAGACTTTCATTAAGGGGAAACACTGGATTCAAGTTTGCTATGCCTTAGAAAGTTTATAAAATATAATAATCCATAAATTAGTCTCTCATTTCACTCAGGAGCCCTCAGGCCCAATGGGGGAAAAGAAATCATTTCACTCTGACATTCTGAGAGTGAAAGTCCATTCTCCATGTTCCTCTTATCTTTCACATACTCTGTCAGTCCTCTTTCTCCGCATCTCCCTTTCAGGAGTGTGATGGAGCTAGCGCCTACCCTTGGGGGAACCAATTTTTAAAATTTTAGCAAGTAGTCACACCTCTGAAGCCAGCAAATGCTGCAAATCACACTTTGGTTTCTTATTTTGTTGATTGTCTAGACTTATAGAGAGTGATGGAAAAAATGTTAATGCAGATTAATTTTAAAAGTGTGTTCTGCCTGCATTTATTCTCTTCTTCTGGCGAGCCTCTTACCCTTTCCCCTTCAGAAATAATGAAACATACAACCAGGAACAGTTAGGATTTATCTATCTAGTCAGCATTAGTATAATTTAAAACAGAGGATTTAAATGCAATTTTAAAGAACATGAATACTTTAAAGACTAGGAATAAACATCTGCCCAGTTAGACAGATTAGAAAGGGGAGAGAAGATACTACCACTGCACCTGTTAGCATGAATTACTTGTAAAGATAAGTTCACAGCCAATGTCTCCCTCAGGCTTCAGCTGTTCTGACTTGGGTTAGGGCAGTAGTGAAATCCAGTGACTCTGAAACTGTAAATAGGGAAGCCACCCCTGTTAGGGCCCAGCTCTGGACCGTGGCCTCCTGTAGGGAAGTAAGAGACACCTGGAGGTTAGTACCTGCCCGAAAGGGTACTGGGAGTGCCTCAGTAACAGACGCTGGCTCCACCTACGAAGGAGGAACATGGGAGGAGCTCGGGCAAGTTCCACCCACGAGGTGGAGCTAGGGCTATAAGAGCAGGACCCGGGGTGTCTGGGTGGAGCCGGGAGTCGGAGCCGGGGAGAGACCAGAGGCCGGGACGATGGGAGGCAGGACAGAGAGCAGAGGCCAGGACCTTGGGAGGCAGGAGAGCATGTAACCAATAAATCGTGTGCAGCTGCCAACTCGGGTGTTCTGTCTAGTCATTTCCTTCCACCCTCGGAGGGGCCGGAGACGTCCGAAGACCGGGAAGGGTAAGTATCCAAGCGAAGGCTTGGGTGGGATAGCTGACTAAGTGCACTACGTCAACTAGGGACCCACCAAGCGATGGCCCGGGTGTAGGGACCCTGGGCACACCCCTTTTGCAGTCTGTTTCTCTAACCTTTATTTTGTCTGCATACTTTTGTATGTTTGAATCAGATTCCTATATTCTGATTCACACATGCCCCTTGGAGCTCATCACTCTGCCATAGAAATGTCTCCAAGGTGGTTCAGAGGATGGAGTGAGCTGGATCTGCAGTAAGGAAGACCTCAGTTCAGCCAACCTCAAATACTGACTAGCTGTGTGGCCAGGCAAGCCACTTAATTCTGGTCTGCCTTACTTTCCTCATCTATAAAAAGGGGACAAAAATAGCATCTACCTCCCAGGGTATTGGGAGGATAAAATGAGATATTTGTTAAGTTGTTTGCAAACTTTAATGTGCTACAGAGATGCTAGGGATTATAATTATACAACATGTTCACAGGTAAGTACATATAGCAAATTTCTTTACGTCCTCACACTAAATGTTTATTAAGGAATCACTGATTCAAGAGTGGCAATAACAACTGAGGGAAATGAGATGACTGCAGTCTTCAATTATCAGGAAAGTCTTCTGGAAGAAGACTAAACTTGAGCTGAAACTTTTGAAAAATAATATTTTATTTTCCCCCAATTACATGTAAAGATAATTTTTAACATTCATTTAAAAAAAAACTGAGTTCCAAATTTTCTCCCTCTCTTACCTCCCCGCCTCACTGAAATGGTAAGCAATTTGATATAGGTTATACATGTGCAATCATGTAAAACATTTCTATATTAGTCATGTTGTGAAAGAAGACAAAGACCCAAAGCGGGGAAAGACCGAAAAAAATAGTGAAAATTCGATCTGCAGCAATCAGACTTCATCAGTTCTTCCTCTGGAGGTGGATAGCATTTTTCATCATGAGTCCTTTGGAATTGTCTTGGATCATTGTATTGATGAGAATAGCTAAGTCCTTCAGAGTTGATCATTGCACAATATTGCTGTTACCGTGTACGATGTTCTCCTAGTTCTGCTCACTTCACTTTGTATCACTTCGTGTACGTTTGAGCTGAAATTTTAAAGACGCTGCGTCTTCAAGAGGTCGAGGTATGGAAGGACATTTTCCTGCTATTTCTGCACAAGGGACGCTACTTGTGCAAAGTGGCTGGAGCTGGAATATCATAGATTGGGAACCGGAAGAAGGTCTGATTGGTTGAATAAGAGTGCATGAGAGAAATCAACACATAACCAAATCTGGAAACATAGGTGTGATTGTTTTACATTGTGCCGTACTTTAAAGACCAAACAGAATGATTTGTATTTTATCCTTCGGGCAATCGTGAGTCACTGAAGAAGTAATTTGGTGTTAGTGGAAAATGCAATGAATTGCGATCTATCAGATTTATGGCTAGTTCATGATCCTAAGATTTTTGGCTAGACCTAAGAGACCTAATACCGCGTGTCCACAGTCATCACTGCTGAACGCTGGGGTCCTCAATCAGCAGGAGTCTAAGAGCATGAGAAACCTGCACCACCTGTCGACATTACTCCAGATAACTATCCCTCTCAAGCTGCTGGCCCTTTAAACCAAATTACAAGAAGAGGGAAGGGGAAGGGACGCAGCCAGGGCAGCTGCCAGACGCCGTACTAGGTCCCGGGACTCGGATACGGGCTTCTAGGCTTCTTCCGGGAAAGCCACCGGGCGGCTCTCCCGCAACCCTTCTTGGGACTTGCAGTTCAGTTTCTCTCCTCGAGTTCTCTCCGTGGTTGGTCCGTCCACCATCTCCAGCTACATGGACTACAGCTCCCAGAAGGCCACGGGGCGGCTGCGGGGGGGGGGGGTCCGCCGCAGCCTCCACGGCTGGGCGGCTAGTTCAAGTTGCCATAGCTGCCGAGTCTAGGGAAGAGTCAGTTGCGCCGGCCGCGTCTGGTCAGTTGCAGCTTTTTGCAACGGCTAGATCCGAGTTAGAGATGATTCGGCGCTGAGGGCTCCGGCCCTCTCCTTTCTTAGGTAAGTGCCACTCCCCTTGTCGTCCCTGTTCTCATCCTCTCTCCCTAACCTCCGGGGGTTTTGCTGGGCCTTGGTCCTCAGGGTATTGGGGCAGGAGAGGTCGAGAGGAGGGAGTCCTCAGGTCAGGGGCTATCAGCCACGTTACCCAATTGGGTCGCAGCTTAGGGAAACGGACGTGAATTTGTTCTTTGGTAGCATGTACAGACTCACAGTGACACACAGAGTGTCAGCAGCTAATAGCTGCTTTCTCTTCTTTGGTCAGACCCAGGTCTCTTGTATTGGGTCCCCTTCTGGGTGCCCTGTTGAAAAAAGGGACGTGGACCAGAGGGGGCGGCCAGGTGGCCAAGAGGCAGGTGCTTCCGGACTGGATACCATGCCCGAGGGGTTCGGTTGATGATTGCAGTCTTCAATTTTTTGAAGAGCTGTTTTGTGGAATAGATCAATCAGCAAGCACTTATTAAACGCCTGCTATGTGTCCAGCACTGTGCTAAGCGCTGGGGATGTAGAGAAAGATCACCTCTCCTCTATTACTCCCCCTCAAGGGGAGTATGGTCCCCTCCCTCAAGGAGCTTACATTCTAATGCAACGGCACAGTGTGCGAACACAGCTGTACATATTATAAGATAAATAGAGTGTCCCAAAAGGCTTGGCAGTTTCAGACTCTCCATACTGTTAAGACTGATTGCAGTTGGCTTTCAAGTCCATTTCAAGCAAAACATTAAAGCCTGGCATGTCTTTATGTTTGAAGGTTAGTTTCAGTATAATTGGACATGCACTTGATGCGATTTGTATGGTACTTTCTTAATACCATTAAGAGCTTAAAACTGCCCCAAGACTTTTGTGACATCCTGTATGCCAGAGGTAATTACAGAAAGAAGGCACTAGCAGTGGGAAGGAAGGATGAGGAGTGGGGAAAGGCATTTTTCAGGATGTAGGATTTCAAATGAAGTCGGATTAGAGTGCTCTCCTTGGTCCTAGTGGGCAGGACTATAGATTTTAAGATTTGGAGCAGAGTGGGATTTTAGAGATCAACCTTTTCATTTTACAGACAAGGAAACTGAGGCCCAAGAGAAGTAGAATAACTTGCCCAAGGTCACACATATAGAATATGTCAGATTTGGGCCTCTGATTCTAAATCCAGCACTATTTTCACAGCACTCCTGCCTGTTACCCAAGTCCGTGGAATCTCTTTCCATGATACCATGGAGATCTAGCAGGCTTAATGGAAGGAGAAATTTCCCCATAATTAGGGTTTTCCGAAGTGGAATGGGTGATCCAGGTGGTCTTGATGACCACTTGTTTGGAAATGTTATAGAATGTGTTCTTGTTCAGGCATGAGATGGAATACAGGACCCTACTTACTCTATGATTCTCTCTATTTGTATTTGTGGAAGATTTGGTGCCTGGTGGAGTCTCCATTGAGAAGGTCACTGTAAAGCAGCTGCCTCCAGTACTTGGATGTGAAAGTCTAAAGCTGTCATCAGAATTGGGCTATTACACACATACATACATACATACACACACACACACAAACACACAAACTCTAGAGGACAACTAAGTATTAATGTACAAGACCTTTATTTGAATTATTTTTCATTTTTTTCCAGAAGTTGGGGAGGGGAACCCTAATTAGCTATGTTATTGGATTTCACTTATGTAAAAATTGTGCTTTGTTTGAGTTGGTTCTCTGGATTTGTTTCCTTTTTAGTTCCTAATAGGTGAACCTACAAATTGGTGTCAGTTACTTTAAATGAGTGGTTTATAGCTTATCCTATGACTGTGTGTAAGTGGATGAAGTTTACATGGTTTTCACCTTTTTATTCTAGTTAACATTTCTTGTCGGAAATTTCTACCCTAGTGCCCTTTTGTAACCTAGGTTACCTCTAACCATCTGCTACTTATTTTAATAAATATTTCATTCCTTATTTCAGAAAAGGTTGCAGATATGTTCCCTGATTGATATTTACATAGACAAATACTCACTTTTCAGATATATTGTATTAGGCCTCTTGCCGATTATAGTCTTAGAAATATGCAAATGTTAATTCAGTCAGAAGTTAGAAAATATTCATAGGTCCAGGACCTACAAAAAACAAGGTCAGGTCTAAGAGGAATTAGATTTTCCTGATTTCAGGAAAAATAAAAAATTCAGCCTACAGCTCTAGTATTATATTTCTTTAGTTCATTGACATCCCAGAAACATCTCTAGAACCAGTCAGCTTATAAAATATATGTTTTTTTCATTTAAGAGTGGGATGGATGGTTAGTTTATTGGCAAAACTTTTGTGTTATTCAAATGCGTGACTTCAGGAGTGAGAAAAGAAATCAAAATCAGAAGGATCATATTCATTTTCAGTATTAGTTTTCTTTAAATCACAAGATTGACATACAGTATAATGGTGTTGAATGTATCATTGTACTTTAGGAATGTGCTACCATACATACCATATGATATTAAAGCAAATTGAATAGGCTGAAGAAATTGCAATTATGTACCATCAACATGTAAATTTGATTTTTGTCACTGTAGAGGATACACTTTGACCTGTGTGCTTGTGAATAAAATTTACTGGGTAAGCTGGTTGCACACTTGGATGACTTCAATATTCTTTCTGATCTCGGTTATGTTCATTTTAACAAACATTTATTATGTACTTACTATATGCAAAGTGCTACGATAGGAACTGATGAGGAATAGGGAGGGGGTGGTTAGGGAAGGTATGCAAATGGGAAGGAGATAAGGGCCCTGTTCTCGTGAACTTACAGTATGTCATGTGTATGAAGAGAGTAAGTTAACTTTATTATTTTAAAAACTTTAAAGTTGTAGGTGTCTTTACCTCTTGTTTTATTTATCTATAGGTGGTTTGGGAAAAATAGAGGGGCAGCCAGAGTTCATCAAACATACTGAATAGGCTGTTTGCCCTGAACCTCATGGTCCTGAAGAAATGATAGAAAGGAGAGGTACGTTTTTTAAGAAAGTACTGATGTCAGAGGGGAGCACTACTTACAAAACAAACTCCCCAAATTCCTAAGTATGTTTTCTGTTTGGGTTTCTGAGATGTTTGCAAATAACAAAACTTTTGTATTTGAGGGAAGGAAGCAGTAGAAACTGGACCTTGGAAATGTAGTTATTTTGGGCTTAAGAGTGATTTTATTCACAGATGAGCCTAGCTAAAATAAAATCTACTCCACAAAAATCCAGACCTTTAGAACTGAAACATTTTACATAATAAAAAAAAAGATTATTTGCTTTTCACCACTGGACTTATTTGAATAATGCATTTTTATTAGAGGCAAATGGTGTAGTGGAAAAAGTAATGGAGTTGGAGTCAGGAAATAGGGTCAAGTCTTATCTTAGGTACTTAGCTGTGTGATCTTGGATAAGTCACAACCTCTCAGTGCTTCAGGCTCCTTTTTTTAGTAAAATGGGGATAAAATGTAAACTATTTTGAGAAAATTACTTTTATAAAACTTAAGACTATGTAAATGTATTATTTCTTAAAATATTGCTTAATTTTGGGTCAACATTTTGGGAATATAGTGATTTTAAAAATGAAGCTATTTGGGTACAAATGACTATCATTTTTCTCACTTATTATTTTCACAAGCTCTTTGAGATGTTAGCACTATCAGCCCTTAAATTATCTTTAAATATTATCCTGAAAAGGAATAAATACTGTAGGAATTTGAAGTATTTATACAATGATCAAATTTAGCATGAGATACAAATGTAAGATCTGTAAATAGGAAATCTCAAACTTCTGTCTAGGCTTATTGCTATATATATATATATATATATATTTTTTTTTTTTTTTTTTTTTTAGCTTTTTGGTGAGGCAATTGGAGTTAAGTGACTTGCCCAGGGTCACATAGCTAGTAAGTGTCAGGTGTCTGAAGCTGGATTTATTGCTATACTTTTTTTAGCCAGTGATGATATAACCAGTAGTATAAAGGGAATTCAAATATACAAAGTATATCTTTGGACCTTTCTTATAGTCACATCTTTGAGGTTATGGGTTCAGTGATCATATCTATTTAGATGACACCCTCAATCCTTCTACTGAGCTCTATCAGCAGTTGTAATACACCTCTATCTAATTGTCTCAAAGTCAGCGTAAGCTCAGCACGTCTACAATGAACCTCAAGATAGTTTCCCTGAAAACCTGCCTTTGCTTCATATTTCCCTGTTTTTGTTGAGGGCATTGTCATCTTTCTAGTTGACCATATTTGCAGCCTCTGAGTTACCTGCTACTCTTCACTCTACTTCCACTAATTTATCAGTTTTCATCAGTTATTGAGTCTTGTCAATTCTACCTTCACAGGATTTCTCACATCAATCTCCTTTTCTCTAGCCATGTGGCCACCACCCTAATTAAGGCTCTCATCACCTTTCACCTGGATTATTGCCTCTAGATTGTTCCCCCTTTTTTTAGGTTCTTCTCTATCCAATGCATCCTTCACATAGCTACAAAAATATTTTTCATAAGGTACAGATAAGACTATGACACTCCTCCACTTGTGAATCTTTAGTGGTTTCCTGTTATACAATAAAATATAATCTCCTTAGCTTGACATTTAAGCCCTTTAGACTTAGACAATCTTTAAACAGATTTGGACCGCCTTTCTAGACTTATTTCACACTACATCCTTTTATGTGCTCTGAGGCTCAGGGAAGTAAAATGATTTGCCTAAGGTCACACTGTAAGATGTTAGAGGACAGATGGTCCCTGGACTCTTAGTGCTCTTAACATTGTACAACATTAATTTAACTGGATGTCCATTGATAGGAATATCTATTCAATTCAACAAGCATTTATTATACATCCACTATGAGGGCGGCATTATTGTGCATTGGAAAATGTACTGGCTCTGGAGTTAGAGTACCTGGGTTCAAATTCTGCCTCTGATACTTTATCCTAGTGTGCCCTGGGGCCAATAATAGTAGCTAGCATTTGTATAACACTTTGAGCTTTGCAAAGTGCTTGACAAACATTGCATTGCATATTCTCTGCAATCCTGGGAAGTAGGTGCTATTATTATCCTCATGTTACAGATGAGGAAATTGAGACAGACAGCAGTTACTTGCCATGGGTCACACAGGTAGTAAGTATCTGAGGCTGGATTTGAAGTCTTCCTGACTACACGTCCAGGGCTCAATCTACTAAGCCACTTAACTATCACTTAATCTTCCTGGGTTCGAGTTTCCTTCTCTATATATTGAGGCTACATGGCCTTTGAGGCGCCTCCAGCTTTTGATTTGTGATTCTGTGACCTGTTCACTTTGTTAGTCACTGGCTATGCACAGACAACAATCCCCAAAGTTTTTCCCTTAAATTCTACTGGGTGGAAACACTGCGTACACAGTTAAGTCAATACAAAGTAATTACAAAGTGATTTTGAGGAAGAGGGCTTCACAGAGGAAGTATTATTTGTGCTGGTCTAAGGATTCCACTAGGGAAGAAGTGATGAGGGAGAGTAGTCTGCAGCCTGGGCAGTGACAGGGAGATAGGTGATTGGAGTGTCATTTATGAGGAGGAGCAAGCCATTCTGTTTGCTGGAATGGAAAATGTGAGTGGAAGTAACAGCAGGAAAGATAGGCTGGAGTTAGGTTGTGAAGGGCTTTCAGTGACAAACAGAAGAATTAGTATTTGATCCAAGAGAGAGTAGGGAACCACTGGAGCATTTGGAGTAGGGGAGTGGAATAGTCAGACTTTTACTTTCAGAAGTCCTCTTTGATTGCTATGTAGAGAATAAATTGGGAAGGGATTGGGATGAATTGGGATAGGTAAACTTTGGGCCAGGGAAAATACTTAATAGTCTAGATGAGAGTTGACGAGTAACTCAAACAGGTCATGTGAGACACAGGGAATGGATACCTCCAAGAGGGGCTGATTCTATCTCTACAACAAGATTTGGCAACTGATTAGATATTGGGGCAAGGGAGAGGGAAGAGTCGGAGATGACTCTAAGGATGTGAAGTTATCCTAAACTGAAATAGGAAAGTTAAGAAAAGAGTTGATTTAGGAAGAAATATGAGTTCCATTATAGATGTGTTGAGATTGAGGTGCCTGAAGGACCTCTAGGTGGAAATATCTGTCAGACATTTCCCTACCTGTAAATGCATAGATTTCTGCATTTGGGCCTTAACATGTATCCTGGTGTATTGTAGAGAAAATATGTTAGAATGTAGAGCTGCTCTGAGTCATGGTCTTCTTGAGGAAATGCTTCATTGAGAAGGTATATTTAGATTAAAATGTAAAAGATTGGATAGCTGGGAGCAGGCTATCCAGATTTGAGCAAATGCTTAATGGTAAGAGAGTGAGGGACAGAAAGGATGTTTGCCTACACAGAGAAGAAGGCACATTCATGACAGTACTGAAGATGGGACCAGTTGGTAGAGTGTTTGGCTAATTTAGAGTTGAAGGGATTATAGTATAAATGAATAACAAGTGGTGGGGTAAATGAAAATGACTGTAATAAATCAAAATAGGGTTATCTTGGTTAGTCAATTGCAATTACTCTTAGGTGTAATGCAGTTGTATTTTGAACATATGTACTCAAATGGATCTGTGATCCCATGAAATATTTATAACTTTGTTTATGTCCTAGCACACAAATAATCAAGTATTTTTATTACTGTTGTTCAGCTGAAGCCATTTCTTTTGGAAACAATTTGATTAGAAAATTTTATCTAGGCCAAATATTCTAACGATGACTTCATCCTGGGAACAAATACTTTTTGAATGACTAATAAGTGCAAAGCACTGTAATAGGTTCTCTGAGCGACATAGAAATATCTAAAACAGTTATCCTTTAGGAGGTTATAGTCAACTAAAGGAAACAATACATGAACACAAATAGTTATTATACAAGGTAGTATATAATTTATATTGTTTGAGTTTTATGAAAAAAATACTATAGTAGTTCAGAGGAGGAAGTGCTATAAGGCTATAGTAAGTTCATTTTTGATTGAGGTGATCAGAAAAGGCTTCATGAAGAAGTTGGCATTTAAGCTGTGCCCTGAAGAATTAATAAGACTTCATCTAGTGAAGATGGAAGGAAAGAGGGCCCAGAAATAGGGAGTTCCAGGAATAGGGAACAATGGAGGTATGGAACAGAAGATAGAGGTATAAAGGTATAAAGCATATTCCTAGAATGGTGAATGAATTAGTTTGGCTGGAGTGTGAGTTTAAAGGGGCCTGGATTGTGAAGAGCATTGAATATTCAGTTGAGGGGATTGGACTTTATCCAGTAGTCTATGGGGAGCCATTCAACAAGTTTTGATTAGGGAAATGTTGTTGTTGTTGTTTTTCATTTATTTCAGTTGTGTACGACTCTTTGTGGCCACTGGAGTTGTTTGCCATTTCCTTCTCCAGCTCATTTTACAGATGAAGAAATTGAGGCAAATAGGTTAAGTGACATGTCTAGGATCACACAGCTAGTAAGTGTCTGAGGCTGCATTTGAACTCAGGTCTTCCTGACTTGAGACCCAGCATTCTATCCACCTAGCTGCCTATGATTAGGGAAATAATATTATTAAAACGATACATAAAGAGGTTAATCTGGCAAGGATACCATTGATAAATTGGAATAGGGAAGAAATTGAAGGTAGGAAGAGTACTGAGATGCAGTACTAGAGACATTAGGCATGAAAGCTTAAACTGGAATTGTAAAAGGAGGGGGCTGATGGATGTAAGAAAAATTGTTGAAAAATAATTGTCAGGACTTGGTGGCTGATTAGATGTAAGAGATGAGGGAGAGAGAAGGCTATCCTCTTGGGATTAACTGCCAGAAGCTTTGAAATGTGTCAAGTTCTTGGGTAATAATACTAAAAGAGTTTCATCATAATCATATTTATGTTTTCCTCAACTTCTGCTTTTTGGAATAGTTGGTTGAACTTGAAAATATTCTCTTCAAGATGTTTTTTGAAAAGGGAGGAAAGAAAAGGGAAGGGAAAGAATGCAAAATAATGAACTAGAAAAGGGACTGTGCAGAAAGGGGTTGGCATGTCATGAATCTCACCTGAACCCAACAAAGTAGGATTGCACACACAGAGTTTGGTGTAGAAATACATTAAATTCAGCCAAGAAATAGGCAGAAACAGGGAGGGTGGAGAGTGGGGTTTAAGAGAGAGAGTGGAATTGAGGAGGGTATAGAAACACAATAAACTTAAATTTTGGAAGGAGAATGGTAGAAGGGGGCTCAATAGCAAAGAAGAAAATGTAAGAATCAGTGATTAGGGTCTGAGGGCAGTGGAAGTTTACTGTTTCAATTGTAGATTACTAGTGTTACATCACATCCCTTTTCTTTTATCACCTTCTTACTCTCCTTTGCTGTCTTTACAAATAAAGGAAAAACTATATGTTTTTGATTGAGGGAAATATATGATTAACAATAAAAAACTATTAATGTTAAATCATTATCAAAAATGAAAAAAAAATCACCTCACAAGAAATAAAGGGGAAATAAAGGAAATGATTAGAAACTATTTTGGTCAACAATGGATGCTAGCATAAGTAAGAACATATGAAATGAATGAATATTTTAAAAAATATAAAATACTCAGAATAATTCTAGGACCATTTGGATTTACAATTAAATTGTATTAAACACTTGAAGAATTCTAATATATAATCATCAAAAATAGGAAAAGGGAGGATCCTGCTGAATTCCTTTTTTTTGAAGCAAGTATGGTCTTTATACCTTAACTAGGGAGAGGCAAAATGGAGAGAAAACTATAGACCAGAAATGTTACGCTCAAGGGTGACAAAACTATTTCCTGATTAAAATGTAATTTGGAAATGTTTAACAAAAGAAGTGTACAATACAGTTTAAATAATGTTAATTTGTGACTTTGTAAGTCCAAATGCACTGTCAGGGATCCTTTCTGTTTAAGTTTGACATCGTTGCTATAGACCACTATCCCAAATGAATATCGGTGTAAAAGTATAGGATAAAATATGATCAAAGAGGCTGTAGCAACATAATGAAAAGATCATCTACTAGGACCAGGTTGAACTTATAACAGGAAATGAGGTTTGGTTCAACTATAACTATGATAAACCATATTAATAACAAACCATGATAAAATTCACATGATTATCAGAAGATGCAGAAAAAACTTTTGGTAAAATACAGCCCCCTTTTTTTATTCAAAAAATCAAAAAATTGCAATAAATGGATATTTCTTTAATATTGTAAATAGTATCCATCTAAAAACAAGGGCTACCATTATCTATAATGGGAAAATGGTTGAGGTTTTTCCAATAAGATCAGGGTAAAGCAAAGATATAATTTGTTACCACTGTTATTTTATATAGCTCTAGAAATGCCAGCTATAGCAAAAATATAAGGAAAAGAAATCAAAGGATTGATCATAGGCAAAAAAGAAAGTTATTATTTTGTTTTTTTGCAGATGAGATGGCTTATTAAAAGACTTCTAGAGATTCTATTAAAAATTAATTGAAAAAAAAACAGTAAAGTAGGATATGAAATAAACCCCAAAATCATTAACATTTTTATATATTATCCACAAAACAAGACAAAAAGAAATACAATTCAGAAAAGCTACAGAATATATAAAATATTTAGTTATCTACCTGACAAGTAATTATATGAACACAACTATAAAATATTTTTGCAGAAACAGATTTTAAATAATAAGAGAGATATTATTTTCTCATGATTGTGCCACGTCAATACTATATAACATAATTTTTGGTGGCATACCAGTAAAACTGGCGAACAGTTCCTGTATAGAATTAGACATAACAACAAACATTTGGCTGAAAAAAAGTTTAAGAATCTCAAGGGAAACAATGAAATTAAGTGGGAAGGAAGGGAGCCTAGCAGTATCAGATCTCAAACTCTACTATAAAGCAGTAAGCACCAAAATTATTTGATGCTTATTAAAAAAAAAATCAAAAGGTTGATCAGTGGAAGAATGTTATATAAGATCCAGAAGCAATGAAACACAGTAGGATACTGTTTCATAGATCCAAGGACACAAATTACTGAAGTAAGGGTTCACTTTTTGATAGAAATTGTAGTTTGGCAGAAATTAAGTTTAGACTAACAGTTCACTCAGACCTAGATATAAAATGTCATATCTCAAACAAATTAGAAGATAATGGAAAGAAATAACTTTTTCAATTCTGGATGGGGGGGCAGTTCTTGATGAAAAAAGATATCATGAGGATACCAAGAGATAAAATGGTCAATTTGTTTATATTAAGTTGAACATTTTTTACATATGTTAACATATGAAGATAACTTGTTAACTGGGAAAAAAATCTTTGAAACATATTTCTCCACTAAAAATCTAATATTCAAGATACACAGGGAATTGATTCAGAATTGATTCAGTTATATGAGTAGTCTAATCACCTGCCTCTTTACTAGACTTTTCTCTAGCCACTGATAGCCTAATTCCTTAATGGTTGTCATGCTCCCAACCCCTCATCTTATGCTCAACCCAGTGATTCTTAGTTTTTGTCCTACAAGTCACTAAGCTGAGTCTATCCTTTGACCTAGCAATAGCAGTTCTGGGCATATACCACAAAGATATTAAGAAAGCAAAGGACCTTTAGGTACAAAAATAACTATAACAGCATTTTTTGATAGGAAATAATTGCAAACAGT
Organism: Vombatus ursinus; assembly: GCF_900497805.2. Lineage (NCBI taxonomy): Eukaryota > Metazoa > Chordata > Mammalia > Diprotodontia > Vombatidae > Vombatus > Vombatus ursinus. Next base: position 16,516,674 of record NW_020954723.1, read on the forward strand.
TGAGTGTCCATCAATTGGGGGATGGCTGAACAAATTATGAATATTATGGATGTATAAGCATAATGGAATATTAGTGTGTCCTAAAAAATGATGAAAGGGATTGATTCAGAGATATTTGACAAGACTTATATGAACTGGTGGAGACCGAGTAGAACCAGAACAATTTATACATTTTTACAACATTGTAAAAGAAGACAACATTGAAAGACTTAAGAACTTTGATCACTAGAATGAACAACTCTAAAAGACCAGTGGGGAATATTTCCCAGTTGTCAACAAAGAGGTGATGGATTAGTAGTATAGAGTGACATATAAATTTTCAGACAAGAGCCAATGTGTAGATTTGTTTTGTTTGATTATACTTGTTACAAAAGGAAGGCTCTTTTGTGGAGAGGGGTAACAGTGGGGAGGAGTAACAGTTATGGGGGATGATATTAATGGTGATATCCATCAGTTCATATGCCTTCATGCTTCTCCATGTTCATGTTCATTTTTTACAGTACTGTAATATTCTATGATGGTTATATGCCACACTTAAAAAATATTCCCCAGGCAGCTAGGTGGCACAGTGGACAGATCACAGGCCCTGAAGTCAGGAGGACCTGAGTTCAAATTCAGCCTCAGACCAAACACTTGACACTTACTAGCTGTGTGACCTTGGGCAAGTCACTTAACCCCAATTGCCTAAAAAACAAAATAAAAAACATTCCCTAGTGGATGGGCATCTCTTTAATTTTGGTTCTTTGCTACAACACACCAAAAAAAATGCTGCTAAAATATTTTGGTGCATATGTAGACAAGAAAAAAAATTATTTGTACAAAAATATTCTAAACAACACTTTGAAATAGCAAAAACTGTAAACATACTAGGTGTCCATTGGTTGGGAATTGGCTGAATAAATTAAGGTATGTGAATGCAATAGAATATTATTATACTCTAAGAAACTATGAATGTAATTCAAAGAAATATCAGAAGATTTATATAAAGTAATGGCAAATTAAAGGAGAACTAAAAAAATGTTGTATGCACTGATTACAACAATGTAATCAAAGACAACAATAAGGCAACAATTTGTATTAAACAATTCATTGTAAAAATATGAAAAGATCAGGGAAAAAATCAGATCAACTTAGATATCTTTTGAGGGTTGGTAGTTTACACTGCAGACATGTACAATTAAAATAAAACTTGATACTTTGTTAGTGGTTGGATTTCAAATATTTAAATATAGTTTCATTCATTAGAAGGCATTTTTTGAGGTTAGTAACTTCAGGATAGATTTAGAAACCAAAAGAGTAATTACTTAACTCAGACTAGTCATCCTTTGTGAATTATCATCCTGATGTTTAAAGCTTATGTATGGTAGAACAGCTGCTAATTGTTTAAAAATGGCTTCTAAGGAAAAGAGACCTGAGAATCAATAAATTGCTTTTCTTCCATATAAATGTGTGTCATAATTGAGACAATTTAATGATTCTTTAGGTTAGAACACAAAAGAAGTTGACTAAGGTTCATCAGATGGAGCTCATTGTTAATCCTATAGCAAACTTTGGTGATAATCTCATTTCCTCTGGTGACTGTGATCACGGTGACATGTGGACATTAAGTTCTTAGAAGGGACAAATTGTTAGGAATTCATTATTTGGACTGGAACATATAGCCAACTTTATAAGATTCATTAAGAGTATAGTAATATGACATTCAAATACAAATCTATCAGGTGCAATTGAACAAAATTTTCTTGTAGTGTGTTTGCCTGCATTTTCTAAAAGACCCTAGAAAACTAAGAGATAGGTGACCTTGGAATAAATGCCATTTTTCTGAACTTGTAAGTTGTTTCTTTTATTTTTTGCCCTCAACTTGTATAGTTGAAGTAATTTTAAAATTATGTGGAAAATCCTAATCTAACACAATCATGGTGCTCAATAAAATAGTAAAAATATGATTCTTCATGTAATGATATCTCTTGTGCTCTTCAGTAGGATTTTTAAAAATTATTGTTAGTTGTCTTTGGTATATTAAGTGATAATTTGTTTTGAGTCCTCTTTCTTCCCTCTCTGCCTATCTCCTTACTTCCTGAAGATTTAAATAAAAATATAAAATTCTCCACAAAAGTCCTGATTTCAAGACTCATTGTGGTGTAGAGATAGTTCTAAATTTTTGAAGGCCATACCATTAGAATACAAGCCCAGGAAGATTGTGCCAAGCTTGAAAAACTTCAGGAATAGCTGTGGTAGATGAATTGCTTATCTGTTGTGCAAAGGCTAAGTTTGGAGAAACCCTAGTTAGCTTTAGGTTGAGGAAATTTTTGGCTTCAACATCTCTTAAAGACCATCTGTTGAATTATTTTACAGCTGTGACATTAGAGGGGAACCCACATTGTTGAAATGAAAGTTTCTTGAAATATTGAACAGAAATCCCTAGCCACCATATTGTCATTATATGTGGACTAAAGTACGGTGTTAGGTGTGGGATTTAAAAAAGAGAGGAAAGAATGCAAGCAAACAAACTAGCTTCAGCTGTTGGAAAAACCTCAGCTATGCTATTTTTATTAGTTAAAAGATTCACACAGTAACGCTAAATAAGCATTGAAGCTCTGCTTAATGTACATTACTTGAAAAACAGAAACTGCAGCTACTATGAAATCACCAAATTGTATTGTATCGCACCGTTGATCTGATATTTTCAGCCAACTCAGCTTATTTGCTTGTAGATCTGGTTAGCTGTTGAATGACTGGCGACTAGTAGATGACTCCAAATTTGAAATTTACTCAAACAATATACATAGTCTGAGCCAGCTTTGCAGAGTTAGGTATTTATTTAACATCCACCCCTCAAACCTCCCAAACCAGAAAAACCCTATTCCCTTCAAATTATCCCCTCCCTCCATTATCAGTCATTGGTTTGGTCATTGGATTAATTAGAGTTCCTTAGTCTTTCAAAGTTATTTTTCTTTACAATATTTTTCTTTTTATCTAAATTGTTCTGGTTCTGATCTCTTACCTTTTCATTAGTTCATATAAGTCTTCCCAGGTCTCTCTGAAACTATTCCTTTTGTAATTTCTTTTGGTGTACATTATTCTATTACATCCATATATCATGATTTGTTCAACCATTCTCTAGTTATCAGGGATCCCCTTTGTTTCTAGTTCTTTGGTATAATCAAAAGAGCCTCTATAAAGGTTTTTGTACATAAGGGCCGTTTCCCTCTTTCTCTGATCTCTTTGGGATATAGGCCTAATACTGTTATTGCTATGTCAAAGAGTATGCACAGTTTAGTGACTTTTGGGATCATAATTCCAAATTGCTTTCCAGGATGACCAGGCCATTTCACAGCTCCAATAATAGTACACAAGTGTACTTATTCTCTTAGAGCCACTCCAAAAGTCATCCTTTTTTTTTTTCATCTTTGCCAGTCTGGTGTGTGAGGTGCAGCATTTCTATAATTATTATTGATTTTTAAAATTTTTTCACATGAGTGTTGATAGCTTGAATTTCTTCCTTTGAGAAATGCCTGTTCATATCCTTTGAACGTTTATCTGAGAGCAAGAAGGCCTATTTCACTGGATTATAAGGAACTTGGAAGAGAGTAAAGTATAAGAATACTGAAAAGGAGGAGCCAGGTTATGAAAGGCTTTGAATGACAACAGATGATTTTATAAACAAATCTACATTTTTGCTAAATCCAAAAATATATGTTTTCTTCTGTATCTTGAGTCCATTACCTCTCTGTCAGGATGTGGGTATCTTGCTTCATCATTGGTCCTCAGGAATTATGGTTAGTCTTTGGTTCATCAAAGTTCCTAAGTCTTTCAAAGTATGTCTTTACAGTGTTGTTGTTATATAAATTGTTCTGATTCTGCTCACTTCACTTTGCATTAGTTTATGCAAGTCTTCCCAGGTTTCTCTGAAATCATTCCCTTTGACATTTTTTATAGCATGGTAGTACTTTATACACCATAATTTGTTTAGGCATTCCCCCATTGATGGACATTTTAGTGTCCAGCCCTTTGCCATCATAAAATGAATTGTATAAGCATTAGTCTTTTTTTTTTCTTTTTAAACAAAAACAAATTAATGAACTGGACAAACATCAACAAATGTAAACTGCTATGTTTGTGAAGGAAACATACTAAAAACTCAGAAAAATATGTATATGGGAGTATAATTGTGAATCTATTATATTCAGCTTTTACAAATTTTAAACTTAAAGTAATAAAACCAACACTGCTTGCTTGTTTTTGTGAACTTCTTAACTACCTTCTCTCTTTTGTCTGTTTTAAAAAATGCTTCACTGATGCATTGATACCCTACCCTCCCTTTTTTCTTTACCTTTTTTTTTTCTATCACTATCAGTGCTTTCTGGGTCTCAGTTAACCAGTGTTTTTAGTGTCCAAATTACCTGATAGTGTTCAAAAACCAAAAACTTAACAGAAAATTCCTTGGTTCAATAAAGATAATGTAGAAGTCTATGTTGCTCCTTGTCACACAGGAGCCGCCACTGGAGGTGTTTTGGGCTCCAGCCTCTAACAGGTTCACTCTTGATCTGGCCAGTCAGAAGCACAGGAAGACAGCTTCAGAGGGGTTAAATAATAATTTATTCTTATTCTTCTCTATCACTATGGGTTCCTGATAATGGGTGCACCAACTCCTGTAGGATCCCCTAACCAATCTTCTCGCAGAGGCCAGTGAGAAGGGGGGGCAACAACCCCTATGTCTCAATGGGGGCCAGTTGAGACAGGCACAGCATTCCAGCTTATGCACTGCCCTAAATCCCCCAAGACTCAATGGGGGCCGGTTGTGGCAGACACACATGCATTTTCCTTTGCATACTCCAAATCCCCAGTGGGGACTGGTTGAGGCAAGCACATTCACACATCCCAAATCCCCACTTACTGACCAGTGCTCTCTTGATATATGGAGAAGCACACAAAGAAGGCAATTTGCTAACAATAAGCTCCCAGGTTAACTTTAGCAATATCATCATGACTTAGCACAGTGTAAGCATAGTAAATATTAAATTTTGTCATCCCTATATATCACTGTGCAGTCTCAGTTAAAAACTGTTTACATGCCATGAGCCTGGGAACTAGATTGTTTTGGCCATGGATCCTGGGAACTGTTATCTAAACAAGAATAACAAAATCCACCTTACTTACACTCTTAGTATTTATTTTATATCATTCCTGAATCCTTCCTATGGTCTTGGTTGTACATTGTTGATGGAGTTGTATAAAAAAGATGGTTGGACTCTTAACACCAATGACAAACAAATAATTCCTATTTTAGTTGTGTTGGGGTTCTTAGATCATGAATCTTATGTGCTTGAAGTACTGTGATATTTTCTGAATGTTCCACATATTTGGTACCCTTTCCCCCCATCTTTATTTTATGTTTATACTTGACTTTCTCTACAGGTATACCATCAGATCCAGGAGATAGAACATCCTTCATTTGTTGCTCCAGCTTTTGGAATTAACAGTTGCAGACATTTTTAATGTGTACTGGTGAATCTCTCATGCTGGAAATCATGATTCTTTCATACTAAAAGTATGTAGTCTTTAGTTGTGTGAAGTAAGATTTTAAACATTTATCTATGTTGCATATCACTTAAATATTTAACTAACATCTTGAACCTAATTAATGTTATCAAGTTTATATTGTATTTTACAGTATAAAGTAATGAAATGATTTAGAGTATAAAATAATAAGATGCTTGGATTTAAATTTAAATTATAGCAATAAGAAGATGGCTATATAAAAATCTGTGATTATCATTACTTACTAATTGTTAGCATAGTGGGAATTTAGTTTGAGAACTGGTTGGAGGATTCAGATAAATGTGTATGTTCATTGGTGTGCTAGAGAAGAGCTGATGATCATTAAAAAATTTACTGCCTCATGGAAAAACCACAATAACCCAAATATGTTTATTATGATTCTTTGTCTTATTCACTATCTATAGTTACAGTAAAACCAGAATATTTCATCCTCTGCTTGACTATTTCTTGAAATGAGTTTACTTCCTAGAATTGTGATTTATCAAAATAAATATGAAATAAAAATGATCAGTAGGATCATTGTTTTATTAAAGATTATCTAAGATCTCATAACTATATTTATGAGAGAAAGGAGATAGATGAGTATAGTTGACTTTTTAGAATTCATTATTAAAATTTAGCAAGGAGATAGAATCCAGGATATTTTTATTGTCTAAGAAAGGTATAATAGTATTACTTGAATAAGTTCCTGTTATCTCATATTTTGAACTTAAAACAAAGTTAAAATGGGTATGTGTGTGAGATTATAGATTATACATATGTTAATATCTTTCATATTCATCAACTTTTATTAATCTTTAAGACTTAGTTCCACTTTTACTGAAGTTACCCTGACTGTGGAGTTACATAGAACTAAAAGTCAAAACTAAATAGAATTTCAGTTTAAGATTTCTTCCATTACCATTTTCTCAATTCTAAAAAATGCCATAATAAGTGAAAGATGATTTTAGATGATATTGTACGTGTTTATAAGAGAAGTGGCCATAAAGGGAGAGAGACAATTTTTGAGGCATTATAATATTTAAATTTAGGATTTTCTCTCCTTTCAAGTTGTTTGGTTTTTAAGCACCTTTGTATCATTCTGGGAAAATGGTGCTATTGAGTTCAGTGCTAATGGCTTCCCACAGAGCATTAAGGAGCTACTGAAGTGGCTATAATCCTGTACTGCTTACGGGGAAGAAGGAGATAGGACAGTGAAAATAATTGGCTGGGATAGAGAAGTAAATACTGATTCTCCATCACTCCAGCTTGAATGATAAGGAGCTAGATATCCCTTCAATTCTTTGTCTTAGCAAAAACAAAACAGAAAAAGCATATTCTATTTAGAGAAGATTTGTTGGCAGCACGAGTTGCTATCTTAATTTTTTAAAAAAAGTAGAAACATAAAATTTAGAATTGGAAGGTACCTTAAAGATTACCATGGACTACCCCCTTATTTTGTAGTTGAGGACCTAAAGACCAGAGAGGGGAAGTGATTTACCAAGTATTACACAACTGGTAAATATCAGAGATGGGATTTGAACTAAGTTCCTCTGACTCTAATGTTCCTTGTAACACAATTTGCTACTTTTCTATGGGAAATTTTGGGGAATGCGTTTTTCTTTTTCTTTTCAAAATTTATGTATACTGGAATATATAAAGAGGAGTATATGCATTTTTTTTTTTTTTTGGTGAGGAAGGGGAGGGGGGGAGTAACAGGATGGAATGGGGTTATTAATCTATTATTCTACTGTTCTTTCTATATTCCTTAGAAATTGGTTGACTTTGTCATTGATTGTAGAGATTGCTCAGATATATTTTTACAATTACTTAGTGGTAACACACAAATCTATTTATATGATTAAATTAATTGATTAATTAATAATTTTATATGAGTAAACTTTTTTGTTTATTTTGTTTATTTTCATATCGCTTTACTCTGAACATAACTCTGGGTTGACTCTCCTGCTAACTGAACCATTCTTGTTACAAAGAAAAAAAAGGGGGAAAGAGGTCAGCAAAACTAAATGACATATTAACTGAGTTTGACAGTGTGTGTAATGTTTGACACTGATAATCTATCACCTCTGCAAAGGAGAGAATGATGTGCATTTTGTCTTCTATTCTCTGGGACCAAACTTGGTTGTTATAGTTACCCAAAATTCAGTTTTGTTTGTTTTTTGTTCTTTGTATTTATATCACTGTATTCATTATATATGTATACACATATGTTTGTGTATACATGCATATATAAATATATATATATATATTTCAGGTTCTGTTTTTTTTTTTCTGCTCATGAAAGTCTTCTCATGCTTTTCTGAAATTTTTATATTTATTTCCTGTTGCTCCATTTCTTGAAGCCCAGTAATATTCTATTATACTCATCTACCACAATTTACTTAGCCATTATATAATTGATGATCATCTGTAGTATTTTATTTCTCATTGTTTGCTACCACAAAAGTGCTTCTTTATTAAATTTTACTCTCTATTCCACTATTTAAACATATTTTGGTGTGAAAAAACTTTTCTTTCTATTCTTGACTCACTTTATATGTCCCTGTCAGTGGTGTCTATATGGCAAAGAGAATGGAGATTTTAGTTACTTTTCTTTTTCTTTTTCTTTTTAGTAGGTGATGGGGTTAAGTGACTTGCCCAGGGTCACACAACTAGTAAGTGTCAAGTGTCTGAGGTCAGATTTGAACTCAGGTCCTCCTGACTCCAGGGCTGGTACTTTATCCACTGCACTACCTAACTGCCCCAATTTTAGTTACTTTCTTAGCATAATTCCATGCTTTCTAGAAAGTTTGGACCAATTTATAATTCCACTAATAAGTATTGAATTAGTGTGCTTGTATTTCTGGAGCCTCTCCAACAATGACTATTTCTGTCTTTTGTTATCTTTGTCATTTTGCTAAGTATGAGGTGAAATCTCAGAGTTTTTTGATTTGCATTACTCTTACTGTTAGTGCCAGTGATGTGAGACAATCATTCATATGGCCTTTAATAGTTTGCCATTCTTCCTTTGCGAATAGATTATTCATGTCCTTTGACTTCTTATCTACTGTAGAATGGTTCTTGGGCTTACAAATTTGTGGTAGATTCCTATTTATTTGAGGTATCAGACATTTTTAGAGATATTTGGTGAAAAGATTTTTCCCAGTCAACAACTTCCCTTCTTGTCCTAGTACAATTTAATAAACTGTTCTTCTCTTCCTCCTCCTCCTTCTCCTTCACTTCCTCTTCTTCCACTTCCTGCTCTTCCTCCTTCTTCTCTTTCTCCTTCTCCTTCTCCTCTTCTTTCTCATTCTCCTTCTACTTTTTAGAAAGGGTTTGAAGACAACAATGGCAGAATCATCCAGTGAATCAGAATATTACCGTCATGGTCGATTGGATAGACGGAAGCCTCGCACTCACCGACTTCATGCTACAGATGTTACAGCAAAGATCCATACCTTAACAAGTACTTTACAGGTAAGTTCTCAAATGGTTGTATATAATAGTCTTTACATAGGATGAGTCTAAAGTTTATTTTAAAATGCTGCATAATGGAAAAAGAGCTAGCAGTTGCTTACATAGCTTGTAATTGGAATTGAGATTTTTGTTTATAGTAAAATCCACAGACACCATTTTTAGTAGTATGACTATCTACTGGGATCATATGATTCTAGGCTGGATTATGGTGAGGAATCTGGCTAAGAATTAATATTAGGTGGGGCAGCTAGGTGACGCAGTGGATAGAGCACAGGCCCTGGAGTCAGGAGAACCTGAATTCAAATCCAGCCTCAGACACTTAACACTTACTAGCTGTGTGACCTTGAGCAAGTCACTTAACCCCATTGCCTAGCCCCCCCCAAAAAAAGAATTAATATTAGATATGGACAAGTTTTTTGTCCCTCTTTGAGAAAAAGCATGGGAAAGAACTGAGAGGATGCCAAGAGGACAAAGCCAAAGAAAAAAGAGAGGAGGTAGTAATTATACTTTATTCTTATTTTCCCACCACTCTTACCTTATGTTTTTTTAGAAATGGGCTTTGATTTTTAGTTGTTTGTACTTTTGCATATTAATTCAACAATTATTTAAGTACCTGTTATGGTTAAGATACTGTGGTGGGTGTTGAAGGTAATTTAAGCATAACTAAGACATAGTCCCAGCTTTTTAAGGAGGGTAATTTAGGGGCAAAATATGCTTCAAGGATCTTTGATTTTGTTGCTATAGGCACTTCTTTCTCAGAGGTAGTAGGAACTCCCTTCTGTAAACACAGTCCGTCTACATCTTAGTACATGGTCTTTTTGAGTATTTTTGCCCGAAAATTTCATCACCCAGTAACCAAGCTTCTGGTGATGTGCCTTTCAGGTCTTAGGCTGGTCCTTGTATGGAGACATACAGACTGTCACTGGGCTCATATTCAAACCCATTCTACTTTGATAGGATCTGTCATAGCCTGTACTCTCCTGGCATAGCCTTCAAGGGCACAGGGTCATATTCGTAACATAGGCATTATGGAAGGTGGAATAACAACTTAGAATTTAAATTCTGAGTCTGGTTCTTAATCAGTAAAGGAGGTAGACATATTTTTGTCCCAGACTGATGTTAATGTTTAATACATAGTATAAATTAGTGAACTAAACATTTGCTGTATTATAAGATACATGTAGGAGTCAGTGGTTATGGAACACTATTTGGGAACAATTAATGTCATATAGTTTCTTTCTTAAGGATACCAATCGAAACCTCCGACAAGTTGACCAGATGCTGGGACAATATAGAGATTATAGCAATGAACAGACGGAAGCCATAGAAAATGTGAGCAGTTTTTAACATCCTTAACTTTTATGACTTTCTTTCTGCTTCACTTTTTTATATGCTTTGTTTTTCAGCAAAAACCCAAAAGAAAACACACATGGTGAAAAATAACAGTCACTTTTTGGAGGCTCTATGTTTTAATATTTGGTTGTTTGAATTTAGATGACCATACTAGATTTTTTGTAACTAGTTTATATAGACTAGATACTTTTGGATTTTTTTTTAAAGTGAAGAGGGTTGAATTTAGGATATGAGTAAATCTAAGATGTGAATTTGTGTTTCTAGGATGCTTCACTTGAAGACTTAAGAAAAGTCTTCTGGGTGAATAAAATCCTTTTTTAAAGTGTTTTGCTTATTCTATCTTTGGATTTGTTCCATCTGAAATTTACTAATACGTCTTTTGAAAGCTATTGGATTTCTAATTAAATGTGTTCCTCATTGTCTACTATATCAATTACATGTTGCATTAGAAAGATTACTATCATTTAAATCTTAGCTGTTATTTATATATCTATTCTGTACTGAATTGCCTTATAATATGTAAATAATAAGTCATATCCTGTTATTTTCTATCTGGAAAAAGCAATAAAGAAGTCATCATTTCTTTTTAGTAATTGGGGAGCTAATTGTGTCAGTACTGGGAAGCTAGTCTATATTCACTAGTAACTTAAAAAATACTTTCATTTAGAAAATGAACCTAGACAATTATAGGTTTTCTATACTTTTATTAGTAGAGGGAGCTATAAACCTTTATAAGTTTAGGTGGTTAATAATGTCTTTAGGTTTAATTACCTTATTAATGATGTGAGCTAGTTATTTGCTTTTCTGTTTATTAAGGGGAAATGAGGACATTTGCATTAGCTGGTTTACTGCAGAACAACATTTCTTCATTGCATGACCCTTTAGTTAAATGGTAGATTATTTCTGTGGCAAACTATTTATTTTGAATTGGGCAGTTGGGAATTAAAGTTAAATGATAGGGGAATGTTTCTTCAGTTAAGCACTTTCAATTATAAAAGAGTTCTCTAGCTGTATGAGGTCTGTTTTCCAGTCCTGAGTTTTATATTTATTGGCTGTGTAATCACTTAGCCCTTCTGCTTCTATTCCTCATATTTAAAATGGTGTGAATAATGTATTTCCATTACCTATTTTTCAGAGTTGTTTTGAGGAAGGTGGTTTATAAACTTTTAAGATAATAGAAAAATGCAAGTTTGTAAGATCAAAGACTTAGACTAGATGATCTATATGATCCTTCGAGTTAAAACTTGAAGAGACCTTGGAGATCATTCAGTTTTACTAATAATGCCTGGCGAGATGAAATGGCTTTCCCTAATAGGCTGTGAATAGCACAGTTGGGTTTTCAGCCCACATGCTTTGATTCTCCTTCTGTCTTGCTTGTCTGTTTTATTTTTGGAATGTCTTCTGTTATCTTTTTATTGATATGACACTTAATAAGGAAACTAATTTAGTTTGTGTTGATATTTTTATTATATTGGCTTGGCCAATCCATGAGCAATTAATATCTCTCCAATTTTTTGTGTATAGAGTATTTTGTGTATAGAATGTTTGTGTATAAGGTATTTTGTAATTATTTTCGAATAGTTCCTGTGTATGTGCCTTGGCAGGTAACCTCCCAAGTATGTTATACTTTTCTCTAGTTATTTTAAACGGAATGTGTCTTTCTATCTCTTCCTGCTAGATTTCTTTTTTTTTTTTTTTTTTGGGTAATACACAAAAATGCTGATGATCTATGTGGGTTTATCTTGTCTTCTGCAACTTTGCTGAAGTTGTTTTGATTTGTTTTTTACTTAACTCTCTAGTGGCCTCTGAGTAAACCGTATCACGTGCAAAAACATGTAATTTTGTTTCCTCTTTGCCTATGCTTACTCCCTTTATTTCTTTTTCTTGTGTTGCTCCTACACAGCATTTCTAGTATTTTGTTGAATAGTAATGTTATAGTAGACATCTTTGCTTTACCCTGATCTTATTGTAAAGGCCTCTAATTTTATCCCCATTATAGATAATGCTGACTCTTGGTTTAAGATAGATACTACTATTCATATTAGCAGGTAGGTGTCGCAGTGAATAGAATGTTGGACCTGAAGTCAGGAAGACGAGTTCAAATCTGACCTCAGACGCTTATTAGGTGTGTGACCTTGAGCAAGTCTCTTAACCCTGTTTGCTTCAGTTTCCTCATCTGTAAAATGAGAAGGAAATGGCAAACTATTCTAGCATTTTTGCTAAGAAAATCCCAAATGGAGTCACGAAGAGTCAGACATGACTGAAATTACTAAATATCAACAACAGCAATTCATATTCAGGAAAGCTCTGTTTATTCCTATGATTTCTACTGTTTTTTTGACAGGAATGGGTGTTGTGTGGTGTCAGAAGCATTTTTTGCTTTGGCTGATATAATCATATGATTTTTGTTCTTGTTATCAATGTGGTCAATTATGTTTATAGTTTTCCTAATATTGAACCAGCCTTGCATTCTTCCTGTAAATCCGGCCTGGTCATAGTGTATAATCTTTGTGATATGTTGCTATAATCTGCTTGTTAATAATTTATTTTACATTTTCCTTCAGTACTCATTAAGAATATTGTGAACAATTAATTTCAGTGCTATATAATCCGTTTGAAAAAATAGGAAAAGAAGGGATCCCACTGAACTCCTTCTATGATACAAGTATGGTCTTGATACCTAAACCTGGGAGAATAAAAATCAAGAAAGAAAACTATAAATTAGGGGTTTGCAAACTACAACCCAAGGTCCAGATCTGGCCTGCTGTCTGTTTTTGTATGTCTAGCAAGGTAAGAATGGATTTTATGGCTTTGGACCCTAGACGATAGTTTGCTGACCCCTAGATAGCTAATTGGTTTTCTTTCTCTGTTTTGACACTTCTTGGTTTAGCTATCAAAATCGTTTTAGTATCAAAAAAGGTGTTTGGTAGAACCCCTTCTATTCCTGTATTTTCAAACAATTTATATAGCACTGGAATTATTCTTTAAATATTTGGCAGAATTTTCTTCTAATTTCATGTGACCATGGTGTTTATTTCCTTTGGGAGCTCATTTATGACTTGTTCGATTCTTTTTTCTAAGATTGGATTATTTAAGTTCTCTTTCTTGTTCTTTTAATGTGGACAATTTTATTGGCATATAACTGGATGGAAGTTTCTGATTATTTTCTTCATTGTTCATGAATTTTCTTTTTTCATTTTTACATTGGTAGTTTGGATTTCTTTTATTAAAATCAAATTAGCTAATGGTTTGTCAATTTTGTTGTTGGTTTTTTTTGTTTCTTTTTGAAAAAGCTAGTTCCTAGTTTAATTTATTAATTCAACAGATTTTCTTTTTTTGCTTTCAGTTTTGTTCATCTCTTCTACAATTTCTGTTTTTGTGTTTACTTGAGGAGTTTAATTTATTGATTTTCCTACAGGTTTTTTTTTTGGTTACATACTCATTTTATTGATGTCCTCTTTGTCTTATTTATTGATGAAAGATGTACATCTTCTCCTAAAGACTGCTTTTGCTATATCCTCAGAATTTTGGTATGTTGCCTCATTGTCACTATCTTTAATGTAATTATGGTTTCTAAGATTTGTTCTTTGACCTACAGATACTTTAGAATTAAGTTATTTAGTCTCCAATTAATTTTTAATTATTTCATAAGTGGCTCTTCATTGAATATAATTTTTATTGCATTGTGGTCTATAAAAGATGTGTTTAATATTCCTCCCTTTCTGCATTGCTTGTGAGGTTTTTATGCCTTTTTTAGGTCATTAATTTTTGCAAAGATGCCATAACTGAGAGGTAGGTACACTCCTTTCTATTCCTTCTCAATATTTTCTAGAGGTCTGATATCTGAATTTTCTAAAAATGCCATTCAGATCTTTATCTTAATTCTAGTTTATTTTTAGTTTGATTTATCTATATCTGAAAGGGTTAAATTTGAGTTTCCCCACTATTGTCATTTTACTCTCTCTTTCTCTCTATAACTCATTATAAGTCATTACTCACAATGACTGGCATATTGTAGGTGCTGGATAAATGCTTTTTGATTGATATTCCTGTCCAACACACATAATAAAGATATTCTAACTCAACACTCATCCATCTATATATTATAATTTTGGAAGTGTACTTTTATCTACTTGGTTTTTCTTGTGTGAATTTTTGCTTGGTTGATCTTTTTTGAGTGGCCATGAATCTCATTGAGGAGACTTTATGGTATTCTGAGGTGTGATGCCATCAGCACAAACAGGCACCTCTGGACAACCTCACTGTTTATGAGTAAAGCCTTCCAATTAAACTTTGTACAGAACATAATCCACAACACTGGCAAACACCTTTGTGGAGTATTTGTCTTGGTTTTATGATTGTTTTAAAAAATAATAATGATTTTGTTTTTATAGGGCAGTTACTTCTTGGTATATGATCTTTTGTAACAAAGGAAAAGTTAAGTAAAACTAACTAATGATGTGACTTAATCTGATGACATAGACCACATTGTAAATCTGTCATTCCTTCTTTTCTTTTTTAAAATGTATTTATGTATTTTTAGTTTTCAACATTCACTTCCATAAGATTTTGAGTTCCAAATTTTCTCCCCATTTCTCCCCTCCCCCCACTCCATGATGGCATACAATTTGATATAGACTGTACATATACATTAATATTGAACCTATTTTCACATTAGTCATGTTGTAAAGTAGAATTAGATCAATGGGAGAAACCATAAGAAAGAAAAAAGAAAAAAAAGAGAGATCAAATAATATGTTTTGATCAGCATTCAGACTCTATAGTTCTTTTTCTGGATATGGACAGCATTTTCCTTCATGATTCCTTTGGAGTTGTCTTGGATCTTTGCATTGCTGACAGGAGATGAATCTGTCAAAGTTAGTCATCCCACATTGTGGCTGTTCCTGTGCACAGTTCTCCTGGTTCTGCTCATTTCACTCAGCATCAGTTCACGTAAATCTTTCCAGGTTTTTCTGAAGTCCTCCTGCTCATCATTTCTTTTATTACAATAGTATTCCAATACATTCATATACAACTTGTTCAACCATTCCCCAACTAGTAAACATCCCCTCAATGTCCAATTCTTTGCCACCACAAAAAGAACTGCTATAACTATTTTTGTACATGTGGGTTCTTTTCCCTTTTTTATGATTTCTTTGGGATACAGACCTAGAAGTAGTATTGCTGGGTCAAAAGGTATGCACATTTTTGTAGCTCTTTGGCCATAGTTCCAAATTGCTCTCCAAAATGGTTGGATCATGTCATCCCTTCTTTGCTGAAAGGAATGTGTTTTCTTATCTAGTGTCTGCAGCTAATATTTGTTATTAAGTATAATTAAACAGCACTATGCTGCTTTTGAGTATTGCTTTCATTTACATTAATGTAAAACATCATTCATCTGATTTTTGCTTACTTCACTCGCATTACAGGTCTTCTTGGGTTTCTCTGAATTCCTCATATTTGTCCTTTATTATATTTCAGTAGTATTATATTGCATTTATAGATCACAATTTGTTTAGCCATTCTCTAATTGGCATCCATTTTGTTTCCAGTTTTTGGTTACTACAAAAAGTACTGTTGTGAATATTTTGTATGTAAGGTTATTACTTTAAAAAAAATTTATTGTGTTTTTATGTATCAGTGGTTCTAAAAGATGTTAGTGTATACTTAGGAGGCATATTTTGGAAGAATTTCTTTAGGGTTACATTTTATTCTACTAAATTAAAATTGAACATTTCATTAGAAACATTATTAAACATCAATTCAGACAACAATGCTTCCTTAATTATTTTAATTTGAATTATTTCATTTCACTACCTAAAATATCATTGCCCAGAGTCACACAGCTAGTGAGTATTATGATCTGAGACCGGATTTGAACTCAGATCCTCCTGACTCTAGAGCCGGTGCTCTATCTACTGTGCTACCTAGCTGCTCCTCATAATGCTTTTTTAAGTTCTCTGTGCATGTCTCCATCTAGATTCTTTGTCCATTTATTCTCATTCATATTTCTTCATATGATCAAAATGTATATTTTGTTCTTGGTCTCCTTTTTTATTAGCATTATTTCAGAAAGGTCTTTCCAGACTTTTTTTAGTGTTTCTGATTCTTGGCCATCTTAATTTCTTTGTAATAATGTTACCAACGCAATGGTAACATTCCATTACCATGTATTTAACCATTATCCTATTGCTGGCTAATATATATTGTTTATAGTTTTTTAGTAATTATATCTAATGATGCTATGGAATCTTTGATCAGTTCCTTTTGTGGTTTATGTTGTTTTGAAAATATTGTAGAATTATGTGCTAATAATGGAATTATTAGATAAGAGTATGGTTATTTTTATAACCTTTTCATTTATTGTCAGATTGCTCTTCAAAAAGAGTATAGTAGTTTGCAATTCCATCAACTAAGAATGAATGATTCTCTTTCCATGTAACTCTACCAGCATTGTTTTGTTGATTTTTATTATTTTTGTCAATTGCATGCATATAATGGGGTATGTCAAATTTATTTTAATTTGCATCTCTGATTATTAAACTGAGCCAAACTATTCTTAACAGTTTATACTGGGGCGGCGAGGTGGTGCAGTGGATAAAGCACCAGCCATGGATTCAGGAGGACCTGAGTTCAAATCCGGCCTCAGACACCTAACACTTCCTAGCTGTGTGACCTGGGCAAGTCACTTCACCCCATTGCCTAGCCAAAAAAAAAAAACAAAAACAAAAAACGGTTCATGTTTTTGGAATGTACAAGTTGAAAGCTTGGTCTAAAATATATAACTGAAAATTTGAAAAATAAAGCAAGTGTTGCAGAAATGTTATTTGTTAGAAAAAAATGGAAAGAAGTATTATATATTGGTAAGACAAAAAAATGTGTAAAGAGTTCTCAATTTATATGTACCAAACAATTTGATAGTTAAATTTGTAAAGGAAAGATAATTAGCAATACAAGAAGAAGTAGAATTAATAATTATAGTAAGAAATTTCAACATACCAAAAAAAGTTTGGGAAAGATTATTGACATAAATAAAATTATAAAATGAAAGAAACATTGAATTGTAAATAATTGAATTAAGAAATAAAATTAGGATTTGGTTTTGCAAAAGAAAAATAAAATTGACCTGTATTAGCAAATTTAATAAAAAGAATATATTCAAATAAATTATGAATAGAAGAGGACAACTCACAGCAGATACAAGATAAATCACAATAAATACAAAAAAATCAACATAACATGAAATGAATAATTTAAATAGACCAATTTCAAAGGAGGAAATAATAGAAGTAATCAAAGAATTGCCATGCCAAAAAAACCTACCTGCTTGAGGCAGCTTCATTGCAGCATTTTTTCAGATTTTTCAAGAGCAAGTAATCCTTGTTTTAGATTAATTATTTGTAGTGTAGAGTAAGATGGAACATTCCCAAGTTCCTTTAATGGAACATATGGTATTGAAAGATATGGTATTGATTTTAAAACCAGGCAAAGATAACATGAAAAATTTAGATGAATTTTACTAATGTATATAAATGTAAAAATATTATCTCCAGTTCTTCGTTGCCAGCATAATTGGACATTTCCAACATAATGTCCTATAGATATATCAAATTAAATATACCACAAACAGTTATTATCCCTCCTTTCACCAAGCAACCCATCTTCCTAAATTTCCTAGTGCTGTCAAATGTACCATCATTCTTCCAGTCACCTAATCTGACAGCCTCAAAGTTATCCTTAATTCTTCACTCCCCCATAGATTCCATCAATCATTTACCAAGTCTGGTTGATTCTTCATAAGGTCTTTCAAATTGCAGGGTGGGGGGGGAGAGAGAGAGAGAGAGAGAGAGAGAGAGAGAGAGGGAGAGAGAGGGAGAGGAAGAGGGAGAGGGACAGGGTCAGGGAGAGGGAGAGAAGGAGAGAGAGAAGGTAGCAGGGAAGAAGCCAGTAGATGAGGAAAGATTGAAGATTAGAGAGAGAATGGAGATGCTGGAAGGGACAGGCAGTTGGCTGGAGAAGACAGGAAGGGAGGTGGGATCAGTGGGCACATAGAGGAGTTTTCCTTGACAAGGAGAAGGTCTGAGAACAGAGTGAAGGAGGACATATTGGAGGGATATGTCTGAGTGATGTGAGATGAGGAGGAGTGTTGAAGAGAGAACTCTCAGTGAATGGCCTTAATTCTTTCAGTGAAGCATGAGGAAAGATCCTTGGTGGAGAAGGAGGGTGGGAGTGCTGTTGAAAGCCTATGGTAGAATGAGCAGGTTTGGAACACCTTTTGGGGAGAGTTGGATAGCCAATTGATTAAGAAAGAACAGAATGTTTTTCATGCTGCAATGATTTGAGATTAGATAACATAAAATTGTAGTGGTCCTCAGAAGCACAGTAGTGTGATTTCTCCAGCTCCATTCTATGGCATGTGAACAGGAGTGAAGGAGGTGGATGGTGGGAGTAATACAGGTTTGGAGTTTGTCAATATGTGATCAGTGATAAGATAATAAAGATAAGGGGGCAAAGGAATTGAGATTGGGAGATAATTCAGAGGAGTGGTGTCAAACATAAGTAGAAATGGGGGTCCCAAAACTGTATATTAGGATCCCTGCAGCTGCATAAAACTACATTTTAATCTGGTTTGGGCTGTAGTCAGGTGTGTTGTGGGTCATGGACATGTGTTTGACACTTCTGGTTTAAAGTTAAAAAGATTCACTAAAGGATCAAGATGATGAAGGAAGGAGCATATAACTAATACAGTGATGATAGCCTGGCAAAAAGAACTAAGCATGGAGGTAATGGAGGTAATTGTGATGCCAAAGAATAGGATTAGGGGTCACAAGGCATGGTGAAAGATAGAATGATAAAAGACTGTAATCGTATGAAATTACTTGAATTCTTAAACATTTGGAATACTTGTGGGTGGTGACAAGGTCAAAAGTGTGATTATCTGTGTAGCTGAGATACAGTGGAATAGGTCATAAAAATGGAATAGATTGAGGAATTGTGATGTTAGGGTATTTTATGGGGTAACAATATATATGTTGAAATCCCTTAGTATAAGGGCAAGAGATGGGGCAGATAGAGACTGATCCAAGTGCTATGCTTATTGAAGAAGGAAAGAAATATCCTGAGGATATCTATAGATAACAGCTACCAGAATCCATATTGTGTGATATATTTGCATAGGATAAACCTCTAAGGATGTGAAGTTGCCTACTGAAGGCTGTTGAGGGAGAAGCAAGGAGGATTTCATTTCCTGCCCCCCTCTCCATTTTATATATGTTTTGTTTTTACATTGAAAACATTTATAGATTATTCGTATTTTGTGAGAGGTTTCTTCTAACATAGTAAAACAGTTAAATAAAGTTAATAATACAGTGACCTTGTCTGAAAGTTCATGTAACCATTCACATCTATAGTACCTCTACCTCTCTATTAAAAAAATTAACCTGAATCTATTTTTTCTCCCTTTCACCTGGGGGGAAATTAGGGTAAAAAGGCAGCAACAACAACAAAAAAGCAAATTTCTTGTAACAAATATGCACGGTCAAGTAGAACAAATTCTCTCTGTACATAAAATTAGGTATGTCCCTCTCTGCACTCCAAGTCTGTTCTCTGTAACAGATATATTTCATAATCAGTCCTCTGGAATCAAGAATAATCATTATACTGATCATAGTTTATAGCTTTTAAAATTGTTAGTTTTTATTGTGCTATATAAATTATTCTTATTGTTTTGTTCTTTTTATTTTCATTGGTTTATAAGTCCTCAAAATTGTTCATTCTTGTAATATTGATTAATTATATAAATTGTTTTATTTCTGATTACCTCACTCTGCATCAGTTCATATAACTCTTTTATATGTTTTTAAATTATCTATTTCCTCATTTTTTTGTTTCCTCATTTCTTACAACATAATATTTAATCAATTCGTATACTACAATTAATCAGCTGTTCCTCAGTTATTGGAAAGCTTCTCAGTTTCCAGTTTTTTGTTATCACAAAAAGCTCCAATAAACATTTTTGCATACATAAGACCTTTTCCTTTTTCTTTGATCTCAATTGGGTATAGACTAAGCAGTGGCATAACTCAGTCAAAGGGAATGAATGCTCTGATTGGCAACTTCTTATGTTAAATCCTTAATTGCCTTCAGAATGTTTTCACCCATTCACAAATCTACCTACAGTGCATCAGTATGTCTGTTATTACCTCATCCCTTCTAGGATTTATCAGTTTTTTACTTTTGTCACCTTTACCAATTTGATGAGTGCAAGGCAGAATATCAGAATTGCTTTAATTTGCATTTCTCTAATTAGTAGTGATTTGGAGCATTTTTTTTGGCACTGTAAATAACCTGGATTTCTTCACATGAGAACTGTTTGCTCATCTCCTTAGACCATTTATCAGTTGCTGAGTGGGTCTTTTTCTTCTCAATTTTACATCATTCATTCATTCATTCATTAGAAATGAGACCTGAGCAAGGTCAACTCCCCCACCATGACCAGTCAGTTGGGTGTGAGGGGACGTGTAGCCCAAACTGAAAAGAGTGGCAAGGGCAGTAGCACTGTCAGGAGGGTCCTGAAGATGAAAGGAGTGAGAAAGAGGTTTAAGTTGAAAGGAAATTTCTAGAGCACAGTGGAAAGGGCAGGTAGATCTGAAGTGGTACATTGCAGTTAGGAGTCGAATGGATAGGTCTGAGGGAGCTGTGAGTTGAGGATGGGGAATGGGGTTTTTACATGGACAGGTAGGGGTTCAGGATCACTGGAATGTGGTGAGTGTAATTGGCATATAATTGGGCAAAATTGCTCCTAATAATTGTTCTTCATTAGTGGTGAATTCACCCTTTTCATTTTTGATACTAATAACTTGGTTTTGTTCTTTTTTCAAAAAATCAAATTACCCAACTGTTTAGCTACTTTTTCCCCCCACAATGCTAGCTCCTAGTTTTATATATTAGTTCAATATTTTTCTTTCAATTTTATTCATCTCTCCTTTGATTTTCAGAATTTCTAATTTGGTATTTAATTGGAAATTTTTAATTTGTTCTTTTTGTAGTTTTTTTCAGTTGCATACCCAATTCATTGATTTGTTTTTTCTCTGTTTTATTGATGTACATATTTAGAGATATAATTTTTTCCCTGAGCACTGCATGGCTGTATCCTGTAAATTTTAGTATTGTCTCATTGTTGTCAGTCTCTTTAATGAAATCATTTATGTATTTATTTATTTATTTGCATTGCCATATTCTTTTTTAAAAATTAATTTATTTTCAGTTTTCAACATTCACTTACATAAGCTTTTGAGTTTTAAATTTTCTTCCCCTCTCTTTCCACCTCCCTCCCCAAGGTGGCATGCAGTCTGATATAGACTCTACATATACATTCCTATTAAACATATTTTCACATTAGTCATGTTGTAAAGAACAATTAGAACCAATAGGAGGAACCACATGAAAAAAAGAAACAAAACAAAATAGAAGAAAATAAAAGAGCAAATAGTATGCTCCATAGTTCTTTCTCTGGATGTGGATAGCATTTTCTATCATGAGACTTTTGGAGATGTCTTAGATCCTTGCATTGATGAGAAGAGCTAAGTCTATCAAAGTTAGTCATTGTACAACCTGGCTGTTATTGTATACAATATCCTCCTGGTTCTGCTCATTTACCTCAGCATCAGTCCATACAGGTCTTTCCAGGTTTTTCTGAAGTCCACTTGCTCATCATTTCTTATAGCGCAATAGTATTCCATTACATTCATATACTACCACTTGTTCAGCCATTCCTCAATTGATGAGCGTCCCCTCAATTTCCAATACTTTGCCACCATAAAAAAAGCTGCTATAAATATTTTTGTACGCGTGGGTCCTTTTCCCATTTTTATGATCTCTTTGGGATACAGCCCTAGAAGTGGTATTGCTGGGTCAAAGAGTATGCACATTTTTATAGCCCTTTGGGCATAATTCCAAGTCGCTCTCCAAAATGGTTAGATCATTTCACAACTCCCCCAACAATGCATTAGTGTTCCAATTGAAATTATTTATTGTTTTTGTGATTTGTTCTTTTATGCACTCATTCTTTTTTTTTTGTAAATAATTAATGTATTTATTTTTAGTTTTCAATATTCACTTCCATAAGATTTTGAGTTTTAAATTTTCTCCCTCTCCTCCCTGCCCCCCAAACCTCCTTCTGACCAGTTGTCTGACCCCCTTATTGTCTGTGGAGTTCTCCTCTATGGGCTGAGAGCTCTGGAAGTTGCCCTGCTGATTCAGTTGTCCCCTGGTCCTCTTGCTCGCTTGCTGGGCCACGGCCTGCGCTAGACTACGTTCCACTCTCATCCCGCTGGGACAGATCTTTCTCTCCCACCTTCTAAGTTGTCTTGGACTTGAAAATTGTTTTACCCCATCCGTGTTGGCTCTGCCCCTCCTTTGATCCTGCAGTTTTAGAAGCAGAGCTAGGAATATGTTGAGGTCAGGGTGAAAATAATTACAACTATACAATTAGGGGAATATCTGGAATTAGATTTGTAATAAGCAGTGTTTCATTGATCTAGTTGTCAGTTCTTTTTACCACAGAGGGGACCATCTGGGGAACTAACATTCTGAACTTTCCTTGAGTGCCTAGTTAGCTGTTGTGATTTTTGGGGGCCAGATATTCTTGCTTCAGGTGCCTTTGGGCTCTAGACTGACAGTAAAGAAATTCTGTACTGATAGCCTTGATGTCACTTTCTTTGCAGAGAAACATTTCACACTTCTAGTGAGTGTATGAGGGAAAGTTTATATTTCAAGCATTTCTATTGTACCTTTAATGGATAGTCTGTATAGTTATTAAATACCATGTGGTTAAGGAATATTAATTAAATTGTTTCTGCTGATGCTGTAATGCTGAATGATTTGAGTCTCTGAAAGTAATTTAACTTGAACATTAACAATTGGATTTAACTATCTATGAAGGGAACAGTGTATATTCTTTTGTTAATGGTGCAAAACTGAATGTCCTTAAGGAAGAAATATTATAAATATAAAAAATAAATTAAGCTTGTTTCTTTCGCAAAGGAAACTGCTGTTGTGAAAGTCTTGTTTTGAGTGTAAAAAAGCCCCCAGTATCCTTGATTCAGTTCTTGATTCAGTCCCTTTTAAAGGCAAAAATTGACCAAAGTATTATAATGTAAATTGAAACTTTTGAGAATTGTCTTAACACATTACTTTGCTTCTAATTAAATACTCTGATTCGAATTTCCATTTTGAGCAGCTGGCCAGTGCCATCTGATGTAAAACTTAGAAAGAATATTTAATGTTAAACTGTATAATCCAGATGTTTCTTTTTATGTAATGGGCTTTGTG
The DNA here is from genome assembly GCF_900497805.2 of Vombatus ursinus. Taxonomy (NCBI): domain Eukaryota; kingdom Metazoa; phylum Chordata; class Mammalia; order Diprotodontia; family Vombatidae; genus Vombatus; species Vombatus ursinus. The sequence continues at coordinate 16,540,377 of NW_020954723.1, forward strand.
GTGAATTATATTTTTGGTGCCATCCTACAATGATAATTATCTGGGGTACTGAATAGTCCCTTTTGTGGTCTAGTAGGTGGAGAAAATACTGTCTTTGTAGGCCATTATTACCATTTGTTCTAAAATTGAGCATTTCTATTGTGCATAGTCATTATAGGTAACAAAAACATCATAGGTAAGAAATGTTAATCAAATTAAAAGTTTGTATGTTCTGTTAATGATTTCTCAAGAGTGAAAAAATACCTCAGATCTTTGAAAGCACATCTGTCAGTTTCTGAATTTATTTAAAAATAATAGTTTGTATTTTTTTTTTTAGCACTTTAATGATTGCAAAGTACTTTACAAATATTGCCTCATTTGAATCCCCACAAGAATCTAGTGAGTTGGGTGCTATTGTCCCCATTTTACAGATGAGGAAACTGAGGCAGAAAGAGGTTAAATGATTTGCTCAGGGTCACAAAACTAGTGTCTGAGGCCAAATTTGGACTGGGGTCATCCTGATTCTAGATCCAGCACTCTGCCAATTGTACCACCTAGCTGTTTCTATTTGCTTGATAGTCTGTAAGTCTATATTGGTTGTTATCAACCTGAATCTAAAATCCTGTTTTATAGAATTCTTTATTTAATTCATTGAGCTTTTACTTCTTTATTGAATGTTGCTATATATTACTGTATGATTATAAATGGTAGCTATAGCATCTTAAATATTTTTATTTTGGAACAAATTTCACTTTTCAAAATAAATTTATTTTTCTATTCAGCAAAAAACAGACCCTTGTTACAAGTATAGATAATCAAGGAAAATAAACATCCACATCGGCCATGTCTGTTTACATATACATGCATAGATATATACAAACATTTGTGTATGTATATGTGTGCATATGCATATACATGCATGTATTTATGTGCATATTTATCTATCTATCCATCTATCTATCTATGTCTCTGTCTCTAATATGGCTCATTCTGCACTGGGTATTTCATTCTGTCAGGAAGTGGATAGCATGTTAAGTCCTCTGGAATTGTGGTTGGTCATTTTGTTGATCGATGTTCCTAAATCTTTCAAAGTAGTTTGTCCTTACCATACTAGTCATTATATAAATTGTTCTCATAGTTCTGTTCACTTCACTCCATATCAGTTCATATAAGTCTTCCCAGGTTTTTCTGAAACCATCCCCTTCATCATTTCTTAGAGCATAATAGTGTTCCATTTCATTTATATTCCATAACTTGTTCAGCCATTCCCTAATAGGTACTCTCTCAAATTCCAGTTCTTAACCAGTTTAGAAAGAGCTTTTTATGTTTCTTTTGACTCCTCTTAGAACTAAAAAGTTGCTATATAGCTCTGGACTTTTCATGAGGAATCCTTGGAAGTCCTTTATTTCATTTAAGATCTATTTTTTTTCCCTTGTAAGATTATACTCAATTTCCTTTATAGTAGTGGCTGCTAAATCATGTGTAATCCTAAGTGCGGCTCTTGGGTACTTGAATTCTTGCCTTTTGGCTGCTTGCCACATTTTTCTTTGACCTGGAAGCCTTGTATTTTAGGTATAATAATCTTGAGAGTTTTCGTTTTGGGTTTCTTTCAGGAAGTGACTAGTGGGTTTTTTTTTTTTTCTGTTTCTACTTTGCCCTTTTAAGACATCTTGGAGTTTTAAGATTTTAAGGTTTTTTTCTTTTTTATGAGATAGTTTATGTTTTCATCTACATTTTCAGTCTTTTCGTTTTGTTTTAATTTTTTTTTTTTGAGGAATTTGTTGCTTGGATAAATTTTGTACCTCTTGTGCCAAGCTATTAATTTCCTTCCATTTTTTTTCCATAGCTGTCATTTCTCTTCCATTTTTTCCCCTCTAGAGCTCTCATATCATTTGCAAAATCAAATAAAGAAATAAGAAAAAACCTAAACTCTTATTTTTGAAGTCTTTGTTTCTTTGGTTATTTATAGTTGAATTTGTGCCCAGACTGTGTTTTTCCTCTGAGGCTTTGCTTTTAAATATTTCAGAGCAATTCTTTCTTCTGGGTTTGTGTCTTGAGTGTCCCTGTCACTGTAATAGTTTTTTGAGATGGGATAGTTTTTTTCTTTTCTCATTCTTCCACTCTACTTCTTGACTTCTGACTTGATGTTAGGGCTTTGGCTCTATGTACTCCTGGATGAAATGTGTGGGCTGCTCCTATCGCTCCTATTGCTGCTCTCTTGGGTGATTGAATTCCAGGATTTCCAGGACAACTTAGTTAGGTGACCTTTAAACTTTTATTGCTCTCATCATGGTCCGATTTAGGACTGAGTTTGATTACTATCCTTTCGGACTGAGTTCTATGAGTTCATGACCTGGATTTGGGTCTGAGCAATAGACCTGTGGGCTTGCCCATTTGGAGTTTCAGAAGCCTGCTGCTGGACAAAGCCACCATCAGTCATCTGGAAAGCTCTATAAGTTTAGAGTTATAGAATTGAAGATTCTCCATTTGTCTGGAATTCTTACTCTGGTTCTTCCATTGCAGGCTTCAGACTGGAACTTGAGACCTCATTCTGCTCCTCTGGTCCAATCCACAACCTGCTGCTTGCTATTGAACTATCTCCTTCTTGGGTACACAGCCTAGGCCCTTGGACCCAGCACTCCTCATGCAGCAATGCCACCCCTAGGTGCAGGACCCTCTTTACTCTACCCTAGATCTATCACCAGGGAACTGGGGAGTGAGCAAGAAAGCTGCCAGTGGGCATCTCTTTCTGCAGCCTACACAACTTTAGGCTAGATCTGGAGCCACTTCTTGTCCTGGAGTGCTTCTCCCTGAGCTGGAATGCTCTTTATGGCCACTCCTGTTCAGAACCCATGCCCAATGTCTGCAGATCTTTCTGTCTTTCTTCTTATAATGACCTGGGCTGGAAAAAATGATTCACTGTGATTTTTTTTCTTCTTGGATTTCCCATTCAGGATTCTTCTTGGTCCATTTTCTAGATCTGCTTGCAGAATTTGGGGGAAGAGGGTAGCTTACCGTACTTATTCCTGTTTTGCTTCCATCTTGGTTCCAAAACATTGCTGTTCACTCGTTTTTTAGTTGTGTCTGACTCTTCATGACCCCATTTGGGGTTTTCTTGGCAAAAATACTGGAGTGGTTTGCCATTTCCTTCTCTAGTTCATTTTATAGATGAGGAACTTAGGCAAATAAGTTTAAATGACTTGCCCGTGGTCACACAGGGAGTTAGAGTCTGAGACCAGATTTCAGCCAAGGAAGCTGAGTCTTCCTGATTCCTGGCTCAGTACTCTTTCCACTGGGCCACCTAGCAGCCCCCAAAACATATTTTACTTTAAAGTACATGTTTAACTTGACAAATAAAACAAAATATGCTTAGGTTGTTTTTTGAGTAGGACGATTTAATTAGCAATGTTTGTGTGTTTCTTGACTCTCCTGTAATGCAATGCTTGTTGTAGAGCACATTTTCCACTTAACATCTTTCTTCTTGTTGAATGACCATTAAAAATCTTTTTTGGAGGTATTTTTGAATCATCTTAAAACATATGTGAATATAAATTTTGTGTGATGTACCTAAAACTTGGATATATGGATTTTCCTAAAACTTACTTGAAAACTGTAACTTGCTATGAGGAAAGAGGTTAGTAAATTCAGGGAAGATGATTGTGTATTTATGTTTCTACATACCAGCATATGGATGGAGTTTTGCACATACCAGTGGAGTCACTGATCTTTTAGTAAATTAAATAGCAACAACCACTGTTTATTGCATTTTAGCAACAGATGATGGGCAAGAATGTGCTAAAAATCATAATCTTTCGCTCTTGTTTGATTTCATGAAAGGTTAGTATTGTGGGATTTTTTCTTAATTTTAAAGAGATGGAAAAATAGATTGCAAGGAATAAAAATATTATCTATAAAATTAACTTTACAATCAGTTTCTTCTAAAATCTTTTGCCAGATTAACTTTTGCATTAATAGAGAAATAGGCCGTGAAGGGAAGCATAAAAAAGTAAGCATAAATGAACAATGATAAAAGATTAAAGAAGGATAAACTGCTTACATTCAAATATGGTAAAATCATACATGTGTCCATTCTGAATCCTATCATCAAGAGTAATAGAGGGAGTTCAGTTAGACAGAGCCTAGAAATTGTTATGTTATGCCTTGAAGATCTTGAGAAAAGAATTGAAAGAGAAGGGAAGAGGAATACATTGGGAAGGGGGGTGCAGTAGGGAAAGGAATCTTAGGAAAAACTATCTTACATAGGATATGGAGGTAGAACTATATATAAATAAAGAGGAGGTGGGGGTAGCTATGAGAGTAGAATTTAACTTTCATCTGAACTGATCAAAATAAGGAAGGATACATACACTGTTGGGTACAGAAATACATATTATTTAATTGGAAAATAGGAGGGAAAGGGGGAGAAGAAGAAAGGAAGAATTAGAGGGAGGGTAGATTTTTTCTTTTTTAAAATTAATTTATTTATTTTTAGTTTTCAACATTCATTTCCACAAGATTTTGAGTTCCAAATTTTCTCCCCTTCTCACCCCAAGATGACGTGCATTCTGAATACCCCTTCCCCAAATCTGCCCTCCCTTCTGTCACCACCCCCCCTCGTTTCTCTTATCCCCTTCCCCTTCTATTTTCTTGTAGGGCAGGATAGATTTCTATACCCCATTGCTTGTATATCTTATTTCCCAGTTGCATGTAAAAACAATTTTTAACATTTGCTTTTAAAACTTTGGGTACTAAATTTTCTCCCTTCCTCCCTTCCCACCCACCCTCATTGAGAAGGCAAGCAACTCGATACAAGTTATACATGTGTAATCATGCAGAACACTTCCATAGTAGTCATATTGTGAAAAGCTAACTGTATTTCCCTTCATCGTATTTGCCTCCCCCCATTTATTCTATTCTGTCTTTTAACCCTGTCCCTTCTTAGAAGTGTTTGCTTCTGATTATCCCCTTCCCCAATCTGCCCTTCCTTCTATCATCCCCCTCTCTTATCTCCTTCCCCCCTATTTTCCTGTAGGGTAAGATAGATTTCCATAACCAATTGAGCGTGCATGTTATTCCCTCCATAAGCCAAATCTGATGAGAATAAGATTCACTTATTCCCTCTCACCTTTCTCCAGAATTTTTTTTGTCTGGTTTATGTGAGATAATTTACCCCATTCTATCTCTCCCTTTCTCCTTCTTCCAGTATAATCCTCTCTCGCCTCTTAATTTTATTTTTTAGATATCACCCCTTCGTCTTCAACCCACCCTCTGCCCTTTATCTATCTATCTATCTATACATAGACTTTTTTTTCGGGACGGTAGATTAAAGGAAGGATTAAGGGAGGGAATTCTAAGTAAAACAAACTCTAAGGATATACACACATTTATAGCTCTTTTTGAGGTGGTAATGAATGGGAATCAGAGAGAATGCTCATAAATTGGAGAATGGATGAACAAATTTTAGTATATAAAGGTGATGTAACATTATTGTGCTGAACTGTTATGTGTGTAATAAGTTAACTGTGATTCCAGAGGACTAATGATGAAATATACTACTTACCTCCTGATAGAGAGATGAAGGACTCAAAATGCAGAATGGGACAAATATTTTTTGGCCATGGCTAGTGTGAAAATTTATCTTTGTTTGACTTCTTTGGGTTATGGACCTATTAGTAGTATTGTTGGGTCAAAGGGTAATGCGTATTTGATAACTTTTGAGGTGTAGTTTCAAATTCCTTTCCAGAATGGCTGGACTAGTTCACAACTCCATTAACAGTATATTATTATATCTGTTTGCTCATATCCCTTTCAACATTTGTCATTTTCCCTTTTGGTTGTCTTAGCAAATCTTATGAGTGTGAGGTGGTACCTCAGAGTTGCTTTAATTTGCATTTCTCTAATAATGAGTGATTTTAGAGCATTTGAAAAATATGGTTATTGGCTTTAATTTTTTCCTTTGAAAACTGCCTGTTTATATCACTTTAACATTTATCAATTGGGGAATGTCTCTTACTCTTCCAAATTTTGCTCAATTCCCCATGTATTTGAAAAATGAGACCTTTATCAGACAAAAGTATTGCAAAGATTTTATTCCTCCCAGTTTTCTGATTTTCTTTTTCTTTCTTTCCTTTTTTTTTTTTGGTGAGGCAATCTGGGTTAAGTGAGTTGCCTAGGGTTACACAGCTAGTGTCATGTGTCTGAGGCTGCATTTGAACCCAAGTCCTTCTGATTCCAGGGCTGGTGCTCTATCCACTGTGCCACCTAGTTGCTCCTCCTGCTTTTCTTTTAATTTCAACTGCATTGTTTGTTTGTTTTTTTGGAGGCAATTGAGGTTAAGTGACTTGCCTAGGGTCACACAGTTAGTATCATGTGTCTGAGGCTGGTTTTGAACTCATGTTCTCCTGACTGCTTGACTGGTGCTCTATCAGCTGCATTGGTTTTGTTTGTGCACTGGCCCTGGAGTCAGGAGGACTCAGGTCCTCCTCACATTAAAAAAAAAACAAACTTTAAAATTTTGTGTAATCAAAAGTATTCCATTTTAACTCACATTAAAAAAAACAAAGTTTAAAATTTTGTGTAATCAAAAGTATTCCATTTTAACTCTTCCCCATTGACAGGCCATTCTTTCATGTTCCACTGACTTGCTTTTGATATCATCATTTACTTATAAATCACATACCCATTTTGAGCTTTTCTTGGTATATGATGTGAAATGTTGATCTTTGTCTAGTTTCTTCCACACTACTTTCCATTTTTCCCAGCAGTTTTTGTCAGATAATGAATTCTTGCCTCAATAGCTAGAATTTTGGGGTTTATCAAACACTAGGTTACCGTGCTTATTTGCTTCTGTGTATTTTGTACCTCACCTGTTCCATTGGTCAACCACTCTATGTTTTATCCAGTATCACATTGTTTTGATGATTACAGCTTTGTAGTATAGTTTGAAATCCAGTATTGATAGCTTCCCTCTTCCTTCTCATTAAAAAAAAAATTGATTCCCTTGATATTTGTGACCTTTTGTTCCTCTAGATGAATTATGTTATTAAATTTTCTGGCTCTATAAAGTAATTCATTGGTAGTTTGATTAATATGATGCTGAATAAGCAAATTAATTTAGCTATTATTGCCATTTTTATTATCTTGGCCCAGCCTACTCATGAGAAATTATTATTTTTCCAGTTGTTTAGAGCTCTCTTTATTTGTGTGAAGAGTGTTTTGTAATTGTGTTTATATAGTTTCTGTGTGTGCCTTGGCAGGAATTAAATTCCCAAGAATTTAATACTTTCTATAGTTACTTTAAATGAAATTTCTTTTTCTATCTCTTCCTGTTGGGTTTTGTTGTTACTATATAGAAATACTAATGATTTGTGTGGGTTTATTTTATATCTTGCAAATTTACTGAAGTTGTTAATTGTTTCAACTAATATTTTTAGTTCTCTCTTTAGGGTTCTCAAAGTAAACCATCATTTCATCTGCAAAAAGTGATAGTTTTATTTCATTATTGCCTATGTTTGTTCCTTCAATTTTTTCCTTGTCTTATTGCTATAACTAGCATTTCTAGTACAATGTTAAATAATAATAGTGATAAAGTACATCCTTGTTTCAACCCAGATCTTATTGGAAAGGCGGCTAGTTCATCCCCATTACAATCACTACTTACTCTTGGATTTTGATAGATACTTCTTATTATTTTAAGAAAATCTCCATTTATTCTTATGTTGTCTAGAGCTTTTTTAATAAAAATGTGTTTTATTTTGTCAAAAGTCTTTTCTGCATCTATTGAGATAATCAGGTAATTTTTGTTTTTGTACTTGATATGGTCAATTATGCTTATAGTTTTCCTAATATTGAACTGATTCTGCATTCCTGGTATAAATCCATTCATAGTGTATGATTTTTGTGACATATTGTTGTAATCTCTAATTGTCAGTATTTTATTTAAAAATTTTGTATCAGTGTTCATTAGGGAAATTGGTCTATAGTTTTTTTTTTAATTTTTTTAATTTTCTTTTTTTAAAATTAATTAATTTATTTTTAGTTTTCAGCATTCACTTCCATGATATTTTGAGTTCCAAATTTTCTCCCTGTCTCATCCCTCTCCCCACCTATAGCTTTCTTTCTCTGTCTTGGCACTCCCTGGTTTAGGGGGTGCTTGTGACTGAGAAGAAATTTGGTAGGACTGGTTTTTTTTTCAAGCAGTTTATATATTATTGGAATTAATTGTTCTTTAAATGTTTGGCAGAATTCAGTTCTAAATTTATCTAGTCTGTGTGTTTGTGTGTGTGTGTGTGTGTGTGTGTTTAGAGAGTTCATTTATGCCTTGTTCAATTTCTTTTTCTGAGATAAGTTATTTAAGTATTCTGTTTTTTGTTCTATTTGTCTGGGCAATTTATATTTTTTGTAAATATTCATTCATCTCAGCTAAATGTCACTTTTATTGGGCAAAATAGCTCCTAATAATTGCTTTTATTTCATCTTCATTGGTGTGCCTTCACCCTTTTAATTTTTGTTACTGACAATTTAGTTTTCTTCTTTCTTTCTTTTTTTTTACAGTGAATTAGCAATGGTTTATGTATCTTCTAGTGCTTTTTTTAAAAAACCAGTTCCTAGTATTATTAATTCAGTGTTTTTATTTGCCTTCAGTTTTATTAATATCTCCTTTGATTTTCAGTGTTTCTATTTTGGTGTTTAATTGGGGGTTTTTAATTTGTTGTTTTTTCTAGTTTTTTTTTTAGCTATATGATTAATTCATTGATTTATTCTTTTTTTAAACTTTTATTGATATAAGGGTTTTAGAGATATGAATTTTCTCCTAAGTCTTCAAGTTCATTCCACAAATTTTGGGTTGTTGTCTCATTATTAGCATTGTTTTAAATATATTATTACTGTTTCAATGATTAATTTGTTGACCCACTCATTATTATGAATTAGGTTACTTAGTTTCAAATTAATTTTTAATCTATGCTTCAAAGGCCCCTTATTCAATGTAATTATTATTGTATCATTGTCAGAAGAAGATACAGCTAATGTTTTTGCTTTTCTGCATTTATTGGTGTTGTCTTTATGCCTTAATATATGGTCAGTTTTTGTGAAAGTGCCATACATAGCTGTCCTATTCAGTATTTTCTAGAGGATTATCATATCTAACCTTTTTTAAGTTCTATTAATCTCCTTAATTTAAAAAAAATTATTTTATGGTTAGATTTATCTAAGTCTGAGAGGAGGTAAATTGAGATACCCTACTATTATAGTTTTACTCTTTCTTTCTGTAATTCATTTACTGTGGTACCTTTTAGCAAAATTAGTTTGCCTGATTATCTCTTATATTTGCATGTATTTTTACTTTTGCTTGTCTGAGATCATAATTTCTACCCCTACCTTTCTTTTTAACTTCAGCTGAAGCATAATAGATTCTTCTGCTTCAGCCCTTTATTTTAATTCTGTGTATATTTTTTTTGTTTCAAGTGTGTCTCATAAAAAAACATTATTGGATTCTGATTGCTATCCTCTTTTGTTTTATGGGTGAATTCATGGCATTCACTTTCATGGTTATGCTTGTTAACATGTATTTCCTTCCATCATATTTTCTTATACTTATACTTCTCTTTTTTACTTTGTCCTTTCCTCAAGTCTGTTTTGCTTCTGACCACTGCCTCAATTAATCTGCCCTCCTTCTTATCCCTTTCTGTCCCTTTCTCTTAGCTCCTTTCCCTAGTATTCCTTGTTGGATTAGATGAATTTCTGTTCCCTACTGTATGTGTGTGTGTATTCTTCCCTCTTGGAACCAGTTTAGATGAGAGTGAGGTTCAAGTGTGGCTTCTTGCGCCCCCCCCCCCCATTCTCTCTTCTATTTTATAAACTTTTTCTTGTGTGCCCCATTTATGTGAGGTAGTTTCTCCTGTACTATCTCTTTGTCCCTTTCCAAGTGCATCCTTCTTTCTCACTCTTCCATTCTTCTTTTGAGATTATCTGAACATAATAGAATCACACCCATCCACTCTAAGTAGCTTCCCTCTAACAGCCCTAGTGATGATAAAATTCCAAGGGTTTACATGTATCTTCTTACCATATAGGAATATAAACAATTCAGCCTTCTTTAGACCCTTATGATTTCTCACTCCTGTTAACTTTTTTATTACTAACTTGCAGGTTCAGAGAGATTGAGCTGCTGGCTTCCTCTTCATATTGATCAATTACCCTGGTTTATTCCACTTTAGGCTTATGTGCAGGGCTAAAGGTTAGAGCTGAATGCCTACTCTTTTATTGGGCCCAGAGCCATGCAGCCAGGTTTCTGGAACTTCTTCCTTGCTCCTTATACAGATGAGGTCCTGCTCCCACATAACTACTACCACTCCTATTTTCCCTGGAACCACATGTGACCTGGGACTGGTCAGTGGGTGACACAGCTGCCAAATGGCATCCATTCCTGCTCTAAGTGCTACTATAGGGCTCCCCAGGATCTCTTTCTGCTCAGGTGTTCAGTTCTCTTACTATCCCTGGGTGCAGAGCTGCTCTTTGCTGCTGCTGCTGTTGCTACTTCTGTTGCAGCTGCTTAGCTCCCCAGCATAACCCTGACCCTGGTGTCTGCCGACCTTTCTTTCTGTCTTTCTAAGCTGCCCATGGCTGGAAAAATGACTTATTATGATTTTTTCATTGCTTTCCCAATCAGAATTTGCTTAGTTGTACTTTCTAGGTCATTGTGGAAGAGGTTGTGGAGGAACTAAGACAAAAAATGCTTATTCTGCCGTCTTGCAAACATTTCCTTTTTAACCCCCTTCTTACTATCCTTTTCATCTCTAATTCTTTTGCAATTATCTCAAGAAAAACTCTCCCACTTTCTCTCTGGCCTTCTTTCCCTTTTTTTTTTGTGTGAACTAGTCAATCAATAAACATTATGCACCTACTATGTCCCAGGCACTATATTAAAGTGTTGGGTATACAAAAACAGAAAGGACAGCTCCCGCCCTCAAGGAATTCACAATTAATTGGGGGAGACAACAAGCAAACAAATACGTGCAAACCAGCCATAGACAGGATAACTAGGAAATAAAAGTGGGAAGGAACTAGAAATAAAAGCGGTTGGGAAAGATTTCTTCAGTTGGGATTTTAAGGAAGTCAGATATTCCAGGCATGGGGAACAGTCAAAGAAAATGCCTGGAACAAAGGGATGGAGTATCTTGTTCGTGGAACAGCAAGGAGGCCAGTGTCATTGGATCAAAGAGAACATGATGGAAAGTAAGGTGTAAGAAGACTCAAAAGGTAGGGGACGACTAACACATAAAGGGTTTTCAACACCAAAGCAAGAACAAACAAAAACCCCAATAACACAAAAAAAACCCCAACCAAACAAATCCTCTCTTAACCCTTAATATCACAAATGAGCATAAAAGTAGTATTAGGAAGAAAACCTCTATTGGAGAAAAAGGAAAGCCTTGAGTTTGTCTATTGCATTTAATATGAAAGAGAATCATCTAACCCTAGGTAACCTGAAGCACCTAGGATTTCCTTTAGAATTCCCATAAAAGTCTCCATCTTTGTACCTCCTCATCTACTCTATTGTTTTTTCTTTCATTAATTTTTTGGGGGTGGTTACTACTGTTGTAACAGTATTATTTTCTGAGAATTTTTGTTGTAAATGCATAGTGTTTCATTCAGTCAACCAGTAAGCCTTCATTAAGAGCCTACTATGTGCCAGGAACCATGAATAAAAGTACAAAGAATGAAACAATCCTTACTCTCAAGGCCCTTACATTCTTTCAGTGAAGACAATAAGTGCATGTATAAGCTTATGCAGAAAAAAATATAACAAGAGTAAATACAAAGTAGTTAAGCACAGGTAGTTTGAGAGGGAAGGTACTAGTATTTAGAAAGGATTGGGAAAGGCTTTGTGTGGAAGGTGATACTTGAGCTGCATCTTCACAGAGCCTGTTGATGGATTGTCCTGTATAGATCAGGAACAGAGACAGCCACTTTGACTGGATCTGAGTTCAGGATGGGGAGTAACATAGAACAGTACTAGAAAGATGGATTAGGGCCAGGTTGTGAAGCATTTTAAAAGCAAAACTGAGAAGTTTATATTAGAAACTGTAAAGGGCCACTGGAGTTTATTGCCTAGTTAACTTGCTTGCTCAGCTCTGTGCTTAAGGAAGATCCCTTTGACAGTAGTTTCGAGGAGATTCTGGAGTAGGGAGACATTTAAGGCAGTGAGACCAATTAAGCTGTTGCAGTAATCTAGGTGATGGGTGATGAGGTCCTGAATTAAGGTAGGAATTGTATGAGTAGCAAAAAGGGGTTGAATATATGTATAATATACATGTGTGTGTATGTATACGTATATATATATATATAATGTGGATATATATAATATGTGCATATATATTTATATATATATAATGTGGATATATATGTGTGTGTATGTATATATATGTATGTGTGTGTGTGTATATATATGTGTGTGTGTATATATATATATATATATATATATATTTGGTATCTTGGATATTATCTGAGAAATTTGATAGAGACATTTTTCCCTCATTTGACTACTTCCCTTCTCATTCTTGGTGCATTAATTTTGTCAGTGCAGAAGCTTTTCAGTTTCATATAATCAAAGTTATCTATTTTGTCTTTTGTAATTGCCTCTATGTCTGGTTTGGTCAAGAATACATCTGCTATCCATAGCTATGAGAGGTATATAATTTCTTTCTCTTCTAATTTTTTTGTACTATAATCTTTAATATTAATGTTGAGTATCCATTTAGAATGTATTATGGAACATGGTGTAAGCTGTTGGTCTAAGCCTAATTTCTGCTAGACTGCTTCCCAGTTTTTTTCTAGCAGTTTTTTTAATCAAATAAGAAGTTTTTTTCCCTAGATAATTTCTGCTTTCTGCTTTTTCAAATACTGGGTTATTGAGTTCTGTTGTTTCTAATTCCCCCTTATCTGTTGTGTTCCATTGACCTTTCTCTTTATTTTTAAACCAATACCAGATGGTTTTGATGAATGCTGTTTTATAATATAGTTTGGGGTGTGAAAATGTGATTTCCCCTTCATCCTTACTTCTTTTCATCATTTCCCATGTTATCTTTTGTTTTTCCAAATGAATTTTGTTATTATTTTATCAAATATCTATTTGGTAATTTGATTGGTACAGCATTAAAAGTGTAAATTAATTTTCTTAGTATTGTCATCACAATTGATTCTTTTTAATATCTAGTTAGTACCTTTTGGAATTGTTTAGTTTATCAGAAATAGTGAGAATGCTAAACGTGGTAAAAGAAAGGTATATATTTTTATGGGTGGTGGTGGAGGGATAGAGGTGATTTGAAAGGACCAACCTTTACCATTCTCTAATAATATTTACCAATGTATTTTCAACAAGCTGGCATTAGTTTTTAAGAACTTTGTATTAGCTGTTTTTATTTTCTTAGTGTAGCATTTATTTGAAAAAAATTTTTGTGGTTCAAATTTTCCCAAGAATTAAGGTGCTTTACAAAGAGCTAATTAAATCTTCATCTTGTCTATTCTAGTCTTTTTGTGCTGGGAAGTTATTTAAAAGGGAATAAAACCAACTTTATTTTTTAATGCAGTTAAGAGAGACTTTGGAGCAATCAATAGGGCAATTAAGGAGTCAACGTTTATTCAGAAACTCTGAAGTAAGAAGTGCTTCTCTTTCAAGTTTGTATGTAAGTGACCTGGATGGCCCCAGTGTAACAGGTAAAAATTTAAGAAATTCTAAAAATTCAGGTTAAAATTTAATAGTGTTCTAAGTCAAGGAAAACTCTCTTTTGGAGTATAATCACATAAAAATTGTACAGGCAAAGTATCAGATGCCTGTACTATTGTTGAGAGTGCTAGAGATTTTTTTCCACAGTGCATTATGGAATATATTAAATTGGGGCTGTTATAATTCTGTGAATATGATTATTACAATCCACAGACTACACAGAATTATACCTTGTAGAACTAGAAATATAATTGTCACTCCTCCTCGCCTTAACCCCAAAGACAACCCCAACCCTATGTAATCCAAAAGCTAAAACTGGAAGACTTTTTTGGATATGGAATCTTTTCTCCCAACGTGGTAGAAAATGGGGAAATTGGACTGTTAGAGATGGCTTTTAGCAACTTTCTATATACATATATGTGTATACGTGTACATATGTATACACATATATGTATATGTATATATAGATATACACACATATAATTTAGTATGCCTATAATTGTTCCTTAAACATTTTCTTTTGTACCAAATTGAGCTTCAAGTGAAGACTGTAGTTATCTGTCTTTTATGAGTAGAGGTGGCTTATAAGTAGAGGTCATCACTTCCTAATGATTTTATTGCTGCTTTTCAGCATTAGAACAAGAATGGAGGCAAATCCTAGTAGCCTGCTTCTAGGCAAAGGAGTCAGTCAGTTTTTAAATAGTGATTTTAGCTGGGCCACTACCTTGCTGTAGATGATGACTTTCACTGGTTATTTTTTCAAATCTCTTCTACTTTTATTGTTATTTTTTAGTATTTTCTTGGTAAAGTTAAACAGTCAGTATCAATGTCTAAGGTTTTAACTTGGCTAATGAATTTAATACCTGTTGACTACTTAATAGTCATATTTCAAGGAAACATACAAGGGATTTTACTTCAGTTTTAATTGGTATCATTTCCTAGAAAATTTAAAAGAAAACAAGCTTTATATCAGTGACTAATTCTAATTCCAAAGTATGGTGACATATCTTTTCAGAACAAAATTGCGAGTTACCTTGTACGCTGCTACTGTTTTATTAGAAGAATGTTGAAATTGGACTAAACCTATACTTGGTTAGGAGTGTATGTGTACATGATCATTTCTGTGTGTGTGTGTCTGTATGTATCTATATGTTGATTAAATTCAGGGTGCTTGTGTTCATGTTGCTTTTTTTTTCTCTTTATTTTTCTTTTCAATTGTAAAGATAGCCATCACCATTTCCGGCCTTCCTCACCACTCAGGGACTCCAGAGAACCACAGGGTTCTAGACTACACAGGTCTAGATCGACTTGTGTCCGGTTTCTTGATGAGCCAGATGATTTGGCCCAGGTATTGTGTACTAGGGAGTAATCTTTGTCCCAGTATTTCCTCTTACCTTAACACAAATGATTAAAAGTTGGGCTTTCTTCATGTTTGATCCCAGGTGACTTTTTTCTCTTGACCATGCATTGGTTTTCTGTCTCTTTGGTAGGTATTGTATTTTCTATCTGATAATTGGAGGTAAATTCTATTGGATCTATTTTTTTCTCTTTCTCAAATAATTCCTCTTTCTTTAAGTCCAGTCAAATGAGTTGCTCTACATTAACATTGGTTTATTGTTGTCAGGAAGTTATTTTCTTTTATGTTTCATTCACTTAAATTTTCAATTTCCCCCCCTGAGTTTTGAATCAATGAAAACAGTAATAGATGGTGAAGTTTTTTCTGAATTCAAGTAGGGATAGAGAGGCTACCTCCTTATAGAAAATGAGAAGATACCTTTTTTTTTTTATCATCAGGCCTCTTTGTATGTCTTTCAATCTTTCCATTAAACCTGAGATTCTTTAACATTTCCCTTGGTAGTTTAATTAATTAAATAAAAAAGGGCAAGGCAAAGGCTGTAATCTGTCTTTTTGAGATCTTTGTCATTAGAATATTGTGAGTCTTGGCTATGAATTTATCTCAAGCTGCTTAGCTTCAGCTGTTGGGTGTTAAAAACACAGGACCCAGTAGACAACAGAACAAAACACATTACAAAGCTGCTCATAGTAATTGTCTTATACTACATAATGTTTTTTAAGTTCTCAACTATATTAGAATAAAATATGTAATGCATATGTATATATACATACATACATATATGTGTGTATATATATACACACATACATACATATATATATACACACATACAGACACACAGTCATCCCTTGACATTTGCAGGAGTTAGGGATGCAGGGCCCTCATGAATGTGAAAAACAGAGAATAACTCTTGGCTCCACCCCAAACCTTTATTTTTAAAAAGAAAAATTCTTAAATTTAACACACAAAACAAGTAAAACAACACACTGCACTCATGAAAAAGCTACAGTTTCTGCATGAATGAGATTAGTATCTTGCACACTATGAAGAGTCTTTGCAGCCACAGAGGTAGCTGCAGCAATGCTTCATAGATTTCCTTCTCCTACAAAAAGCTCAAGATATACAAAGATCACCCTGGAAGAAACTCACATGAATGAATCTGGATGAGACAAAGAAGAGGAGTTCCCAAAGAGAGTGCATAGCTTGTAGTTCTTTAGTGCACTGAAACTTTTAACAAAACTGTTTATAAAAAATTTATGTGTGTTTTCTTATGGTAGTAAGTGATAAAATAAGTTAATAATAGGTAGTATTTATGCACAGGGCAGCTCGGTGGTTCAGTGAATTAGAGTGCTGGGCCTGGAGTCAAGAATATTTATCTTCCTAAATTCAAATCTAGCTTCATACACTAGCTGTGTGAGCCTTGGCAGGTCACTTAACCCTGTTTGCCTCAGTTTCCTCATCTGCAAAATGAGTTGGAGAAGGAAATGGCAAACCATTCCAGTATCTTTGTCAAGCAAACTCCAGATGGGATCACGAAGTGTCTGACATGACTGAAAAACTACTTATACAACAGGATGATAAATTTTTGAAAGTTTTGTTACAACTGTGCGTCATCTGCAGTTTTCCGTAGTACGTTGCAAATCTCCAAAAACTCCTATTTAATTATCAATGGCTAACCTGTGAATAACCGAAACTGAATGTGTAACCCACAAAATGTTGAGGGAGGACTGTATATATTTGAAACAGTAAAGAATCGTATTTTTGTACTACCATGGAAAAATGCAAGTGTTTGGATTGTTCCCTCTCCAGCACTATAGTGAAATAGAAAAAAGCAGATCAAAAGATTGGGGTTTGAGTCTTAGTTCTGCTACTAATTTACTGTGTGGTTTTGGACAAGTCACTCTGTGTCTCAGATTCTGCGTATACAAAGTAAGGAGGCTAGACAAGATAAGCTCTGAGGTCCTTTTTCTGTCTGTGTGAATTTTGGACAGTTTTGCTTTTCACTTCCCTTTTTTTATCTTAAATCTATTTTTAGGATTTAGAAGCCAAGAAATGACTTCTTAATTGCTATTAAGGTTGGAAGCAACTTGTAGCAAAAATATGCTGTGGGCTCAAGTAAAGCATGAAAATATTTTAGTTGTGAGTTCATTTTTTTTTAATGTTTTCATGTTCATTTTGTTTAGTGTTTTTTTGACTACTATATTGACTGCTACTTGCCCCACGTGACTGTTTTTAAAAGCTGTTTTACTTAGTGTTTCATTTCTTCTCTGCAGTATAGAAGTTTAGTTTATTCTTTCTTGAAGATGACTATTATTGTCTTTAAACATCATTAAATTGTATAAGATTATTCTTGCCTTCAGTGAATCTGGATGGGTGAAACTAAACTGATTAGGGTTGTTTTTTGTTTTTTAGCTGCATTCATTGCACCAGTCTCTTCGAGACCTCAGTAACGAACAGGCTCGCCTTGGAGATGATCTCAACAGAGAGCTTTCAAGAAGAAACAGGTAAAAGCAGAATTTATTTTTTATTTTAAACATGATTTTTTGGAGAAATAAAATAGACAACGTAATTGACATACTTGCACAGATTTTTGAAATCTTGTATTTTTTCCCACTAACTCATTATAGTCTGTTGAAGTATTTCTATTGTCTGAGGACTAGCCTGGTTCGGTTTGGAGAAACCGATCAGCAGATTGGCTGTAGGGTGATGAATTTTTCAGCCACATCAGCTCCCAAAGACATAGAGAGAAAGTGATCCATGTTGATGGGCAGAGAGGTTCATTGCTTATTTTTAATAATCAATGAGCATATAACCATATATGTAATATAATAACCAATAACTGTCCATTCCACTGAAATCATGGTTCTTTGTAGTATTGCAGTAATTCAAGTTTTATTAATATACAAAGCTCAAGACACTTTGATCTTTATATACAGATTTAGTCATGTTACTCACTGCCTTGCTCATCAGTTGAAAGTGTCATTTCCTATTGCAGTATAGAGTAAGGTTCATACATTCATTCATTCATTCATTATATATTTATTTGTTTATTTTTGGGTTAGATTTCAGGACCCTCCACAATCTAGTATAACCATGTCTTTCTAGACTTACGGTGTTTCCTTCCACATATTTTAAGCATCAGCCAAATTATTTATGCTCCCTGAACATGATCTGTGCTATTTCACCTCTCTGCCTTTTATGTTTGTTCTTCCTGGAATGTCTTCCCTTCCTACCTTTGACTTTTGAGTTCTTATTCAACTAAAGCCCAGCCCAAATGCCACTTCCTTCTTGAAGACATTTCTCATGCTCCACCCATGTTGATAACTTTCCTCCTAGGACCTTATCTATCATTTTCTTTTGAAATTTTAAAATACTTATTTAATATTGTGTATTATGGTTAACTGTCTGTGTTATCTGTCTAGTATAAACTTTAAGAGAGCAAGGACAATGTCTTATCTAAACATTGTTTCTGCTGAAGTGTCTCTCACAATCCTCTGTACATAACAGCAGTTAATAAATGTTTGATGAATGAATTGATGCATTTAGAGTTGAACGAAGTATTTACCCAATGTTTTAAAAAGACATTTTACCATGTAAATAATCAGTAAACTTTTATTAAGTACTTCTTCTGTGCTAGGTACTATGCTAGGTGTTGGGGATACAAAGACAGGAATGAAAACTGTCCCTGCCGTCAAGGAACTTACAGTCTTGCTAGGGGACACAACATGTACATATCCAATCATACATACAAAATAGATACAAGGTGTTGGAGGAAGGGAAGACACTAGCATCTGGAGGATGGATGGAACTAGGCAAAACTTTAATGTAAGAGGTATCTCTTGAACTGACCCTTACAAGAAATGAGGGATCCTGAGAGATAAAAGGAGTGCCTTTCAGAACAGCTAGTGCGAAGGAACATTGACAGGTCATGGAAGGTATATGTGAGGAGCAATGAGAACACACATGTACACACATATGCATGTGGGGAATTGCCTTGAACCAAGTCAGATAAGTAATCATTCTGTAATTTACAATCTGACATGGGGACATCAAGAGTTTAAGCAAGTAGCTCAGGGGTCATACAGCTAGGATGTGTCAGGATGGAACGGAACCCAAGTCTTCTTGACTACAAGGCTGGCTCTTTATCCACCATGCCATGCTGAATTGTGCTAATATTTAACATAATCATAATGTTTTTTTTGAAATGGGGAAAGGGAAGACAGTTTAATAATGAGACTTAGTTTATTGACATGTATACATTTGTGTGTGAATGTAGACATATGTATTATATAAAAGGACTGGAAAAAATTCACAATTAACACTCCAACTATTGAATTACATTTTCTATGTTTCTAAGGTCTTAAAATAGATGACCCATTTTCTTTCTTTCTTTTTTAATAATAAATTTATTTATTTATTTTTAGTTTTCAACATTCAGTCCATAAGATTTTGAGTTCCAAATTTTCTCCCATCTCTCTCCTCCCCCCACCCAAAGACAACATGTAAATTGATATAAGCTCAACATATATATTCATATTAAACCTATTTTCATATTAGTGATGTTGTAAAGAAGAATTAAAACCAATGGGAAAACCACAAGAAAGAAGAAACAGAAAAAAAAAGAGAGCAAATAATATGCTTTGATCTGCTTTCAGACTCCATAGTTCTTTTTCTGGATATGGACAGCATTTTCCATCATGAGTCTTTTGGAGTTGTCTTAGATCCTTACATGGCTAAGAAAAGATAAGTCTATCAAAGTTAGTCTAGATGACCCATTTTGTCCCTTGATGTCTTTTTGTACTTTGAGAGAATCAACAGAATCAAAATTTTGAATTCCAGCATGATATTTTCTTGGTCCAGAATGTTTTTATAGTCTTTCTTTTAAATATATTGAATGAAAGGTATTATAAATATGAAGGATTTGGGGGACATCTGGTTTAAGCAGTGGTATAGTTAGATAAGCTGAGATTCAGAAATAATTTAACTGACCTGTTTAAATGATTCTCTTGGCTATGGGAGTAGTAGGATCCAACTTCTATGATTTATAAAAAAAAATCTGTTGAGCAGTAAAATCTTATCTTACCTGGAATTTAAGAACAAATTTCTTTTGAAATATAGTGAGTGAATTTTGTGGGTGAGTTGAAATCTAGTCTCCAGTTGGACTTTGTTTATAATACAAGTCTTTGTTATGTTGAGAATATAAGTTTCTGGTTTTTATTTTTCATTCATGAAGACTTGAATTCTCATTTGATGCCTAACATTTGATTATTAATGGAGTTTGCTGCCAAAAGTGAATACTATAGTATGATTATAAGAAATAGGACTCAGAACAGTCTAAGTTAAAATTCAAAAATTTGTTCAATAACGTTTTTCTTAACCTTAAAAGTGCCTGAAAGAAAGATATTTGTATCACTAAAAGTATATTTTAGTAAATGTATAATTATTTTTCTATATATGCAACTTAAGATTTTTTTTTCCTTCTGTTCAAGGTCAGATGCACAAACTAAAAAGACTTTGGAAGAATTATCTGTGAGACTTGATGAATCTCACAGACAAGACACAGTAAGAACTATTAATTTAGAAACTTTTGTTTGAGAAGTGGGCTACAAAGGGAGGATTGTACTTTCAGTGTATGACCTGATTGTACAAAGGCTTAATATAGGTTCTGTGACTTTTTTTGGGGGGAATTAAATTTTATTTTATTTTTCAATAAATGAAAATCTGCTTTCTTTCCCTCCAATGGAAAAAGCAAAAACAAAACAAACCCCTCTAGTTCTGTGATTTGTTAATTCCATTTGAGATCAGTATGGAGATTTTCTAACTATTGTACTGTTCAGTGTTCATTATTTCATGTAAGTTACCAGTGAAGAAGATCCAGTTTTATTATTTGAGTTACACTTTTTCAGAGGCTACACTTGTTTATCATGCTGTTTGTCACTAAACGAAATGTACTTGGAAAGACTGTTGAAAATATTTTTCTTTGATAATTTAAAGTAATGATAGTCCTGCCATTCAATTTCATGTTAGTCTGAAAAATAGAGATTTTTCATCTATTTGGTTTTTCCTTTATGGATAGTTAGGGTGAAGTTTTTTCATGTTATTATCAGTTTCATTTAGGTAAGAATATAGAATGTTCTAGAGGCTTAAGGCAATGAGTACAGAACATCTGGAAGACCTCACAATCTATAGCGTATTCCTTTTCTGTTTATATCCTTCCCTGGGCATCACATTCCCTGCCTAGCATCGTGCCCAGTACAGAGTGGGCACTTGATAAATGCTACCTGTCCGGTGTCATATAGCTGCTAAATGTTTGAACTAGATTTTGAACTCGTAACTCTCCTGATCCTAAGTTGTGTTCTTTTTAGAGAGGCAGCATGGCTAAGTGCATTGAGTCAGGAAGATTTTGGTTCCCTGTTTTCAGACATTTACTAGCTGTGATCCTGGGCAAGTTCCTTCACTTCTTTGAATTCCTTATTCGTGGTTATCCTGAGAATAATAATAGCACCTAACTACAGACTTTTTGTGAGAATCAAATGATGTACTTTTCAAATCATTAAGCACTATATAAATGTTAGCTGTTATACCATTAGTTGCCCTTTTAATTATAAGCTGCACAGTGCTATACACAGTATTTTTTTTTTTTTTTTGCTGAGGCAATTGGGGTTAAGTGACTTGCCCAGGGTGACACAGCTAGTAAGTATCAAATGTTTGGTGTGGGACCGAATTTGAACTCAGGTCCTCCTGACTCCTGGGCCAGTGATCTATCCACTGTGCCACATAGCTGCCCCTATACACAGTATTTTTTAAATTAACAATTATTTGTGGTAATTAATAATCAATATTTTGTAGTTCTGACAGCACAGGGTAAATTTCAGTTCATTAGTTGACTAGATTTTACCTAGTGTAGTGGAATATGAGTGCATATTAAGCTTGATCATTCATGGATGAAAACGAAAATCAGTGTTATTTGAGTTTTCTTCAAGAGGAGTCACCCCTTAAATTAAAAATGCAAAAATTAGGGGCAGCTAGGTGGCGCAATGGATAGACCACTGACCCTGAAGTCAGGAAGACCTGAATTCAAATCCGACCTCAGACCAAACACTTGATACTTACTAGCTGTGTCACCCTGGGCAAGTCACTTAACCCCAATTGCCTAAAAATAAAAAAAAAAATGCAAAAATCAACTCTGCTGTTTCTGGAAGGGTCAGTTATTAGTAGGCCATTAAGAATTCTGTCAGTTCTACATTGAGTGATAACATTGTTGTTGGGAAGATTAGAGCAGCAGGATATATAACAAATATTTTTTTAAATGGTCATGTCTGAAATTTTTGTTTAAGAACTCAGGAATAAACATGCTGAAAACTAGAGCACAATCCAATAAACAGAATCCTGCTTTTGAAGATTAATCCTATAAAAGTAGCTGCCTGCTTTGTTTTCATTTAGCTGCATGTCATTAAACACTAACTTTGAAGCTGCTCCTCTTTTTATGTCTTTAGCTGCTTTATTTTGGTATTTGTAAAACCGTATGAAAAGATTGATAGCTTTTATTCCCAATTAATAACACTGATAGGTCCTTCATAGGAAGTTCTAAAATGCGACACTGTGTTTGCATTTTAAACATTTCTTACCTAAGCATTCTTCAGAAATTCACAAAATGAACAGTGATAAAGGGAATTTTGCAAAAGGCTTCTTCTTTTTGGGGACATGTATTCTAGAGCAGGGGTTAGTGCACTGGACTCAAATGCAGCTGGCTGCCTGTTTTTGTGCAGCCCAGCTAAGAATGGTTTTTATGTTTTTAGGTTTCATTATATTTTCAAATGTAAAAACTCCTTTTAGCTCACAGACTTTACAAAAAGAGGCATCTTCTGGATTTGGCCTTTGGGCTGTAGTTTGCGAACCCCTGTAACGTTTTGAAATGTCGTGGAGTGTCTGAGTTAGGCATCCTCCATTTTGCGCTATTTGTTTGTGGAACACTCATTGGATATTTAAAATTCCATCAGCTCAAGTATCTTATTTAAACTTTAAGAATAATCCATCATTGTAGTCAAAGACTTAATTACTGTTGAAGCCATTGCCATTCTTGTAGTTATCTCAATCTTCAGCCTGGTGTCATTTGTGACTGACTATTCCTTCTCACTCACATAGTATATTTCTTCCTTTGCCAGATCTTGCCATTCCTCTCTGCTCAACATATCTCAGATTCCATCTATAGAGCCTTAACTCAGACACCCATCCCCTCTAGCTTAGACTATTGTAGTAAACTCCTCATTGGCTTGCCTGCCTCAAGTCTCTCTCTACTCCATTCCATTGTGGCTCAAGTGATTTTCCTAAGACATACACACATCTGACCCTGTAGCTGTGTTTCTCCATAAATGTCAATGGCCTTCATCACCTTTAGTATCAAATACATACTCTTTTGTTTGGTATTTAAAGCCCTTTACAACCTGGCCCCAGTCTGCCTCTCAATACTTACTACTCTTCTTTATATGCTATGTAGTCTCTTCATTCTGGCCTTCTTACTTCTTCTCATACATGGCAGTCCCTTTCCAGTCTCTTTGCTTTTGCACTGCTATCTCCCTTGTCTAGAATGCACTTCTCCCCCTCCTATGACTTGTTCTTTAAGACTTAGCTGCTGCACCAACTTCTACATAAAGGCAGGTCCTGACCCCCCCAGCCATGGATCAGAGCTTAGTGCTTTGCTCTGCCTCGTCCCAGATCATCTGGTATCTTTTTTATATATACTTTATATGTGCTTCTAGAATTATAAATGTAAAGTTGGAAGGGAACTCAGAGGTCATCGAGTCCAACAACTTCATATCACAGATGAAATTGAGGCCTATAGAGCTTAAGTGCTACTCAAAGAATCACTTCAGTTCCAAGAATATCAATGATAAATCAAGATATTTAATTAGTAACTAATATTGTTCATATTTATATATACTACTTTAAATTTTGCAAAGTTCTTTCCTCATAGCAACCAACAGAGCACAAATAAAATCGTTCCCATTTTACAAATTAAGAAACTGAGGTGCTAAAAGGCTAAGTGACTTACCCATGATCACATAGCATAGTAAGTGTCTTGAGTCAAGATTCAAACTAAGATCTCCTAACTCTAAATCCAGTTTTCTTTCTGTTACATGATATTAGTTTCCATCCATTAAATTACTTAATTTTTCTATTAAAATTCATTAATCAAGCAAACAAGCATTTAGGCACCGGTGCCTGACACATAGTACTTAATAAATGCTTGTTGACTTCTACAAACAAGGCCAAAATAAAGATCAAGGGTAGCAGACCAAACTAGTATAATTTCCTTTTTTATTTATAGGGTAATTAGTTGTACAGATCAAGGAGATGCTTTAGATATTGTTTATCTAGATTTTTAACAGAACACTTAATAAAGTTTTTATGCTCTTTTTGTGGAAAAATCGGAGAGATGTGGGATAGATGAAAATATTGTTAATTAAATTCGGAACTTGTTGAATGTCTGGGCCCTAAAATTAGTCACGAATAGTTCAGTATCATTTAGGAAGGAAGCCTCAGGTAGAATGCATTAGGGTTTTGTACTTGGTTCTGCGCTGGCTAACCTTTTTTTTAATCAATACTTAGATAAATTTATTGATGGCATTGTTTTTCCAACTTGCAGTTAACAGAAACCTAGTAGGGATAGCTAATATGCCAGGTAAGTCAAGAATCAAAATGATCTTGACAGGTCAGAATATTGGTCTGACTGCTAGGATGAAGTTTAATAGACATAAATGTAAAATCTCACGTTCATGTTAAAAATTAAAAAAAAAAAAACCTTCACAGATATAAGATAGTAGAGTTGTAGCTATATAGTAGTTCATCTGAAAAAGACCTGGGGGGTTTTAGTAGACTGCAAACTGAATATGTCAACAGTGTCTTATGGCCGCCAAGACAACCAATGTTAATTTAGTCTGTATTAGGTGAGACATGGCTTCTAGGATTGAGAAAATGATAGTGTCTGCCCTTGTTCAGGCCACATCTGGAGTATTTTGTTAGTTTCTGGGCTTCACCTTTTAGTAAAGACTTTGATAAGCTGGAGAGCATTCTGAGGAGGGTAGCAAGGATGGTGTGAGGCCTTGAGTTCATACTATTGAGGAATGGTTGAAGGAAGTGGCGATGGTTATACCAGAGAAAAGAAGGCTTAAGGAGACATGATGATTTTCCAAGTATTTAAAAGATTGTCTTTTGGAATTGGGATTAGTCTTATTCTTCGTGTTCCTAGAAGATAGAATGAAGAACAATGTGTGGAAGTTGAAAAGAAACAATTTTAGTTTTAATATAAGGGAAAAATTTTTTCAGTTAAAGCTGTCCAAAAATGGAAGGGCTGTCTTGGAAAGTAGTGGGTTCCTTTTTGCTAACAGTGTCCTAATAAAGGCTGGATGGTCACTTGTTTAGTATATTATAAAGGTAATTTTAGTCAGGTACAGGTTCGATTAGAGTACCACTGAGATCTTTCAATTCTGTGATTAGCCGTGAACAGGCTTTACCCATCTTTGGGCGTCTATTTAAAATAAATATCAAATTCAATCTAAAAATTGTGTAATTCTTTGTCCCTTATGCTACCTCTTTCTGACACTTTGAGAGGTGGTTGATGCATGGGACTGAGAACTATTTTGTATTTTTATCTGTTTTATTTAGAGTTATATTCTCCCGATGATGTTACATGTACCTGGGAAGTATAATGCCCAATATAATCTTAGAAAAATCAAAATTCTAAGTGACTCAGAGGGCAATGGAAAGATTTATGGTGCATTTAAGTAGGCTATAGCTTATTACGAATGATGTTCTGAGGGTAAGAAATGGCATAAAACATATCAAGGGCATAATGACTAGAGAAGGTTGTGGGCCAGTATTCTATCCAGAGCTAGTCATAACAGATGGACAGCCCAGATGTTAACTGGTATTCATGAAATATTTAAAGACCTAGAGGAAGGTCTCTAGAACATTTGGTAGATCTACTGTCGAGGATTTGTGGAAGGATATGAACAAAAATCATATAAGATAAGAAAGAAGGGTTAGATTGTCCTAGTGGAGGGAGTCTTCACTCTGATGAAATTAGTGATGTATCAAAGTATTGAAATATCTCTAATAGTATTTAAAACAACAGACATTGTACTGTAGAAAAACATATAATCAACTCAGATCCAATATTTCGGGAATTTAAGGCTTAGAATGAAGTACCAAAATAAGTATCTTTCTCCTTCAATAGAATCCTTAGCCTATTTATTTAAAATTTTTTTATTAGCTCAGTCATAAAAAAACCCAAATATATAACTATACAAAGAACAAAAAAGAGGGTACATCTGAAACTATGAATTTCTGTGGTTTAATTTTAAAAAGTATGTTAAATTTAACAAGATAGTAATAAAACTGCCTTATTTGTATCCCCTTCTGAACCTCCTTTTGTTTTCAAAATGCTTTATTGATATCCTTCCTTCCTTCTCTTCCATTTTTTGGTCCTTTTTTGCATCTCTGCCTCTTCATTGTAACAAACAGATATAGCTAAGCAAAACACATCAGCACATTGGCCATATGTGAAAGTGTATGTCTCGTTCTGTATCTTTAGATTCTCCCTTCTTTGTGAAGAGGCAGGATGCAACTTTCGTCATCAGTTTTTCGAAGTCATGATACATTGATCAGAGTTCTGAAGTTCTTGTTTTCTTTTATATTATTGTAGTGATGTAAATCACTCTCTTGTTTATGCTCATCTTATTCTTAACACATGTATTTATTAATTGCCTATTATGTGCCAGGCATTGTACTAAATACTGGGAATAGGAGGAAAGACAAACAACATTACCTGTCCTTAGAGGACTTGCAATTGAATGGGGGAAACAATATGTAAGCAATTATTTACACACAAGGTATATGAAGCATAAAATGTAGAAGATCTCAGAGAGATGGCGGTAGCATTAATGGAAATCAGGAAAGGTTTCTTGCAGAAGATGGAATTTTAGCTGAGACTTCATAGAACTCACGAAGTAGAAACAAGGAGGTAAAGGAGGGGCCAGGTTTTAAAGGGTTTTAAAAGCCAAACAAAGGATTTTATATTTGATTCTGGAGTTTGTTAGACAGGGGGTGACACGATCAGACCTGTGTTTGAGGAACATTATTCTTTATCAGATCATACACATTTTCCTTAATTTCTCTTAATCCTTCATATTCATTATTTCTTATGGTCTGACAACATTTGCATTATATTCACATGCCAAAATTTGTTCAGTCACTCCCCGTTTGATGAGTTCCCATTTTGTTTCCAGTTATTTGCTACAAACGTTTTTATAGATAATGGGTATTTCTAGAGGGATAATTTAGAAATGAACCAAAAAACTCTAAAAAACTTGTCAGCCACCACTAGCAAAAACAAATTCTTAGAAGACAAAAACTCAGTACACTTGGTGTGAGTGTCTTGTTTGTGAATTGCATGACAGCCACTGTGTGAATACACATTAATTCTAATTTGTGATTACTTAAATTTGTTCTGATTTCATTTACTTAACAGCCTTCTTCCTTAGGAAAAAAAAAATGCAATGAACATATTGCAGCCAGGGTGGGAAATGAGCTGAGGAAGTGGGAGTTTTCAGAGTTGTTTTCATCTTGTAAAATGATGAGCTTTTGGAGATCTTGAAGTCTGGGGAAGTAACCCAGTAAGAAATGATGAGATTAATTTCTCTTGGTGCCCTCCTTAAATGGTGTAGTATATTCACCTCCTACCCTTTCCAACCAGAGGGAGGGAAGAGCCCCAGGAGCAGAAAGTGGTAGGGAGGTGTGAGTTTTTGATATTATCTTATGAAATGATGAGTTTCTTGAGACCATGAAGTCCAGGAAAGTAGCTGAGTGAGAAATGATGAGATGAATTCCTGGGTGATACTGCATTTAAAGGGATCATGATAGGAACTGGGGCCTGTGATTTCATTGGTGTAAGGAACTTCCATGTGACAAAACTCCACTCTCTAGCAATGTGAGTCAGAACTTTCTCAGCAATTAGAATTTTAGAATGTTGCTTGGTGCTGCATGGAGAGAGGAAACACTTGCCCAGGGTCACATAGCCAGAATATGTCAGAGGCAGGATATGAACTAGGGTTTTCTTTGAGACTAACTTTCTATCCACTATGTCATACTTTGTAAATCATAGAGAACAATATAAAAGTAAGCTATAATTAATTTATCAATAACAAATAGTTTATTGCAATTCTAATGTAGTGCTGAGGTTGGGAATTAGTGGGCAATGTCTGAAAGAGTTTGTTGGGGCCAGATAGTGAAGGTCCTAGAATCTTAAAACATGTTATGCTTTATTCGTTGGTCAGAGAGTACTCGTTGAAGTTTCATGATTGATGATGTGACAGGAACTGAATATAGTTTTTAAGGAGATTGTTTTGTCAGCAGTGTGTAATGTGAAAGAAAGACTAATTCTGGTACACTGAGATAACTTTTAGCTAGTATTTTATTAGTCCTTTTGGGGAAGAGTTATTTAGACATGTCCCTAACTGGCATGAGTGGTACCATATTTCTTCATTGGGGCCAAGAAGAATCATCTTCTTTTTTTTTTGTTTGTTTTTTGTATTTGTTTTTTTTTTTTCCCTAGGCAATGGGGTTAAGTTACTTGCCCAGGGTCACACAGCTAGTAAGTGTCAAGTGTCTGAGACTGGAATTGAACTCAGGTCCTCCTTACTCCAGGGCCAGTGCTCTATCCAGTGTGCCACCTAGCTGCCCCAATATCTTCTTTATATGAACACTCTTTCAAATAATTAAAGACTGTGTTCATGTCTCCTTTTCTCTTGGCTAGTGATGCTTGTTTTATTCATTCATACCCACTGTGGTATGATCTTGTGATCCTACTGACATTTATCTAAATAACTTTTTAGAACTTTAGATTTGGTTAATTTTTTTTTCTGTGATAAATTTTTAGATTCTAGCTCAGAGTAAAATAGAAATGAATTAAAATGGGCTATGAAGTTTTAAACATTTTGTTGTATCATAGCAGAGATTTCTTTTAAGTTTTGGTTAGCACTATACCATCAAGAAGTTTGATGCCTTTCAATAACTAGAAGAATAAATCATCAAAACAATCTCCTTTCTTCAGATTCTGATCCTTCAAATGGTGTGAGGGTTTTGTTTTGTTTTGTTTTTTAGGAGGCTGAATAATGCAATGAAATGAGAGTAGTTTGGTCACAATCTCACCTCTAGTGAGCAGAGGCTTGAATTAGAGAAGTAGGAGACTTTTATGTTGATTTCAGAGGAGTACAATTAAGTAGGCAGTTAGGTGGCACAGTGGATAGAGAGCTGGGCTTGGAGTTAGGAAGACCTGAGTTCAAATATGACCTCAGACTCTTACTGGCTGTATGACCTTGGTCAAGTCTCTTAACCTTTGTCTGCCTCAGTTTCTTCAACTATAAAATGAGCTGGAGAAGGAAATGGCCAACTATTTCGTTATCTTTGCCAAGAAAACCTCAATAGGGTCATGAAGAATTGGACATGACTGAAATGATGGAACAACAACATAACTAAACCCCTTTCACTTTGACTTTTCAATGTATGCTGCTTTTGCCCTTATATTTTATTTTTAACAAATCAGTAAAGAAGAAATTGACAGGGTTATAGTTTATTATGATGACATATTGCTCATAATTATCTTATAGAGACCTGCCTTGACCATTTCTGCTCTAGGATAGTGAAAATAACCACAGGCAGCAAAGTGACACAATGGATAAAGTGCTGGGCCTGGCGTCAGGAAGAGCTGAGTTCAAATCCAGCCTTAGATGCTTACTAGGTATATGACCCTGGGCAAGTCATTTAACCTCTGTTTGCCTCAGTTTCCTCAACTGTAAAATGGGGATAATAGCACCTACCTATGCAGCGTTGTAGTGAGAATTGAATGAGAAAATATTTATACAGTTATTTAGCACTGTGCCTGGCACATAATAGGTTCTATATAAATACTATAATAACAAAAATAATATTAGGTATAATTATTACATAGATTATATAGTATTTATTATATTGTAACCAACTAATTGTAAGAATATAATTAATTATGTTTTTATAATATATAATTGTAGAATAATAATAATTATTATTACCATGTGTTAATTTACCATTAATCTTCACAGCAAATTCAGTTATTTTTTAAGTTCACTAGAGGGAGCTCTTTCCTAGTATATTGCATTGAATTGTTGACTCATCTTTGCTATGATTTAATTTCTGAATTGTTTCTGTTCTTGCAATCCAGATTTAGAGATGACAGTTATTCACTCATTCTGATAACTTTGAGCTAATATTTTATTAGTCCTTTTTGGGAAGAGTCATTTGGAAGCTAATATCACATGCTACTCTAATATTTTCATTTAATGGTATGTTCATGGCATAATTTATAGAATACATAGAACACACTTTTTTTTAAGCTTAATTACCTTTGTATGTCACCATTCTTGTTTATTAATGTCAAGGTTTCGGAGCGGGTAGAGAAGCGACTTCAAGAAATAGAGAGAGTGATGCATAATGAAAGACAGTTGGTGGAAAGGCGTCAGGAACAGTTGGGGCTCATGTCCTTACAGCTTCAGGAGGTATGTGAAACATATTTCATTCTAAGTAAGTTTTTTTCTTGTTTGATTATTTGGTCCTTATCAGAACATGGTTGTTAATAGTTATATTTGAGTTGTTGTATGTTGTATGTATGTATTGCAGGACTTCAGATGTGGCCTCAGACACTTAACTAGCTATGTATGTGTCCCTGGGCAAGTCATTTAACCTCTATATGCTTCAGTTTCCTCATCATAAAATGGGGACAGTAATAATACCTACTTCCCACGGTTGTTGTAAGGATCAAATGAGTTAATAATTGCAAAGTGCTTAGCACAGTGCCTGTTACATAGTAAGCACTATGTAAATGTTTAAAAAAATCTTGCTGTTTGAGTCCTGTTAGTGGAGGGAGACTGTCACATGGTACTGTCATCAAGCTGGTTCAAAATGGGAATGATCAATCTTAAACTATTTTCAATAATTAACGCATAGTTTCTGAATACCAAGGAGATAATGAAATTGCTTGCTTAGTGTACTTAAAAACCATTTGCTTGTAGTGAAATTCTATCTATGAAATAGAAGAAGTGTAACAGACTTTTTACTTCGATAAAAGTAATTTTCTTTACTGGATTCTTTTAAATAGTCAGCTCTCTATATGCACTTAGGCATTGAATACTTAAGTCTCACCACATAGAAAGACTAAGAGGCAGAGAAACTTATTTATAAGTATTAGGAGACACTTCCAATTGAAGATCAATCGGAAGTGACAATAAAATCTCCTGAAATTACATTTATAAGTCAGTGGGAAAATCTGACTTGGTTTCCTAAAATTCATTTTCTTGTAAAACCATTTGTGAAACATATCTACTTCATAAAATGCACAGTTAACAGTTACATCTGAAAGGCTATTTTTGTTGAATGATTAAGTACAGCACATAGGTTAGCCTGTTTTTATGCATTTCTGCTCAAAACTAATTAGGTCTGGAAAGCTGTGAGAATAATGCTAAGGAGACAATTGTTCTTTTTGCAAAAGAAAATTAGAGAAATTTCCCCTGACTTATTTTCTTTGCTCTTTGGAGATTGCATAAAATTACAAAAGAAAGGCAGAGAAGGATTGATTCCATCCCTACATTTGAGAAACCAGTGAGACTGAATATTTGCATTGTAATTGTCAATTTGACCAAGCACTTGAGGTATGATTTGGAATCCCATCTCTGACAATATATTAGAGGATCACTGTTGATAAGAAATATTTAATTTCATATTTTGTCACTTTAATATAAGTAGTGACCTATCCACTTTCTAAAGGTGGTTTTGGATTATACTGTGCAGTGGAAGCTGGGAATGATTAATTTAGGTTGATGTGTTTTTATGACTTCCAAGGAAAAAGGCTCAGACAGCTCCAGAAAGGTCATATTTAAGGAAAGTAAATACTGCTTTTACATATAAAACATAAAATGATTAATTATATATACATGTGTGTAGATATTAATGATAGTACCTATTGTATTTTTCATCAGCTACTGATGGAGCACAGAAGAGGGAATATGCTTTTAAGTGGGTAAAGGGAAAGGTCTTCAATATTTGTTTCTCTTGTTGTTTGTATACCTTAAAGACCATTGATGAGATTTTAGGATAGAAATGGGGGCTAAATTACTTATCTCCATTTTCCATATGACTATGGAAGTAAACAGTATTTAATGGTAGGCCTGTGGGGAGATTTAACCAACATCTAAGTGATTAGATAGTGGCAGTCAGTGATGGCAGGGCATCTTCTCTCTATATTGAAACAATATTAAAATCATATTGAAAGAAAAGGAAAGAAAATTATAGATTCAACGGAGAGTCAATGGAGAATTGTTACAGAGTTCTTTTTTGGTTTTCTTCTTGGTATTAAATATTTGCCAGGTACACAAATTTAAAAGGAAGTAATCTATTAGCATTGTTTAATGTTAGGTATTGAGTCATAGAAGTTGTATATTTAGAATAGATTTGTGCCTTAATACAAAAGTAACTTCTTTGCATTTTGAAGGATTATTAATGTTCATTCTAAGTAGGAAGCATTTGAAGTCATATGGGGAAAAAGGTTTTATGAATATTTGGAATGAGGTAGGGTAGTGAGTTGGCACAGTAGATAGAGCACGCTGGGCTTAGAGTCAGGAAGACCTAAGTTCAAATGTGGCCTCAGACACTAACTAGCTGTGTGATCCTGGGCAAGTCACCCTTGTTTGCCTCTGTTCCTGATCTGTAAAATGAGCTGGAGAATGAAATGGCAAACTACTCTAGTATCTTTGCCCAGAAAACTCCAAATGGGGTCACCAAGAGTTGGACACGACTGAAATGACTCAACAACATTACCTTTCCAAAAATAAGAAACTGATTTTTTTTTCCCTTTGCTAGGAAAATATGTTATAAAAATCCATGGAATGGTTTTGAAAGTACAAACTTTTAGTGAATTGTGGTGTTTTGAGGTTACTAATAAGGTATTAGAAATTTTTGATTAGGAATTTGAATTAGGAAGTCAGAGAAATCTTGCTAATGAGAGAATTGCAAGGATGAACTTTGTGAAAGTGGAATGAATGACATAACAAAGCCAATAGGCCATTTTGGCTCCTCTACTTTGTCTTAAGTTGAAACATTTTAATAAAGTAATATTTTAGGATGGCCTAAGCAGAAAAAAGTTGCTATATTTAGAAGTAGTTTGGTTTAAGTTTGTCCTTGCAAAAAAAGCTACAATTATCTATTAATGCTTTCTGTCTTTTGGTTGTTCCAAGGGAAGTGATATTCTCTCATTCTACCTCCTTGGCACCTTACTTATATAAATTCTCTCAACCTTCCTCCCCATTTTTTTCCCCCAGTAGGGGTTTGAACTTGAACTCTTTCTTTTTGGTTGCTTACTTTTTCTTTGACTTGGAAATTCTGCATTTTAGATATGACATTCCTGGTAGTTTTCATCTTGGGATTTCTTTCAGGAGATGATCCATTGATTTTTTCTATTTTCACTTTGTCCCCTTGTTCTAATATGTCTTGGCAGTTTTCTTTTATGGTTACTTCAAATATGATACCCAGGCTCTTTTTTTTTGGTCAAGACTTTTGGGTAGTTCAATGATTCTTCAGTGATCTTTCCTTGATCTGTTTTCCAGGTTAGTTGTTTTTGATATGAGATATTTTACATTTTCTTCTATTTTTTAAGTCTTTTGGCTTTGTTTTAATATTTCCTGTTGCTTCAAGGAGTCATTGATTTTTCTTTGTTCATTCTAATTCTCAGAGAGTCTGTTATTTGTAAGGTTTATGTACCTCTTGTGGCTAAATTGTTAATTTTCTTTCCAATTCTGCCCTCTGCATCTCTCTTTCTTTTCTAATTCTTTCCTCCTGAACTATTATTTAGAAATTAATGTTTAACTCTTAAGCCCCTCCTCCCTCAGAAATAGCATTCTTCATGTTTTTTTTTTTTCTCGGAATTCTGATTGGTCTTGTGGCTAAGCTGTATTTTTCTTTGCAGCTTTGCTGGTAGGTTTTTTTGGAGTTATCTTTTTCTCTTGGGTTTGTGTCTTGTGCATCTGTGGTATCATAATAGTTCTTTAGCATTTTGCTAACTCATTTTCCAAGTCTTACTTCCCAGATTGAGACTTTGTGCTAGGGCTAGGCTTGGCATACTTTTGGTGGGATTGTCTTAACTTTGTGTTGTTCTACTCTGTCCCATCTTGTGTCCTGCCATAATGTTCTCTGGGCATTGCATGCTATGTTTTTTAAGGGCAGCTTGAGCCTAGAAGTTGCAAACATTTATCAAACCCTATGTAGTCAGATGAAAGGTAGGCATGATCTGATTGCTGCCCTCCTGGGTCTTCTTGGCCTCCACCATTGCAGATTTGATCCTAGGTGGAGCTCCTGTAGACAGTAATTGCGCCAGCCTCTGTCAGAGATCTGGAAGGTTCTACAGGTTCAGACTGACATTGTTATCTCTTTACCCCTTTAATTCCCCTTTCTGGGTTAGAGGGACCATAGATGACTCATTGTGGTTTCTCCTTAGATTTACCAATCACTACTCAGTGTGGTGTTCTTCTGAGAATGTTACTGGAGTAGTTGGAGGGGAGCTGGGTTGTAATGATTCTCCTACTCTACAGTTTTGATGATTCTCACCTACTTTGATCTTTCCATTTTAATACACCGATTTTCCAAGAAGAGAGGGGTAGAAGTTATTTTAAGTTGGTATTAGAATCATTGAAGTATAGGCTTGATGACAACTTGTCAGGGATATTGTAGATGGGCTAATTCTAATAATTTACCTTTATGTGGTGTTCTGAGGCTTTAAAAACAACTTTTTTACAACATTATGAGATAATGGAATATAAGTATTATCCCCAGTTTACAGATGAGGAAACTGAAGCTCAGAAAGGTGAGGTGATTTGACAGAAATCATACAGTTATGGTATCATAACTGCAATCTGTACAGTATACAGTCATCATATTGTCCAATGTTCTTTCTACTATACCAAAGCTTCCTCATGTGTTATTTTATTTGATCTTCACAGCAACCAACTGTAAGGTCTTGTTCAGTTCTAAGATTCTTTGATTCACTGAAAACAGTGGGATTCTAAAGATGAGCAGGGACAACCTTAGATGTGGGGGGAAATTTGCTTAGCCTTTTTTTTTTTTCCAGTAAGAAAAAAAAGCTGGGGATTATTGGCTTTGAATTGTGATCATTGGATAGGGAATTGTCATGTAAGCCATGTTAGGATTCTTTCTGTTCTTTAAGTCCTTTATTTATGATTTACTTCAAATAACCCTTTACTTTATGGTTTCCTTATCTGAGCAGAGTGAATATAATTTCTCAAAATATGTATTCACGAGGTAGTGATGAATCCTAAGATGTATTATTGTTTGACACTCACAATTTTATGGCTTAATATAATATTGGTATGGGATTTGAAATGTTTAGATTAAAAATATAAATGCAAAATATTATTTTTTCTTATAGACTTCCTCTGTGAATGCATAAATACTAAAATATATGCTTTAAGGCATTTTGGGCCAGATGGACTTTTAAATCTTCAACATAAAATGAATAAAACAGTTGGAATTTAATCAGAAACCCCATGCATACTATACACAAACACAATATAGCCAAATTTTACACATGTTGTTCCCAAGGAGAGTTTTTTTCTGTGATTTCCTTTATAACTGAAATGTATTTAGCCAACTATATACTGTTCAGCTCTACTTTCAAATCCATTTCCTTATTTAGGAGAAGTTTTTTTGTTTTAAGTAGAAGCAACAACTAGATAATGGCCTTTCAGCCTAATGAGTGCTAGATTTGAATCTTGCCTTCCATACTTACTGCCTGTTGACTATGAATATATCAATTTGTCTTCGTCACCGTAGGTTTCCTCTTATGTAAAATGGGGATAATAATACCTGTATTAACCTCAGTGGGTGGTTATGAGGCTCAAATGAGATAATGTAGGTAATGTACTTTATAAATCTTAAAACACTATATAAATGTCACTTGCTATTATTGTTATCAATAATTGTAATATTAAATGCCATTTGGAATTGACAAGCCTGAAATTCTTAAAGTATGGCAATGAAAATTAGAGACTGAAAGCTTTGAGCTAGAATCTGGAGGCCAACTTGAACCAACCAATGAAGGGTTACTTATACCTTGGTGCCAGGCACATAAAGCTGTGACTTTGGATGTCAAGAGCCCTTCTGGCATCCTGAAATTAAAGCTCAATGGAAAATTAAATTAAAATGAAAATTAAATTAAAGCTCACCTTTAAAGCAATTAACAATTACACAGCACTAGTCTTAAACTTACACTTTTGTAACTATAATGGACCATAACAAATTTGGAAAGCATCATAACAAGCCTGTGTAATACTAATGAAACATAGAAGTTGTCATGCTAATAGAAGAATGAATATTTCCTCATCAAAAAGGAGGAAGAGGGTTAATAGATGTTTTCAGGTGATAAGCAGGTTAAAAACTTAAAGAAGTACTTTTGGAACAGATTTTACTTCATTGAGCAATAGAAAAGGTTGATGACAGGTACATACCACTGGACTTGTTGAATGTTACCAGAAGTGGTTTACCTTCAAGTAGAATGTATGAAATAGCTAAGATAAAAGAGCAGAATTAAGAAGACCTACATGGGAGACATCCAAATGAACACTACTAATAAGCAGCATAAATGGTAGAATCATGCAGATTTGTTTATAGAAATGCAGGGTTTTATGATGGTAGATCAGGGGTCAGTCAATGCCACTAGTAAATTTAGGAATTATCCTTTAAGAGTCTGGACTTAGTAATTAATGGAGAAAATTCAATGAAACTGCAGAAACTATGCATTACTGTTCTGTACATTTTTGTACCTACAGAATATCTGGTGGTTAGTATACATCAGCATCCCACTATCTTTCATTAACTAGCAGATAATAATTACAGACCTCAAAATATCCTAGAAAATTCAACATTTAAACTATAATGGAACTAGTGCATTAACACAGACTGGACTATTGCTCAAAATTGTCCGTACATAACAATGAGACATGAAACCTTATGAGTAATGTTTAATAGATATTGCCATAGCAAATACTCTGAATATCCAAGTTGCATGAAGTGAAAAACTTTTAATGTATAGAGACCTAGCAGGAGAAATCAAAACTGTGTGATAATAGAGGAAGGGACATATTATGCCCACTTGCCCAGGAAATGCTTTCAGTGAGTCAACAGAAGATGAATCTATATCCTAACACTTCTTGCGATCTAAATCTTTGCTCAGCTCTAAATAAATTAATAGATGTTGGGTCTGTAATAACTTATTAGAGGAAGCTAGTTAACTAAATGGAAGGTAACTACTTTGCTTGCCTTACCCCCCAATTTTCTTTGGTACCACTCTTAGACACAGAATACCATGCTGAATACCATTGACTTGACTTTGTAATAATTTCTGAGGTTCATATTCTGTGAAAGAGGTTGAAAATGATTCTAGGATTTTAATCACTGGATCTTCATAGATTTTAGATTAACTTTGTAGTCAATAGAGGGTTCCTTACTGAAGTAAGGGAATTTTCCAGGTGCTGCCCATGGCTGGGATTTCTTGGCTTCATCTTCCAGGCATCTGTCCTCTGTCCAATTCCCTCAGGGCCACGGTTTCAAATTAAAGTTTAGCTGATAATTGCTTAAGTTTATTTCTTTCAGGAATATTTGCATCATTACAGGGAAAGATATTAAGCAATTGGAGAAGTTATAGACAATGTTTTTCCTCCTTCCTTCCCACCCCCAACCCCCAAGCAAAAACGTGGACATCAGTAACTGCTGACCCATGTTTTTACTCTTATTTCTGTAAAATAGTGTTTTAGGCCAGAGAGTCATCAATCAGTAGAACAGTCCTCACAATGTACATTAAATGTAATGTGCTTTTCTGTATCCCCTTTTAAACTTCCTTTTACTCTCTTCTGTGCATTGTTTTAGCCTGCCGTTGATATTATTTTATAGCCTTTTAAAAATCACTGTACATTATTCCTCCCAATAACTTTTCCAATCACATAGAAGCCTGCACTGGTAACATTTAAGTACAGTCAAGGAAAATAAATCCGTATATTGGCCTTATCTGAAATGTAGATTTTTAGCACCTCTATTTGGTTACTTCTGTGCCAAGGGGTAAAATGGGATATTTTCTTCATCTGAATATACACTGTCTGAAGTCATGATTGGTTATTGCTTTGGTCAGAATTCCGAAAAGTTTCAAGGTTCTTTCCCTTCATCTTATTGTAGTTATTGTGTAATTTTTCCCCCCAGTGCTATTTACTTCACTCTCCCTTACTTTATGAAAGTTTTCTCAAATTAATATTCATCCTTTTCATCATTTCTTAGAGACCATTAACATTTCATCATATTCATATTCCATCATTTGTTCAGACATTCTTTAATTGATTGCCCCCCTATTTTATTTTCAGTTCTTAGCTTCAACAAAAAATACTGCTGTAAATATTTTTTGTACATGTGAATCCTTTCCTTCTTTATTTGACCTTGCTAGGTCAAGAGTCAGATAGGTCAAAATGTCAGTTTGCTGACATTTTAAGGTGTAGTTCCAAATTAATTGAACCAGTGTATAGCTCTAACACCAATAGTGCCATACTGTGCATGTCCTCCTATAGCCCATCTAACAATTTAAATTTTCCTTTTTGTTATCTTTGCCCATCTAGTAGGTGTGAAGTAGAACTTCAGTTATATTAGTTTTATTTTATTTTATTATTTGTGATTTGGAGCATTTTTTCATATGGTTATTGATAGTTTGCATTTCTTCTTTGGATAACTGCTTGCCTGGTTCTAATTTTAGTACATGGGGTATGGTGTCTAAACCAGGGGGTTCTTAATTTGAGGTTCATGAACTTATTTAAAAAAATAATTTGACATTTGTTTTTTAGTATTTTTTCAATTATGATTAAAAAAAACCAACACATTATTCTGAGAAGGTGTCCATAAGCTTCACCGCCTCCTAATGGTGTATATGACACAAAAAACATTAAGAACTCCTGATCTGTTTCTATCATCTCTGTACATGCACCTGTATCAGCATCTGCCCCTATTTCTCTCTCTCTCTGTCTATTTATCTGTCCATCTGTATTTGTTTATCTCTCTCTAGTGTAGCTATCAGGACCACATTTCAAACAAGAGTTTGGTAGGTTCCCTTCTTTCCCTATTTTTTTGCAAACAGTTTACCTAATTTTATTTTATTTATTTATTTTTTGTGAGGCAATTGGGGTTAAATTACTTGCCCACAGTCACACAGCTAGTGAGTGTTACGTGTCTGAGGCTGGATTTGAACTCAGGTCCTTCTGACTCCAGGGCTGGTGCTCTATCCACTGGACCAACTAACTGCCCCTTAATTTTATTTTAAAAATTAAATTTTATTTTTTAATAAACAAAAATCTTTTTTCTCTTCATTCCACCTCATTTTTCTCTTTGACCAAAAAGAAAAGAAAACAAAACTCTTAAATATGCATAGTCAAGTAATTCAGTTCAATTCAGTAAACATTTATTAGGTGCCTATTATGTGCCAGACAATGTCCTAAGCACTGTCCTAAGAAAAAAAAAGTTCTTAGCCTCAGGGAACTTACAATTTAATGAGGGATGACAACACAGAAAAGGAAGCAGGAAAGGCGAGGCATCAGGGGTTATGGGGCACTTGGGGTTGGGGGGATGGCATCATATCCCGTGGAGTTCAAACTAAGCAGAGTTGTGGATGGAAAATGAAGAGTTAGCTAATTAGCAAACTAACATTTATTTTGGATGTTTTAAAAATTAAATTCTTGATATAATCCTGAGTCCATCACCTCTCTTTCTCCCTCAGGTGGCAGTTAGTAGGTTTCATCATGGGACCTCTGGAATTCTGGTTGGCCATTGCCTTGGTCAAAGTTCTTGTCATTTTAAAATTAGACTTTTAATTTTTTTTCCCTCCTACCCTCCACCCCTATTGGGGATTGGAGAAGAAAAAACATTCCTTTTAATAATTATTTGCAATCAAGCAAAACCAGTTCCCACACTGCCATTGCTGAAGAGGTCTAGAGGTTTGGGGTGCTGGGAAACCCCAAGATCGCGGTGCCGGGCCCTGCCTGAATGAATTCAACTCAAATCTTCTTCCAGCCAGAGAAAAAGTCTATTAGAGATAAATCATATAGGCCAGATGCTTAGGGTATCTGAACATTAGTAACGCCCATAGGGACGAGCAGGCATGAGAGGCTCAGCCTTTTGGGCATGAGAAAGTCTCAGCGTTTGAATGGGGGCCAGGGTAAATCTTATATACACTAAAGTAACTTTGGGTGGCCAGAGGAAGGGGGAGGTGGTTGGGAAAAGGGTCTAGGTGAGAATTCCCTTTGGAAGGTCTGAGAGATTGAATAAACAATGGGGATAGATAATGAAGGGAACTGGAAGGTAGAAGTTTGAAAGGATCAGAAGGTGGAGTTAGGGCTTTCAAAAGAGAGATAAGGGGAATAGATAAGGAAGCTAAAAGTTTAACGATTTTCTGGGACCCATAGACAAATGGAAGCCAGATTCTTTTTAGGGCTAGGGGCAAAGGTGCATCTGAATAAGATCAAAAGTGGGGCTAGGGCTTTCAAAGGGAAATAAGAAGCTGGGGCCTGTAGAGCCAGATTCCCTTTGGGGCAAGGGGTGAGGATCTTGACTTGGGCTGATACCCCATCAATTGTCAGGTCTAAAAAAATGTCTGAATCCATTATCTCTCTAACAGGTCGTGGGTAGCATGTTTATCATGAGTCATCTGGAATTGTGATTGGTCATTGCGTTTGTGTGGTACAGTGACTCTAACACAATTAAATTCAGAGACTTCTCAAGGTGGAAGCAAAAAGTTACTCTTTATTATAATCTTGTGAGAAGGGATGTCCACTCCTCCAGTATACTACCAGCAGGAGAGAGGCGAGGCACAAAGGACAAAGCAAGGTTATATATCTTAATGCAAACCAGAAACTCCCACCCCGCCACTATCCCTTACTCCCATTGGCTGGGAGGCGGGCTTACATTCTAGGTGCGAAAATCTTTCCCATTCCTATTTGCTGGGGAGGTGGGCTTACATTCTAGGTGTGAAAATCTTTCCCATTCCCAAAGAACAAGGAAACAAGGTATAGCCAATCCAAACATACATGTCCTTATTTAGTATACCTAATGCTTACGTGGCAGCGGCAATCAGGAGAGGGTTTAGGGCCGAATTAAACTTATGGCCTGTTCATTGTCTCAGAGCCTATCTCTAGTTTTGAGACAGTCTTTTCATCACCACCCTGAGAAGTCTTCACAGAGGTTATATCTCATTCATGTTGATTAGAGGTCTCAAGTCTTTCAAAGCTGTTATGTTTACCATATTTTCACTATTTTATGAATTGTTTTTGGTTCTACTTACTTAACTCTGTATCAGTTCATATATATTTTTCGAGCTTCCTCTGCAACTGTCCCTTTCATCATTTCTTCCAGCACAATATTATTCCATTACATTTATATACCATATTTTGTTTAGCCATTCCTCAAGCAATGGGAACCTCCTAAGTTTTCATTTCTTTGCCTCCTCATAAGGAGCTGCTATAAATATTTTAATACATTTAGGATTTTTCCTTCTCTCTTTGATCTCCTTGTAATTCAATTAACATTGTGACCCTTTTCCTTGTGAAAGCTCTGCATGCACCCTTGATCTTATGCTCTTGCCTTTTCTCTAGCAGATTGCCCCTAGTTCCATTGCCTCCCCTTTACATTTCAGTTCCTCCCTATCTATTGGTTCCTTCTTTATGCATTCTTTATGCATCTCTCTCGATCTCTTGCTGTCTGTCAAAATGCATGTCTCATTCTGACCCTTGAATCTCTCACCTTTCTGTCAGGAGGTGGCCAGCATGCTTCACCATTTGTCTTTTAGAGTCATGGTTGGTCATTCTATTAATCAGCATTGTTAAGTTCTTCAGAGTTGTTTGTCTCTACAATATTCTTCTGGTATAAATTCTTCTCTTGGTTCTGCTCATTTCATTCTGTATCAGTTCATACAAATCTTCGCACATTTCTTTTCAGGAATCCCCTTCATTGTTTTTTACTGCTTGATAGTATTCCATCATATTTTTATACCATAACTTGTTTAGTCTTTCTCTAATTGATGGGCACTCCCTTAGTTTCTAATTCTTTGCTGCCACAAACAGAGCTGCTATAGATCGTTTTTTATGTATGTGTACTTTTCTTATTTTCTTTGATCTTTTGGGAGTATAGACCATGTAATGGAATCTCTGGATCAAAGAATATGGACAGACTTGGTTTTTTGGATGTAGTTCCAAATTACTTTCCAGAATTGGAGGATCAATTCACAGCTCCACCAGTAATGCATTCAAGCATACTGAAGCTTTTTTTATCTTAAAAACCTTCTCTAGACCCTGTCATCCCCTCAAGCTATCATCCTGTATCATTCCTTTCTAAGTCAAACTTAGAGAAAAAGCTGTCTGCATTTCATTTTCTTTATTTTTGCTTCTCACTAACTCCTCAATACTTTCAAATCTGCCTTCTAACTTTATCACTAAACTAAAACTTCTCTTTCCAAAATTGTCAGTAATCTCTTAATTACCAAATCTGGTCTTTTTTCACTTCTTGTTTTTCTTGACATCTCTATTGTATTTGGAACTTTTGACCATTGTCTCTTTTCAATACTCTCTCCATTTTTCCCCCTAACATCATTTTTTTTTCCCCAAGATCTTCCCCAACTGCTCTTAAGTCTCCTTTGATGGCTCATTATCCATTTCCAGTTCTGTAATTCTGGGTGTACTTGAAAGCTGAGTCCTGGGCTTGCTTCCCTTCTAAACTTTCTTATTTGGTGACCTCATTAGTTACCATGGAGTTAATTATTATTTTTATGCGGATGACTCACAAATCTCATGTCTACCCTGAGACTTTTTTCCTGAGCTCTAGTTCTGTATCACTGATTGCCTATTGGATATTTCAATCCAGATGTTTTGGTGACATTACGTACTCAGAATGTTAAAGATTAAAACATGGTATCTTTCCCTCCAAAACCTTCTAACAAACTCCTCTATTTCTGTCAAGCCACTCTACTTACAAGTTCTCAGGATCCTAACCTCAGTGTTCTCATTGATACCTCATCCTTTTCCCCATATATCCAATTATTTGACAGATCTTGACCTTTTTACTACCATAGTGTGTCTGCTCATACAGCCTAGAATAGTTCAAGGCCTCAACCCTTCTCATCTGGACTATTGTAACAGCCTACTAATTGATCTCCTTGCCTAGTCTCTCCGCACTCCAATATATTCTCCACACAGCTGCCAGAATGGTTTTCCTTAATTGTATATCCAGCCACATTACTCCCCTATTGATTAAACGCCAGTGTCTTCCTATTGTCTCTCAAGCAAACTATATACTCGCTATATAACTTCTAAAGCCTTTCATAATTTAACTCCAGGCTATCTTTCTAGCTTTGTTATTCTTCTTTTTATACAGCATATATGACTAAACCGGTTTTCTCTTTATTCCCCTTAATTCCTTTGCATTTTCTATTCCCTGTTACTGGAATGTACTCTTGCCTCACCTTCACCTCATCGAATCTCTCTTTCATGTTGTAGCTAGAACTCCACCTTCTACTTA
Organism: Vombatus ursinus; assembly: GCF_900497805.2. Lineage (NCBI taxonomy): Eukaryota > Metazoa > Chordata > Mammalia > Diprotodontia > Vombatidae > Vombatus > Vombatus ursinus. The sequence goes on from NW_020954723.1 coordinate 16,584,125, forward strand.
ATGACTTTCTTTTTCCTCCCAATTTGAATAGCTCCCTAATTACTTAAAAAAAAAGCTACCTTGAATTTATTATGTATGTAGTTACTTATAGATGCTTCTGTATGTACTTATATATGTGTGTATTTTCTTTCCTGATAAGCTACATGAAGACAGATGTTATTTAATTTTTTAATCTTTGTATTTCCACCTCCTTACAGTGCCTGGCACATACTAGTTGTTTAAAAAATGTTTGTTGATCGGTTAGCTTTTCCCTTAACTGTTTAAATGCTCTGTCACTCAGTGCTTATATATTAAGTATTGACATTTCATTATCTGGGGTGCCTTTAAGCATAATGTAGGTTCCCTGCTTTTTTCTCTCTGATTTTTTTCCTTCATTTTTTCTGAGATCATGCTTTTTTTTCTTTCTTTTTTTTACTTGATATTTAATTTTTTCCCTAGTTACATGTAAAAAACAATTTTTAACATTTGTTTTTAAAACTTTGAGTTCCAAATCCTCTCCCTACCTCCCTCCCCACCCCCCCATTGAGAAGGCAAGTAATTCAATATAGGTTATACATGTGTAGTCATGCAACACACTTCCATAATAGTCATGTTGTGAAAGACCATCCTATCCCGCCCCCCTGTTTTTTCTATTCTGTCCTTTTACCCTGTCTCTCCTCAAAAGAATTTGCTTCTGATTACCCCTTCCCCCATTGTGCCCTCCCTTCTATCACCATCCCTCCCCCCTTCTGTTATCCTCTTCCTTCCTACTTTCTTGTAGGGTAAGACAGACTTCTATACCTAATTGAGTGTATATGTTATTCCCTCTTTAAGCCAGTTCTGATGATAGTAAGGTTCACTCATTCCCTCTTACTTCCCCCTTTTCCCCTCTATTGTTAAAAGCTTTTTCTTGCCTCTTTTATGTGAGATAATTTACCCCATTCTCTTTCTCTTTCTCCCAATACATTCCTCTCTCACTCCTTAATCTTATTTTTTAGGTATCATCCCTTCATATTCAATTCACTTTGTGCCTTCTGTCTCTATCTCTATCTCTCTCTCTATATGTGTGTATATATGCCCCCTAATAATGAGAAAGGTCTCATGAGTTACAAATATCATCTTTCCATGTGGAATGTAAACAGTTTAACTTTAATAAGTCCCTTATGATTTCTCTTTCCTGTTTTTCTTTTCATGCTTCTCTTGAGTCTTGTATTTGAAAGTTAGTTTTTCTATTTAGCTCTGGTCTTTTCTTAAGAATGCATTAAATTCCTCTATCTCATTGAATGTCATTTTTTTCCCCTCATAGATTAAATTCAGTTTTGCTGGGTAGGTGATTCTTAGTTTTATTGCTAGCTTCTTTGACCTCTAGAATATCATATTCCAAGCCCTCTGATTCTTTAATGTAGAATCTGCTAAATCTTGTGTTTATCCTGATTGTGTTGCACAATACTTGAATTATTTCTTTCTGGCTGCTTGCAATATTTTCTCCTTGACCTGAGAACTCTGGAATTTGACTATAATATTCCTGGGAGTGTTCATTTTGAGATCTCTTTCAGGAGGTGATTGGTGGATTCTTTCAATTTCTATTTTGCCCTCTGGTTCTAAAATATCAGGGCAGTTTTCCTTGATAATTTCTTGAAAGATAATGTCTAGGCTTTTTTTTTTTTTTTTTTGATCATGGCTTTCAGGTAGCCCAATAATTTTAAAATTATCTCTCCTGGATGTATTTTCCTGGTCAGTTGTTTTTCCAATGAGATATTTTACATTGTTTTCTATTTTTTCATTCTTTTGAATTTGTTTTGTAGTGTCTTGATTTGTCATAAAGTCAATAGCTTTCAATTGCTCTATTCTAATTTTTAAGGAAGTATTTTCTTCAGTAACTTTTTGGACTTCCTTTTCCATTTAGCCAATTTTGCTTTTTAAGGCATTTTTCTCTTCATTGGCTTTTTGGACCTCTTTTGCCATTTGGGTTAGTCTATTTTTCAAGGTGTTATTTTCTTCAGTATTTTTTTTTGGGTCTTCTTTAGCAAGTTGTTGACTTGTTTTTCATGATTTTCTTGCATCACTCTCATTTCTCTTCCCAGTTTTTCCTCTACTTCTCTTACTTGTTTCTCAAACTCCTTTTTGAGTTCTTCCATGGCCTGAGACCAATTCATGTTTTTTTTTGGAGGCTTTGGATGTAGGAGCTTTGACTTTGTTGTCTTCTTCTGAGTGTATGTTTTGATCTTCCTTGTCATCAAATTAAGTTTCTATAGTCAGAGTTTTTCCTATTGTTTGCTCATTTTCCAAACCTATTACTTGACTTTTTAACTCTTTGTTAAAGTAGAGCTCTACTTCCTGTGTGGAGAGCGTACTATTCCAAGCTTCAAGGGTTATGTGCAGCTGTTTTCAGAGATACTTCTAGGGACCTGTAAGTTTTCAGTTCTTCCCAGGTGGTATGATCTAAGGAGAGATATTTACTCCTCTCCTGGCCTGCGCTCTGGTCTGTGAGTGACCACAAGCACTCTTTTCTACCCTCAAACTGTGAGGAGGGTCCCCTCTCCACTGCTGCCACAAGCTCTGCTATCGCAGTGTTCCTTCTTGCCCCAGGACTGCTACCTAGGACTAAGTATGGGCAAAGCAACAGAGTCCTTCCTCAGTACTAGCAGAGACCCTTGTAATCTCCTTCAGACCATTTATTCAATCCCCTTACCATCTGTGGGCTGAGAGCTCCAGAAACAGCCTCTGCTGCTGCCGCTGCTGAATCAGTCACTCCCAAGACCTGCTCCTGGTTTGCTGGGACTGGAGCTGTATTGGGGCTGGGGCTGGACTGTGCTCCTCTCTCACCCAGGTCTGACAGACCTTTCCTACTGGCATTCCAAGTTGTCTTTGGTGTTTGTGGGCTGAGAAGTCTGGAAACCATCACTGCTGCCAGTGATTCAGTCCTCTGAGGCCTGCTGTGGGTTTAATGGGGCCTGGTCTGTGCTGACGTGGCCCATGCTGGACTGTGCTCCTCTCTCAGCCTGGTGCAGCAGACCTTTCTTGTAGACCTTCCAGGTTGTCTTGGGCTGGAAATTTGTTTTACTCTGTATTTTTGTGGGTTCTGATGCTCTCGAATTTGTTTAGAGTAATTTTTAAAGGTATTTGGAGGGGTTTGGAGGAGAGCTCAGGTGAGTTCTTGCCTTTACTTTGCCGTCTTGGCTCTGCCCTGCGATCATGCTTTTTTTTTTTAAATTTAAAAAAAATTCTTTTTTTGTGATCATGCTTTTTAACCTTAAAACCCCAAATTATTTTTTGGCACCTTTTTTATTTTTCCTTGGACATTTCTTAAGAGAGCTGGGCTGTGATGTAACCTGTCTGTACTGGAAATCTTAAATGACACCTTCACAATCAAAGAATTTAAGGAAAAGTGTTTTGAGTTGTCCCTCTATTCAGTTCCATTGAACAAAAATCATTAAATCTTCTTTGGAAGACTTGGAATTCATCATGCACTGCTATCTGCATCATTGGAAGAAAGACCTACATTGTAGAGATCATGGCTCCTATGAGGTATTGAAGGATGAGCAAATTTCAGATGAACAGAAAAAATAAAAAAACAAAGCTAATGTTCACATGTCTAGGCAAAAAAAAAAATATGCAGGCTTTCTTGAATCACATGATTTGGGCCTGTACTTGACTCTTATGCAAAGTATTTCCAAAGGAAATACCTTTTATAAATGTAAAATGATGCCCTGAAGGAATGTACTGACAGTTAGAAATATGTCAATGAGCCTGCTTTCCACAAATCCTTTATGTAGGTCTTTTTGATTTTTTAGCAGGGAAGGGGTGGATTGATATATGTATATATATGTGTATATGTATGTATATATGTATATGTGTGTGTGTGTATATATATATACAGACATATATGTATATACACACACACATATATCGATAAGGAGAATCTTGCCTGCTGAATCTCTTCATTAATATTAATTTTACCTCTATATTTAAAAGTAGTTTATGAGGAATCTAGTTTACATTTTGAAGAAATTCCTCGGGAAATCTAAGACCACAATCTTGATGAAGTGATGATATTCTCTTTATCAGTGCCAACCCCTTTGATTGAACCTCTAACTTCCATCCCTTGAATCTTCTACATCATATTGCAACCTCAACTATCCTTTCTCTGTTTAATCTTCAATCTCTCCCTGTCTCTAGGTTTTTTCCTCCAGCTGTCTATAAACATGACCATATTTCTTCAGTCTCTAGCATGACCCCAGTCCCACCATCTACAGCAGTTGTCATTCTGTACTGCCCTTCCCCATCTTACTCAAACTCTTTTGGAACAGTCATCTATCCTCTGTGTCTCCACTTCTCTTCTCACTGTCTTCTAATAGAAAACTTTTATAATCTGGCTTCTGACCTTATCACTCATCTCTTAATTGCCAAATGCAATGGCCTCTTTTTAATGCTCATCCTTCTTGACCTCTGCAGCATTTGAAATTAACTACCCTCTTCTGTTGCATACTGACTCCTCTTTGATAGAAGTTATACGTGTGAAATCATGCAAAACACATTTCTATATTAGTTATATCACCACAAAAGCATAAAAAAGGAAAATGAGAAATTTATACTTCAATTTGCACTCAGAGTTCATCATTTCTCTTTCTGGTGGTCGGATAGCATTTGTTTTTCATGAGTTTTTTGAAGCTCTGTCCCAAATTTCAGCTTTTTTTTTTGTGCTCTGTTTTCAGAGCTAGTTCTGGGGGTCCCCCAAGTTTTCAATGTTTCCAATGTGGTATGATGTGGGGAGAGGTCTTCTTGTCTGTACTCTGGTCTTTACCCCAGGAAGGGCCCCTACTCTCCTGCAGCCATAAGTACTAGTGCTGCCCTCAATGACCAGGGCCCTTGCTCCATTGTGACCAACCCCAAGTGCTCCTTTCCACCCTGGAACTGTGACTCAGAACTACTTATGGGCAATAGAGCTGCCAGTCAGTTCCAGCCGTACCCAGTACCAGCAAGGGGTCTCCTGTAATCTCTTTCTGATCAGTTGTTTGACCCTTTACTCTCTCTGTGCTGAGAACTCCTGAAGCTGCTACTATTGCTGCTGCTGCCACAACACCACGTGAGTGCACTGCAGACAGGCTTCCACCCTGGCGTCGCAGACCTCTCCTCCTGACCTAAATAATCTTATGGTGGAAAAAAATGTTTCACCCTGACCTTTTGTTGGTTCTGCCACTCCAAAATTTGATTTGAGGCATTATTTTAAAGTTTTGAGGTGAACGTTGGAACAATTCAGCAGGTTTGCTGCCTGTACTCTGCCGTCTTGCGCCACTCATCCTTCCAGTAAACTAAGTTCTCAACCTCAGGGTCATCCTTGTTCCTCATTCTTACCCCACATAATAACCAGGTCTTGTTTCTATCTCAATAGCATCTCTTACATCTATTCCCTTCTCTTATTTACTCAGCCACCACCCTAGCTCAGGCCTTCATCACCTCTTACATGATCCACCTCGATAGCTTCTTATTTGGTGTCCTTGCCTCAAGTCTTTCCCTTGTTCACTATATTTTCCACATAGCTCTCAGAGTGATCTTTCTAAAGCACAAATTTGATCATGCCACTGCCCTTCTCAATATGCTACACTAACTCCCTCTTACTTTTATGATCAAATGTAAATTCCTTTGGCAGGCATTTAAAGCATATTATAGCTTGGCTTCTTCTTATCTTTCTAGGCTTCTTATACGTTAGTATGTTCTAGGCACTCTGTGGCCCAACTCTGGGGGCTCGTTTATTCTTAACACATGATACTGTCTCTCTATCTCATATTCTTGCCTTTGCGTCATTGTCTATCTTCTATGCCAAGAATGCTCTCCTTCAGCACCTTCGACTTGTAGAATGCTGACTTACCTTAAAAAATTAGCTCAAGCTCTGCCTTCTGCATGAAGTCTTTCCCTGGGCTGCCAGTGTCTTCCTTCCCTAAACTACCTTTTCTTCATTTTCTATATGTGATACATATATACATGCACATACATATGTGTGTGTGCATATATATATATATACACACACACATATATAGGTGTATATATACATACACTTATGTACATGTCTTATCTATTAGAATGTAAATGTGAGAGCAGGGACTATTTGTCTTTTTTTTTTTCTATCTCCAAATGCTTGGCACAGTACCTAAAACATATTAGGGGACTGATACATACTGATTGATTGTTCTAATAAAATACTAAATTTTCATTTCATATTTTATTGAAAAAACATAATAAAGGGTAAATAGAAAAGTAGTGACTTAATATGTATTTGGCCACTAGTCGTCAGTATGAAACCATAAGATTTGACTCAGGCAGGATTCAGTAAAACATCTGTGTGATTGTAAACCTGAGTTGTAAAATGTTTCTTTGTAATTAATACATATTTTTGGACCTCTATGTATTTGGGAGTTCTCTTGAGAGCAATGTAGGTAAAAGTTCTAACATCTTAAACAGCTATTTAATATTTGATATTTAAAAATTTATTTAAAAGTTACTTTGTAATATGTTATAAGATTATGATATAAGCTGTATTTCATCTTAAAGCTGTTTCCACTCTATTTAACAGTTAAATTGTAATTTTTAACCAGAAGTGTTCAAAATTTGAAGAAAAGGCTTGTTTCTTTCTTTTGGTTGACAGAATATTGGTCACTATTTAATTGTCTTCTTTTAAAAATGACCCCCCAAAACCACCATTTCAATGGCTTTGTAAGGCCCTGAAAGAGGGATTCTTAACCTAGGGTCTGTGAACTTTAAAAAGAAAAACAACATTTTGATATTCTCTGCCTTCATTATTACTTCTCTAAATTAATTTTAAATGAAGTTTCTATGAGGTAGTAGCATGTAAAACCATCTGAGATCATGTTCAGTAAACTTTTTTGAAGTTTTTAAAAGTGTTTTTCAGTAATATTTATTAAATTTGGTATGACTTGGCCATTATCTTTTGACTATTATACTTAGAATTTCAACCAGTTATATTTGAGGAATTGTAGCGATTCTGGGTAGTTTGTGCCCATTGTCAGATGTATGAAAAATTTTCAACATTTATTAAGAACTTAACTGTGTTGAGTATAGTGCTAGTGTGCCAGTCGTTTCAATACGGGGATTGAAAGAAAGTGAGACACTTGTAGATCATCTAATGTTTATAAAAGGAAATTGATTTAGCAATAAGCATACAAAAGAGATGCTTTTCCTTCCCCTCCCCCCCTCCCACTTTCCTGTCTCCTTTTATGAAAGACAGTTCTTGCCCTCTTTTTATTAAGTGTATCCCCAGTACTTAGCACAGTGCCTGACACATAATAGACGCTTAATAAATGTTTATTATATTACATAGGAAAGTATATTCAGCAGCAATAGATCATTGATTTAGTTGAGTGCAGCATACCTACCTCTGCATTGGTTATAGTGGTACAGGTCAGTAGCCTGTGTCAAAGTGCAACAGTTGACATCTCCTAAGGTGAAGGTCCTTAGGTGATTAGGAAACCACACCATTGGTTCTGATCTTATTCTCCTGATCCAGTTAAGTTCTGAGGATGGTTTCAAAACCACTTAAGGAAAAACCAGTCTTTATATGTAGACTTATGACAGCTAGGAATTAGGCAAGATGTAAAATTTAGGTAAGATATGATCTTAGCTGTTATGGAGCTTATGTTCTCCTAGGTGTTTATGATACAGGACATATCTTTAATATTTGTGCATGTTCATAAGAGAGGCTCAAATTGCTATATTAGATCTAAGGTGGGAAAGTTTGTTACTGAGTGCAGCAATTAAGGAATGCTTCATAGAGGAATTTGAATGCCATTTGAATTGCATTTAGAAGGAAAGGTAGGAATGGAAAAGAGGCCATAGCAAAAGCATGAAAATATGTGAGTGGGCTGCTTGTTTGAGGGGTCAGAGTATAGTTTAGTTTGACTGGAGTCTAGTAGAGTGCATGGAGGAAGTAAGACTGAAAAGATAGGGTGGCACCTAGTGGTGGAAGGCCTCAAATGCCAGGTAAAGGAATTAGAAATTTACTTCTTATGTCATAGGAAGTCGGTCAAAAGACTATTTGCTACCTCAAATTGGATTTATCTCTGATTTTCCAATTTACCACCTAATCAAAAAATATATTATTCAATTTATTTTGTTATGTGCACTCATTTATTCATGGCACCATTCAAAACCACTTTTAAAATGTTTTTTCATTGTTATGAGTTCTTGTGCAGGCTGTAGTCCTTGCAAGCCTTAACAGATGATCCTTATGAGTTCCTCTGGTCAGAAAACATATTGACCTGGTGGTGAGCTTTGTGGTCATTGAACTTATCTAAACTTTATTTGACTTTTAGGAAATTTGAGAGATGAAGAAACACTTGTAGCTTGACTGGTCCTTAGACGACATATACATAGCTTATATCTGAGTCCATTCCAGAAGCCTTCTAATAGTGGAACATCTGACTGTTAATACTTATCTGGCATAGCCTTTGAGAACCCAGGATCACCTCCACCACATTATTTTATTTTATTTTTTGAAGGACTTTATTTTTTTCTAAGTTTTTATATTTTATTTTTTCCAGTTACATGTAAAAATAATTTTTAACATTTATTTTAAAAAATTTTCAGTTCCAGATTCTCTCTCTGCTTGCCTCTCTCTTCTTCACCCTCCTTGAGAAGGCAAGAAATTTGGTATAGATTGTACATGTGAAGTTACGCAAAATAAATTTCCTTATTAACTAAGTTGTGAAATAAAACACGGACAAAAAACCCCAAGAAAAATAAAGAAAGTAAAAAAAGTATTCTTGGATCTGCATTCAGACTCCATCAGTTCTTCCTCTGGAGGTGGATAGCATTTTTCATCAGAGTTTGGAATTGTCTTGGATCATTGTATTGCTGAGAATAGCTGTCATTCATAGTTAGTCGTGGTGCAATACTGCTGTTACTATGTACAGTGTTCTCTTGGTTCTGCTCACTTCACTTCGCGTCACTTCATATAAGTCTTTCCAGGTTTTTCTGAAAGCATCCTGCTCGTTATTTCTTATAGCACAATAATATTCCATCACAATCATATACTGTAGTTTGTTCAGCCATTCCCTAATTGATGGGTAATCCCTTCAATTTCTAATTCTTTGCACTTCTACCACTTCAGAGGAATCATTGTAATAATGTCAGTGTCAACTTAAATGGACCATATCTTAATGATACTTCTTGCACAGCATCATATGTAAATGGTTATTTTAATATTGTTAATGATAAAGCATTGATGAAAAACATATACTGCCTTTGTTAACTAGCTGCTGACCAATACATTGAATTTATTGAATCGAATTCATTTTTTTGCTCAAAGAGGAAAATCTTTCTGTCTCTACCTTGCTTACATCCATGGCAGAATTTTATCTTAATATCCAAGTATTGTTCCATGATTATGAATTAATATTTATTGAACAACATCTGAGTGAATAGTAGTAGCATGAACACAAAGAAAGTACTTTTCTACAGATAAACTTATTTATTGGCTCAGTATTATTTTATTAAAAAGTAGTAGACAAAGAAAAGTAATAAAACCACATCTTCTGACTGAACAATGAAAGATGTATTAACAGGAATTTTGCTTAAAAGAGCTTTAAAACTTTAAAAGTTCTAAATTACATTTCCATAATTTTTTTAAATTTAAAATTCATTAACTCTGATTCAAGTTTCTTGTTGCCTGATGTTTGAAAGTCAAGTAGTGTGTTACCTAAACCATTTCTGAGAGAGGGTGAATCTTTTTTTTTTTTTTTTGAGAGAGAGAAGGGGACGCTAATGGAGTATCCCAGGGGTGCTAGACTGACAGCTTTCTCTTTTTGATTGTAAATGTGTTTAAAAGGAGCCTTTGAAAAATGATCAAGCTATGACTCCTTATTGGGTTCTTATTTAATTTTAGTTGCAAAAGTTCTCATTGTATAAACACAATTTTTTTTCCCTCTGAGAGTAATTGTGTTTTACATAATACTCATTACTATTAGCACCTTTAAATGGAAGATGTTGCATACACTTTGCATACAATAATTAGTTTTATAGTTGACTATTTTACAAACTGGCAAAGTGAATACTGTTTTTATATATAAAGATGGACATACTGGCAAAATGTGAATAGGGCATGTGCTTTTGAGTTGTTTTTCCAGTAACAGTAATGGATCTGTGCTGATTCATCCATGGTCTCTGGCTAGATTCTCTTTGTGGGTAGTATTATGCATTTATGGGATGGCTAAATTTAAAGTGGTAGACTTGTGGCTAAGGAACAGAGCAAATTTAATTGGCCCACACAGAGATTGAACCCTGACCATATCCTTCTTAACATGGTGCTCCAACCAACTTAGATAACCAGCCATAAACTTGTTAAATAAATAGAATAGTGGAACACTATTGAAGATTGTACATTCATTTAGTTGTGGGAGCTGAATAATAATTGAATCTGGTAATATTCTCTGTAATCATGAGAATTAGTATGAATAATAACTTAGCTTACAGATACCTATAAACAAAAAATGTCTTTTATTGAGAGGTTAAGGGTATTTAAGTTTTATGTATAAAAATATTTAGACTATAGGCCTGTGAAAGCTTCATTAAAGGAAATAGTTAAAGACTAGAGAGGCCCATAGTCTCTAAACTCTTATAATACTACTATAATATGGGATTTTATATATTTCCTAATCTTGAAAGATCTACAAGAATATATACATGTTGTGATTCCGCTAATCATAGATTATTCATGTCCCAATGGAGAATATTTGCATTATAGTTGTCAGGAGCCCTTCTTGAATTTCCTTTCTACTTTAATACATCAACAATTCACATGTTGTTTTGATGGTAATAATCAATACTAGGTTACACATGAACTCTTATTACATAATCTTGCTTTTACTTACTAATTTCTTTCAAGAACAATTTTCTATTGGCATGATATTTTCCTTCCATGGTCTTGGCTCAAAGATAACTTTCTTTGGACAATTTAAGTAAAAGCCACTCAGCTGTTTTTAAGTTAGATATGGGGTTCAGGAGATTGGAGAGAGAATGTGTTTTCTGCTCTAAAGAGCAACATAATTTTTTTTTTGTTTTATTTTGGTTTTTGTTGGCACAAATTACTTTAAACTGGATGAACTTTAAAGGCTGAAATTTTCCGTGACTTTAGCCCTCACTTGGGGGAAGAATCTCCTGAGTTGACTTAGGAAAAGTATGTCATTTGGAAATTTTCAGGACTTGAGAGCAGCAAACACATATAGAATCACAGAATTCTTAATATTTTAAAGGACCTTACTGAGTATATCTAGTCCATTGCTTGTTATAATTCAGGAATCTCCTTTATAACAATATCCTTTTTTAACACTTTCAATAAATAAAATGCCACCAAAGATTAAATAAACATATTTAACGCATATATAATGCTTATGGTAGCATAACTATATGTTTTACATGTTTGATAGTTTTAGAACTGTGGCAGTGTTCCAAAAGGAAATTTTAGAGATATATGAACACCTGCCTGCCTCCTTCTTTCCTTCCTTCCATGCTTTCTTCCTTCCTCCTCCTTCTCTCCCTCTTTTCCTTTTTTCCTCCCTTCCTCCTTCTACTTTCTTTTCTTTTCCTTTATTCCTTTTCTCTTTTGAGTCAAAAGGTAGAGAAATTCTTGATTCTGTAAACCAAATCATTATTTGTTGATGATAAAGAGTTGATTGCATCAAAATCCAGAATGGTACGGAGTCTCTTTAATTAGATTTGTGATTATGTAGAATAGCTTAATATATAGAAAAAACCTTGCATATAGAAAAGACTAAATGGATAGAAAATACCCATTATCCAAACTATGACATCATCAACAAATAGGTGTACCTCTAGATCCTCATCATCTATAAGGAATTCTTTTACCTTTTTGGACCTTGTAGAAAATATCTTCCATGACAATGACAAATAACATTAGTAAGCTTGTAGCTGATTCTAATATCAATGCCTTATCAATAGACCTGCACAACTTCTTCAGGCCACAGATAGGTTAGACTAGAGACAGACAATTATTACTTTGATACTCAGTGATTTTAATGCAGAGTTGGGCACAACTTTGGGATGATGGCAAAACTTAGATTGGAAAAGATAGTTTAGACTTGAGAAATAGAAATAGTACACAAAGACTCCAGAGTCTTATCAAGATATATTTTACTTTCTGAAGGGAGTTGGAAGATTTGGGACATGATGCTCACTGAAGAACATCACAATAGTGGAAATTTACTACATATTAACAGACAAAAAAATAATTGGTTATTGATAAGGCAGCTCTGCACATGTACAACATATGGCCCTCAGGTGACCTGCCAAAGGATTTTGGGAGGCCTGCGAAAAATGTAGGGTTGCCACTGTGCCCTCTCCTTTTTGTCATGTGACCCACATGGCAACCAACCATCATCAGTCTGTCTCTAGTCTAACCTATCTGTGGCCTGAAGAAGTCATGCAGGTCTATTGATAAGGCATTGATATTAGAATCAGCTACATGCTTGCTGATGTTATTTGCCACTGTCATGGAAGATATTTTCTATAAGGTCCAAAAAGGTAGAAGAATTCCTTATAGATGATAAGGATCTAGAGGTACACCTATTTGTTGATGATACAGAGTTGATTGCATCAAAATCCAGAATGGCACAGAATCTCTTTAGTTATATTTGTGATTATGTAGAACAGCTTAATATATAGAAAAAAATCTTGCATATAGAAAAGACTAAATGAATAGAAAACACCCATTATCCAAACTATGACATGCTGTTAAATGAGTTAGTATGTTAACACATATCTGGAGCAAGCATTGCACAAGGACAATAAGTTTGCCCCAGAATTGAACAGGAGGACAAGAATAGGCTTGTTTGCATTTAGGAAACTATGTAGTACTTTTAATGATCACAAATTGCTCTCCTATTCAAAATAGCATCTTTTTAACAGAAATATTTTTTGGGTGATACTACATGTTTGTGAACCTTGGAACATCATTATCGTGAAAGAATCAAAATTGTTGATAAAGCAAAAGGCAATGGAGGATCATGTGTCTCCACTTGAAGGAAAGTACCCAGGCCAGCCATGTTTTCATTCCTTTCTGGACTCCCTTCCTAACTCTCCAACTTTTTCCATCATGCGATAATAGGTCTTCTTACCCTAGAATTTCATTTTGCTTCTGTGTCCTCCTTACCCCAAAAGTTTACCCTCCTTCTCGCCCTCTCATCCTGGAAGTTTACTTTGCTCTTATAAGTTCCTTGCTTTGATTGGTTGGTTCCTCCTAGAACCTCTTTATTTTTTTTAAAAAAAATTTTCACTGTCTAAATATTTTATTTTTCCATCAACATATAAAAACAATTTTTAACATTTGTTTTTTAACAGTTTGAGTTTCAAATTTTCCCTCCCTCCCTATCCTCCTGCTTGAGAAGGTAAGCAATTTGATATAGATTATACATGTGTAGTCATGCAACACATATTTCCACATTAGCCATGTTGCAAAATAAAACATAGACCAAAAAAACTCCACAAAAAAGTAAAAAAAAAAAAGTATGTTTGGATCTCCACACAGACTCCATCAGTTCTTTCTCTGGAGGTGGTTATTATTTTTTGTCATATGTCCCTCAGAATTGTCTCGGATCTTTGTGTTGCTGAGCATAGCTAAGTTATTCACAGTTGATCATCGTACAGAATTGCTGTTATTGTATATAGTATTCTCCTGGTTCTGCTCACTTCACTTTGCATTAGTTCATGTAAGTCTTTCCAGGTTTTTCTGAAAACATTCTGCTCATCGTTTCTTTTAGCGCAATAGTATTCCATTACAATCACATACCTTAACTTGTTCAGCTATTCCCTAATTGATGGGCATCCCCTCAATTTCCAGTTCTTTGCCACCACAAAAAGAGCTGCTGCAAATACTTTTGTGCCTATGGCTCCTTTTCTTCTTTTTTTTGGTGGGGGTTGGTGGTGCAGGGAATCTCTTTGACTTATTAGTGGTTTTGCTGGGTCAAAGGATGTGCACATTTAAAAAAATACATTTTATTCCCCCCCCCCCCATTACATGTTAAAACAGTTTTTAAATTTTTTTTTTAAAGTTTTGAGTTTCAAATTCTTTCCCTTCCCCTTTCCTGAGACAGTAAGCAATCAGGCATAGATTATATATGTGCAATCCTGTAAAACATTTCCATATTAGTTATTTTGTATTAGAATTCTCAAATAAAGAAAACAATGAAAGAAATAAAATGAAAAATAGCATGCTTCAGTCTGTGTTCCAACTATGTTGGTTCTTTTTTTGGAGGCGGAGAGTATGCTTCATCATTAGTCCTTTGGGATTTTCTTGGATTATTGTATTACTGAGAATAAGCAAGTCATTCTCAGTTCTTCATTGAACAGTATTGCTGTTACTTTGTATAACGTTCTCTTGGTTTTGTTCACTTCACTTTGCATCAGTTCATGTAAGACTTTCCAGATTTTTCTGAAATCATCTTCTTATAGCACAATAATATTCCATTACAATCATATACCACAGCTTGTTTAGCCATTCCCCAATTGATGGGCATCCTTTCAATTTCCAATTCTTAGCTACCACAAAAAGAGCTGCTATAAATACTTTTGTACATATAGGTCCTTTCCCCACCCCCCTTTTTTTTTTGATGTCTTTGAGATATAGACCTAATAGTTTTATAGCCCTTTGGGCATAGTTCCAAATTGCTCTTCAGAATGGTTGGATCAGTTCACAACTCTACCAATAGTGCTTTAGTGTCCCAGTTTTCCCATATACCTGCCAACATTTGTCATTTTCTATTTCTGTCATATTAGCCAATCTGATAGGTGGGAGGTGGTACCTCAGAGTTATTTTAATTTGAGTTTCTTTAATCAGCAGTGATTTAGAGCATTTTTTTATGTAATCATGGCTTTGATTTCTTCATCTGAAAACTGCCTGTTCCTATCCTTTGACTATTTATCCATAATGATTCATATTCTTATGAACTTGACTCAGTAATACTTTCATTTTAAAGAAATTTCCCAGGCAGGCCAGCCCTAAAAGGT
The DNA here is from genome assembly GCF_900497805.2 of Vombatus ursinus. Taxonomy (NCBI): domain Eukaryota; kingdom Metazoa; phylum Chordata; class Mammalia; order Diprotodontia; family Vombatidae; genus Vombatus; species Vombatus ursinus. The sequence goes on from NW_020954723.1 coordinate 16,599,137, forward strand.
TAAGCAACTTGATCAGTGTCATATAACCTGCATGTATCAGCTGTTGGCCTTGAACCCAGGTCTTCCTGGTTTCAAAGTCAGTTCTTTATCCAGTATGCCATGCTGTGTGTGTGTGTGTGTGTGTGTGTGTGTGTGTGTGTGTATGTATGTGCGTGTGTGCCCATGTGCATGCTTGCATGTCTATGTATGTATGCTTTCTTAGGCTTTTAACATACTACTTTTTACTTATTGTTAGATATCCATTGATATTAATGAATTAATGAATTTGCATCATATCATATGTAAGAGTTTGTCAGAGATTCCTTATGACTGAATGGCACATATTTTCATAGTTACAGAGAAAAGTTGGTTTAAATGTAGCTCCAACTGCCTGATGATTTAACATATTAAAACATATTACTTAACAGACTCAGCAAATACATATATTCTTAGTAGTTGTAGCCATTCTAATGGTAAGGAGGAAGAGGCATTTGAACCTATCTTTTCCTTTTCTCTTTCCTCTGTTCTTTTGATTTTAAAGAAGAGTAATAATATTCCTAGATTACATATGCTTGTGAAGTTTCAAATTCATTTACCTCTAAAAATTGCAATAGTATATAATAATCAGCCCATCAGTTGGTCTCTTTTTTTTAATGGAAATATGCACATATTAATAACAGTTTTTTTCTTTAAGATTTAAATATTCCTTGGGGATTTTCCATTAAGGCACTGTGCTGTTGCTATGATTTTAAATGTCTTTAAAGACAATATGAATACCATAGCTGAGCGCCCGATAGCTTTCTGTCTAAATAGCTTTTAGAAAGAAATGGGCTCTAAAAAGGCAAAATAACCAGTGAAATAAATTCATTGGCATTTCATTTCCTCCCTGTTTTAAAAATTCTTTTATTAGGTCAGTTTTTAATATAGTTCTGAATAGCTTGATCTTAGGAAATGGGCCCAAAAGCCTAGTGCTACTGCAAGAAGGATAGTAAATCAACTAAGATTTTTAAGAAAATGACCTGTATTTTCTGTTTAATGTCTTAAATAAAGGCTCCTTCTTGAGTACCACCTGTTCTTTTGTGAAGCATAGTTGAGTTGCCCCATTGTATCATTGCAATATCATGATTTAGATTTGCTTTCCTTCCTTCTCTTTAATATAAGATAAAAATAAATATGGTAGATCAAGGTGATTGAACATTATGGGGCTGGCATGTTTATGTATGCATGTGCAGATGCAAGGAACATCAGGAACCAGGAATTGTATTGAAAGATGGCTATGATTTTTCTAATGAGCATAATAGAAATTTAGTATCTTCATTGTAATTTCCCTTAGTGCCTAGTGTAGTGTGCCCTGCATACAATTATTTTCAAGAATTATTGATTCTTTTATGACTAACATGCGAAACGGTGGTACATCTCATTAAAAAAAGGAGATACTAATTTTTTTTAAAGGTGTGAAGTAGTATTCCAGGGTAAAGAGAAAACTTAGGTATCATAGTGTAACATCTTCCAAGCTGGTTCCTATTTGTGTTCCACATGATAATGACTTGGTCTACAGAGAAAATGTTGATACCAGTGATTGTTTTTTCATTAGATATCAAAAGTACTTAATATGTATAACAGTTTGGAAGTATATAAAAACCTACTTAATTTTGTTTGGTTTGCTCCAAAATTTCCCCTATCTCCTTGATTTCAAGGATATTCCTAGACTTTTCCCCTCTCACCAGAGCAACATTTGTGGGATCCTCCAATATGTTTCAAGTTCAGGAGTATTCTGTCCTAAATTAATTTGAGAAATGTTAGTATAGTGGCCTCTTTGCTGTTCCACAAACAGGATGCTCCATCTTTTGGCCCTGAACATTCTCTCTGGCTTTCTCCTATGCTTCGAATGCTCTCTCTCCTCATCATTCCTGGGCTTCCTTCATGTCCCAGCTAAAATCCCATCTGCTAGAGGAAACCTTTTGCAATCCCTCTTAATTTCAGGGCTTGTCTTCCCTTTCTTTTTTTACTTTCAATTTGTCATGTGTGTAGCTTGTTTGTATGTATTTTCTTGTTGTCTCCCCCATTAGATTGTGAGCTTCCTGAGGGCAGGGACTACCTTTTGAGTCTTTCTCTATCCTCAGCCCTTAGCAGAGTATCTGGCATAAAGTAGACACCTAATAAGTGTTTTTTAATTGTTTATTTTTAGAAAGGATCCATGCAAGTAGTATTAGAAGGATTAGGAAACAGAAATGGAGGAATGTAGGTAGGTAGGTAGATAGATAGATAGATAGATAGACAGATAGATAGATAGATAGATAGATAGATAGATAGAAAGAATATTAAATGCTTGCTGTGTACCAGGTGATGTTTTAAGCACTGGGAAATACAAGTACAAACACGTGAGATAGTCCATGACCTCAAGGAATTTACATCCTAACGGGAGAAGACAAAATTAAAGGGTAACAGAAAGAAAAGGACATGACCCACTATGAAGACTCCAGGGATATAAGAGACTGAAATAGTCTTAGATTAGCTGGTAAAGTATTAGGAAGAGCAAAATATCAGAGATATGAATTTTTTATAAGTTATTGATATTATAAGTTATAGATATGTAGACATACTTTATAAGTTATAGATCACTAAGTGATTATGTTTTTTAAAAAAAATTAAATGTAGAATTCCTTGAAATAGGGAACTATTGTAGGACATTTAAAATATAAACTGATTAAGAATAAAAATTCCAAGTAACCTTTATGGAATAATCAAGACTTGCCCAAAGATAAATTATGAAAAAAGAAAGATTATATCTCTTTTGAAAAAAAAATCTTTCATTCCCCATTTAGTCTGCTTCTTTTTCTTTGCTTCTTTTTCTAACCACTCCATATCCAACCCCACTGAGGGGCAAAGGGTTTGACTCAGAACACTAGGGTACCAAGTTGTGAATGAGCTGGGGAGAAATGAAAACCCAGTCACAGGCAAAAAGGAGGCACTGTGGATGAACTTTCTATCCCAGATACCTGGGGATCATAGGATCATCATTTTAGGAACCTTAGAGGTCATTTAGGCTAATCCCCTGATTTTATAGATGAGAAACTGAAGCCCAGAGAGTTGAAATGAATTGCCCATGCTCCCATAGTAAGTGGTATATCTTGGATTTGAACTCAGGTCCACTAATTTCCAACCTTTGTTCATTCTCTCCTTGATTACTTCCTCTATGGCCAAGTCAACAACCTCTTTTATTCCAGCACCAGAGACGATGTCCTGGAGAAATGACTGCCTTCTGGTGGCTTTGTTCTCCCACAGTCCTCCCTCACTTAATCCAATTCATTTGCATGTCGTGGCATCACCTTCTGGATGTCACGGACCTCTTTGAGAACAACAAAGGACAAACAATGGCCACAACCTTATTAGCGACCGCTCCTTCTGTAACACTATTCCAGGAAAGGCCCAATCATGCTGTATTTCCTTCCCTCCTCTTTAAACACCTCCTCCATAAGTTTCTTCCCTAACTGCTTCCCCCTTTCTATGTATCCCTTACAGTTGTGGAACCAAGATCCATGATCAAATCAATTCTGCCATTCTGCCATTATTCCTGGATGGAGTATGTCAATCTGATCCCTTGCAGCCCCACTCACCATACCTGTAACTTTGCTTACCAATACATCCCTCTCTAGTTACCACTTCTCTATGTATATTGTGTATTCCCCCATTAAAAGGCAAGGTCCATGAGGATAGGGCCTGCTGTTGCTTTTGTATTTGTATCCCCATCCCTTAATATAGTGCTTGACACATACTAAAGGTTTAATGCATTTTAAAAAATTATTCAATCAAGATCATAACTCTTTTTACTCTACCATACTGTCTCTTGGCTCAGGGGGTAGGGAGATCAGAAGAATGGGGAATGGAAGCTGTTTACCAGCTGGATGGGGAAGGAGGGACTTTTAATCAGGTGTGAAGAAGTTGGTTACTGATTTATATCCCCTAGCTTCCATCTAATATCAAATTACTGTTTATGTGAGGGAAAGACAACCAGATGACACACTGTATATTTCTCGTTTTTCAGTTGTTTTCAGCCATGTTTGACTCTTTTTTTTTTTTTTTTTACCTCATTTGGGGTTTTATTGGCAAGGATACTGGAGAGGTTTTCCATTTCCTTCTCTAGCTCATCTTACAGATTAGGAAACTGAAGCAAACAGAGTTAAGTGACTTGTCCAGGGTCACATAGCTAACAAGTATCTGAGACCAGATTTGAATAGCACTCTATCCACTGCATCACTTAGCTACCCCTTTGGGTAGGGTATTGTTACCAAATTCCCCATATTCCACTTGAATTGTTCCTGTATTCTTTTCTCAGTCTCCTTGGTCTTTGATGGAAAGAAGACAATAGGAAGCACTTGGGAGGTAGAGAGGCAAGGTGATTAATACTTCCTGCTTCTTGAGAAGTTCTGTTTTTCCTAGGATTATAATGGTTTCTTTGGTGTGGCATTGTTGAGTTGAAAGAGTACTGGACCAAGGATCAGAAGAATGCTGAGTTCAGATCTTACCTCTGATACACTAATTGTTCCTCATGGGCAAATAAATAATTTAATCTCCATGATTCTCAGTTTCCTCATCCAAAAATGTGGGTTAATATTACACAAGTATCTGATGGGGTTATTTTGAGGATCAAATGAGGTACAATGCTTCAGAATTATCTTTGTTGTTATTTTTATGCCCTGGGACTCCACATGTCTTGGGAAACAACTGGAAGGACACAGCCTATAAACATTTTATATTTGATTAAAGACTCCCATGACCTTTGGTGAGAACCCTTATACCCCAAAGAGAAAGAAAAATCACTTTGTTGTGTTTTCCCTTGGGCATATCAAAAAGCCAGAAAGAGCATTTTTTGTGAAATTGTCGAACTATTAAATACAGTTTTATATATATACATATACATAACATATATATTATATATATTATATATGTATATTTAAAATTTAACAGAGTAGTACCAGTTTTAATCATAATCCTCCTTGTTTGTGTCTCTTTCTGAATGTCTTCTTGCTGTCTTCTGTGGTATTTAAAAAAGTATCACTAAGGCTAGGTTATTATTATTATTATTATTATTATTTTTTTGCATATGTGTTCTGATTCTAATAGGTATGGGAGTTACAGAGTTTCTGGGAACACAACAGTGTTTATATACATTCCAGAATACACAGTCATCATTCCCTAGCTGTTATATGTGTGTGTCTTCTCATCTAAGAGCAACAATATTATGGACTTTCAGGGTAGCAGCAATGTTTCTTACTATATATTTCTTTGCATAAACTCTATTTTTAGCCATATGTATTAGTCAACAAGCATTTATTAAGCACTATGTGTCAAGTCCTATGCTAAACACTGAGGATACAAACAAAGGCAAAAACAAGATCCCAGCCCTCAAGGGACTCATGTTTCATTGGGGGATGACAGTATACCAATAACTATTTTAATGTACATGCAAGAAATAAATAGGTAAGTGGAAGGCGATCTCAGAGGGAAGGCACTGGGGTAGGATGGAATGGACCAGGAAAGACCTCTTGCAGCAGGTCAGATTTGAAATAAGTCTTTACATAGACCAGGGAAGCCAGGAGGTGGAGATGAATCAGGAGAGCCTTCTCGGCCTGAGGGACAGCCAATGAAAAACCACAATGTCAGGAGATGGAATATTTTGCATGAGGAACTGTAAGAAGGCTGATGATTCTAGATCGTAGGATATGAGGAGAGGAGTAAAGTGTGAAAAGACTGGAAAGAGAGGAAAGGGCCAGGTTGTGATGGATTTAAAATGCCAAGCAGGGTATTTTATATTTGAACTAGAAGGTGGTAAGGAATATGTTTGAGAGTCTTCTTTCCTTTAAAAAGTGTATCCTTTTTAACATCAACAATCATGGTTTCCCCATAAATGAACAGAAAAAACAGCAGGTATATGGTGGGGGAAGGAGGTACTAGCTGCTGGGGCACCCGGAAAGGTCTCGTCCGAAATGGGACATAATATTTGGGTAGAACTTTGAAGGAGAGCAGGCATTCCAAGAGGCAGAGGTGAGGAGGAAGTCAGCCTGTGTAAAAGCATGGAGATGAGGGAGGAACTTTGTCTGTGGGGAATAGCAAGTTCAGCTTTGTGGGACTGAAGTGTGCACAAAATACTCCTGACTTGGTGTTCAAGGGGGACTGGCACCTTGGTGAGGGCTTGCCAAGCCCTTTTCAGGTTTGCTCATCCACCATTGGTGTCTACCCCAGCTCTCACCTGTGTCACAAGAAATGGTAGCATGTGCAGTGGCAACGCCTTGCTAAACTGTCTTGACAGACAGGCTAGCCAGGAGGAGGGTAACTGACGGGCCTCAAATCCTTTGTTGAGTTAGTGGGGTGTCTACCCCAAGCACGTGAAGACTTCCTCTGGCAGAAAGGGAAGATGAGAACAGTTCCTTCAAACAACCATGAAGGCAGCTGAAGCAGACTCTGTGGAGGACTTGGAGCTTGGTCAGACATCAAACACGCCAAATTCATACACTGCATCTTGGGCCGTCGCCATTTGTCCTGACTTTTGTCTTTGCCACTGGGACTTCAATGACTCTGGAAGAGAGAGAGAAGCTAATGAATTTGTACAACCCTGCCTCACTTAAATACAATTTATGCACAAGTCAAGACATCCCCCTGTGATGTCATTGGTCCTTCTCAAAAACAAAGGACAAACAACAACAACAACAACAACTATAACCATGACACAAAAGTCTCTTTATCCTTAAAGTTCATTCTTACACTGAATTTATCGCACTAGAAGTACACTCAACTCCTTCCTTTGATTGGCTGTTTGCTTCCAGAACCTCCATTTTAAGGAAACTGGCCATTCTTCACTGTATGTGACTCTCTCTCTGTGTAGCGCCTTATCCCTAAGCCCCACCCCTCCCTTTTCAGCTGACTTTCATGTGTTTTCCTTTATTAGAATGTAAGCTCCTTGAAGGCAGGTATTGCCTTTCTTTTTGCTTGTTTTTATATGCCCATTGTTTAGGATTATGCCTGTCACAGAGTAAATTCTTAATAAATGCTTTTTTATTTGATTTAATTTGTATAATAAATCTGGAAATGCAGTTTGGGTCTAAGTTGTGAAGGACTTGAAATACTTAACCAGAAGAGTTTGTATTCTATCCTAGAAGTAATAGAGAGCCACTAGAATATTTTTGAGCAGAGGTGTGGTTTGGTCAGACCTGTTAGATCACTCCAACAGATGTCTGGAGGTTGAATTAGAGAAGGGAGATATTACAGTTAGGAGGCTATTACTAATTTTAAGTGAGGTGGACAAAAATGGGGGTAGTGTCAGTAGATCAGTCAGTGGAAAAATGCAAGCGATGTTATGAAGGTTGTAATGGCAAGATCTGGCATGAGTGAGAGGATGTAAAGGCTGACTCTGAAGTTGTGAATCTGGGTAACTGGAAGGATGGTAGATGGTAGATCCTTCAGGAGAAATAAGTAGGTTCAGAAGAGGAGTGGATTTTGGATGATGGATAATGAATTCTGTTTTGGACATGTTGATATGAAATGCTCAAATAGGTAGGTGGTAAGGCAGGACTGGTGCTTAGGTGAGAGGCTAGGTATATAAATCTAGGAGTTATCTGGGTAGAGATAATTGAACCCATGGGATCTATAAGGTCACTAAGAGAGATTGGAGAGATCTTAGAATCTTGTAATTGTGGGATTGAATTTTGGAGCATAAAAGTACATTTTATCTTATTATCTTCTAGCCAGTTGATTTTTTTTTTCTTTTTGGATCCTGATGCTTCCATCCAGTGTATTAGCTCTTCTACTTAGTTTTGTGCTGCCTATAAATTTGATAAGCAGTTTATAGCTATGTCTTTATCCCACTCATTGTCATAAACAGCACAGGGCCAATCTATATACCTGAAGCACTCCACTAGAGATGTCCTCCACTTTGAAAATCAAACCATTAATAAGTAGTTACGGGCCATTCAGCCAGTTCCAAATACTCCTAAATGTCTTTTAACTCATCCTATATCTCTATATCTTTTCTACAAGAATAGCATTAGATACTTTGACAGATGCTTTACAAAAATCAGGTTGCTTTGTATATACGGGATTCCTCTGATCTACCAGTCTATTAAACTGTTAAAAAAAAGGAAGTAAGATTTACTTGTCATGACTTGCTTTTGGGGAAGCTGTGCTTGCTTTTTGGGATCAGTGCTTCTTTTTTAGTTATTCAATGATCATCCCTTTAGTAATGTTTTAGAATGTTGTTAGGAATTGAAGTCAAGCTCGCTGACCTATAGTTTAAAGCCTGTTCTCTTATCTGCCTCCTTTTTTTTGAAAATTGGGACAATATTTTTTTTATCTGTCTCTTTTTTTTTTTAAATTGGGACAGTGTTTTTCCTCTTTAAGTCTTGTGGAACTTCTTCCAACTCTATGATACGTCAAAGACAACTGACATTAGCTCAGCCAGTTAAGTCATGTGCCAGTTAAGTCAGTAATGAAAGGTGCGTCAAAGACAAACTTCGTTCACTTTGCAATTTTGTCTAGTGTTGTTTATTTTTGGTTGCTTGATGATATGGGTTGACTATGTTGGGAGTTAACATAAATATTTAAGAGTAGGAACCATCAGTGTAGGAGGCATTTTAGAGTACTAGAATTAGAATCAGAATGACCTGAATTTGAATAATCCCTTCTCAGACACTAGCTGTGTAACCTTGAGCAAATCATTTAATTTAGTTTCCTCTGCAGGGAAGTGGGGTAATAATAACGCCTATCTCACTGGGTCATTGTGAAAATCAAAATGAAATAACATATGTGAAGTGATTTATAAAACTTACTGTTAGCTACTATTATTGTTGTTGTTGTTATATTTGTTTAAAAAAATCTATTCCCAGGGGACTTTGACTTTTAACTTCCAAGTTTCTTAGTTTCTGAACCCCCTCTCTTTGACTCTGGATCGCCACTTTGCCTGGCTTATTTTTCCACTCCTGCCTTTGGGGACTGATACTAGAGGGAGTAAGAATAGATTAGTTAGTGATCACTGTATGGCAAAGTTAGTTAGAAAATACTTTATGGAGAAGCGGAGTGTTGAACTAGTCTTTGAAGTATTGGGATTTAGCAAAGAGGAGGACCAAAGAAATTCCAACTAGACTGAACAGTAAGATTGAGGGCATAGAGGAAGAGACCAGCTCTGAGCATGTGAGGGAGACAGTGATAAATTTGACCTGGTAGAGGAGATGAATCGGGTTGAGCAGTAAAAGATGTGAGAGGGGGCCCAGTGATGGAAGGCTTTGAATGGATAAATATAGTAATTGATGAAATATTAGAATGAATACTATTTACTGGATTTATAACTCATGAATTTGTGCCATATAAAAAGTTAATTTCTAAAAGGAAAAAGGTTGAAATGGAGTTTGGAAAACAGGAAAATCTTGTTGCCAGTGATCATAAAGTCTTTGACTTGACTCCATAAAAAGAAATGGATTCTAAACCATGCAAGAAAAACAGGTTAGAGCTGGAGAAGTGTGATGAAGAGGTAAAATAGGAGAAGCCTGGGTATTTATATGTTCCGTAATGCAAGTAGATACACATGAATGAAACATATATGTGACAAGGAGCATCCATAATAATATTTTGAGAAAGTGCTCAAAGATTTAAGGTCAAAAATCTTCTTTGCAGGAAGCAGAAAAGAAGAAGACAAGCAAAACTAGGTTATTTATGCTATACGAAAAATACGAGAAGTAACAAAAATCAGAATAAGTTAATGCTATCTCAAGATTATAAGGGGATAAAAAAGGCTTTTTATTCAGGCACTTGAAGGGTAACATGTAGTTTCCCTTTGTTTTTTGCTTTGTTTATTCATGGAAACTTTTAATTTTTTTCTCGTTTAAAATGCACTGTATAATTATCTGCCTCCTTTGAAAAATCTGTGCCCTTTTAAAATCATGTTCACTTTTGAATATATCTCTTCTTTCCTCACCCAGTAATCCTTTCTTTGTAACAAGGATTTAAAAAGAGAAAGGAGAAAAAAAGTTTAGCCAAACCAACACATCAATTACCTTTAACTGCATCTATGCCCCTAATCTTCCACTTCTGCAGTGGAGGGAGGGAGGCACATTTTCTTAACTCTTCTTCAAGACTGAACTTGGTCATTATAATTATACAGCACTCAGATTTGCCTTCTTGTTACCCCATCCCATACCCCCCCCCCTTTTTTTTGTTATTGTAGGGAAAGGGGTTGGATTGGTATATAGAATTCCCAGGTGAGGAAACTCCCTCTACCGTTGCAGGTTGGGACCTTCTCTGTTACTTGCAGTCTTAAAGAGCTGCCTAGAGGAAAGGCTAAGTGTCTTGTCTTGGGTCTCATAGTCAGTATGTGTCAGCTCGCTTCAAGGCCATCTCTTTATCAACTATGCCGTGCTGCTTCTTATAAACTGTTGTAATCATTATGCATATTATTTTTTTGCTTCTACTTATTCACTACATCAATTTATGTAAGTTTTCTCATGCTACTCTGATAGCACATATTTGCTCTTTCATATGACACAGTCATATTCCATGCATTCATTTAACCGATTCCCCAGTTCTTTATTTCTGCAAAAATGCTGCTCTGAATATTTAAGTATATGTGGCACCTTCCCCCCCTCCTCGTTTGTAATCTCCTTAATATCTCTGGGTCATAGGATATGGACATTTTATTTTATTTTAATTTTTTTTTAATTTTTAACGTGTTTTTAAAACACGTTTGGGTTACATATTTTCTCCCTTCCTCCCTCCCCACCAACCCTCATTGAAAAGGCAAGCATCTCGGTACAGGTTATAGATGTGTAGTCACGCAAAACACTTCCACAGTAGTCCTGTTGTGAAAAACTAAGTGTATTTCCCTTCATCCTATCCTACCCCCCATTTATTCTGTTCTCTCTTTTGACACTGTCCCTCCTTAGAAGTGTTTGCTTTTGATTATCCCCTTCCTCAATCTGTCCTCCCCTCTATCAACCCCCTGCTCTCTTGTCCCCTTCCCCCCTTATTTTCCTGTAGAGTAAGATAGGTTTCCATACCCCATTGTGTATGTTATTCCCTCCATAAGCCAAATCCTATGAGAATAAGATTTACTCATTCCCTCTCACCTTCCCCCATTTCCCCTTCACTGTAAAAGCCTTTTCTTGTCTGTTTCATGTGAGATATTTTACCTCATTCTACTTCTCCCTTTCTCCTTCTCCCAGTATAATCTTCTCCCACCCCTTAATTTTATTTTCCAGATATCACCCCTTCATCTTAAACTCACCCTGTGTCCTCTATCTATCTATCTATACAAACATATAATTTTTTCCCTCCCACTACCCTAATACTGACAAAGGACTCATGAGTTACAAATATCATCTTTCCCTGCAGGCATGTAAACAGTTCAACCTTAATAAGTCTCTTATGATTTCTCTTTCCTGTTTACCTCTTCCATGTTTCACTTGAGTCTTGTATTTGAAGGTCAAATTTTCTATTCAGCTCTGCTCTTTTCCACAGGAATGCTTGAAAGTCCTCTATTTCATTGAATGACCATTTTTTACCCTGAAGGATTATACTCAGTTTTGCTGGGTAGGTGATTCTAGGTTGTAGTCCTAATTCCTTTGCCCTCTGGAATATCATACTCCATGCCCTCCAGACCCTTAATGTAGGAGCTGCTAAATCTTGTGTTATCCTGATTGTGTTTCCACAATACTTGACTTGTTTCCTTCTGGCTGCTTGCAATATCTTCTCCTTGACCTGGGAATTCTGGAATTTGGCTACAACATTCCTAGGAGTTTTCCTTTGGGGATCTCTTTCAGGAGGTGATTGTTGGATTCTTTCAACTTCTATTTTGCCCTCTGGTTCTAAAATAGCAGGGCAGTTTTCCTTGATAATTTCTTGAAAGATGATGTCTAGGCTCTTTTTTTGATCATGGCTTTCAGATAGTCCAATAATTTTTAAGTTCTGTCTCCTGGATCTATTTTCCAGGTCAGTTGTTTTCCCAATGAAATATTTCACATTCTCTTTTATTTTTTCATTCCTTTTGATTAGTGTTATAGTGCCTTGATTTCTCAAATTGTCCTTATCTTCCCATTTCTCCATTCTAATTTTTAAGGAAATATTTTCTTCAGTAAGCTTTTGGACTTCCTTTTCCATTTGGTTAATTTTGCTTTTAAGGGCATTCTTCTCCTCATTGGCTTTTTGGACCTCTTTTGCCGTTTGGGTTAGGCTATTTTTTAAGGTACTATTTTCTTCAGTATTTTTTTGGGTCTCCTTTAGCATCACTCTCAGTTTTTCCTCTTCTTCTCTTACTTGCTTCTCAAAATCCTTTTTGAGCTCTTCCATGGCCTGGGACTGATTCATATTTTTCTTGGAGGCTTTGGATGTAGGAGCTTTGGCTTTGTTGTGTTCTTCTGGTTGTATGTTTTGATCTTCTTTGTCATCAAAGTAAGATAATATAGTCTGACTCTTTTTGCGCTGCTTGCTCATGATCCCAGCCAATTACTTGAGTTATAAACTCTTTGTTAAGGTAGGAGTCTGTTTCCAGTGTGGAGAATGTATTGTCCCAAGTTTCAGGGGTTTTGTGCAGCTATGTTCAGAGATACTTCTAGGGACCTGTAAATTTTCAGTTCTTCCAAGGTGGTATGATCAAGGGTGAGGTGTTTACTCCTTTCCTGGCCTGTGCTCTGGTCTATGAGCACTCTTTCCTGTCTTGGAACTGTGAGGAGAGTTTCCTCTCCACAGCCACTACAAGCTCCACCACGCCAGTACTCCTCCTTGCCGCAGGACCACCACCCAGAACTGTGACCGAGATCCAAGCATGGGCAAAGCAAGAGAATCCTGCACCAGCAGAGAGATCCCTGCAATCCCCCTCTGATCAGCCACTCGATTCCCCCTCAGTCTGTGGGCCGGAAGCTCAGGAGGCAGCCACTACTCCTACTGAGCTCAAGGACTGGAGCTGAGACCACCGGCTTCTCTCTCTCCCCACTGACACAGACTTTTCCCACTGACCTTCCAAGTTGTCTTTGGCGTTTGTGGGTTGAGAAGTCTGGAAACCACCACAGCTGCCCACGGTTCAGCCCTCTGAGGCCTGCTCCAGGTTTGCTGTGGCCTGCGCGCCCACACTGCACTGCGCTTCTCTCCCCACCTGGTGTGATATGCCTTTCTGATCAACGATCCAGGCTGTCTTGGGCTGGAAATTTGTTTCGCTCTGTGTTTTTGTGGGTTCTGCTGCTTTAGAATTTGTTTAGAGCCATTTTTTTTATAGGTATCTGGAGGGGTTTGGGGGAGAGCTCAAGCAAGTCACTGCTTTCCCTCCTCCATCTTGGCTCCCCCCCCATATGAACATTTTAGTTGCTTTCTTAGTCTAATTCCACATTGTTTTCCAGAATGGTTGGACCACTTTACAGGTCCAGCAAAAGCATGCCTGTCTTTATGTAGCCCCTCCAACATTAACAGCTTCCATCTTTTGTTATTAAGCATTCAAACATACTTGCTTATTGATTTGCTAGTCTACTAGGTCTGAGATGAAATATCATAGTTATTTTAACTTATATTTCTCTTATTACCATTAATCCAAAGCAGTCTTTAATATGGTTGTTAATAGTGTGAAATTCTTCCTTTTGAGAAAGCTAGGTGGTGCAGTGGATAGAGTGCTGGTCTGAAGTCAGGAAGAACTGAGTTCAAATTTGACCTCAGACTATTATTAGCCGTGTGACCCTGGGCAAGTCATGTAACATCTTTGCCTCAGTTTCCTCAACTGTAAAATGGATATATAACAGCACCTACCTTCCAAGGTTGTTGTAAAGATCAAATGAGATAATCTTTGTAAAGCCCTTTTTACATTGCCTGACACATAAGTAGGTGCTATATAAACCCTTCCCCTTGAGAAATGTTTGTTTATATCCTTAACTACTTATATACTGAGGAATGGCTCCTGATCTCAGACATTTGTATTAACTCCCTTTATGTCTTGAATATCAGACCCATACTAAATATATAATATGTGTATGTATGTACACACATTATTATGTATATATACACATAAATATGTATATATGTCTACATACACACATATATATGTGGTTGCCTCAGGGCATTTTATGAAACAAAGACTTTTGACACGACAACCTGTCTCTCCTGACTTTTATGGCAAGTGCTGCTTCCTTGGTCCTCTTATTTTGTTTTCTGTGGTAGGGCGGTGTGGAACTCATATGGAAGTGGGGCCACTAAACCATAGATGAAGATCTACCACAGATTGACTTAGAAAACCACATGTTAACATGATCTATATTCTATTTTTATTTTATTTTCATTTATTTATTTATATATTTTGAGCAGCTAGGTGGTACAGTGGATAGATTGATTGCTAAGCCTGGAGTCAGGAAGACTCTTCTTCCTGAGTTCGAATTTGACCTCAGACACTTACTAGGTATGTGAGTCTGGGCAAGTTGCTTAACCTTGTTTGCCTCAGTTTCCTCTGTAAAATGTATTGGATAAGAAAATGGCAAACCACTCCAGTATCTCTGCCAAGAAAAGCCCAAATGGGGTCACAGAGAGTTAGACACAACTGAAAAACAACTCAAAAACAAACAAAAAAAAATCTTTATTGATTTTGCTAACTATTTACCAGGTACATTTAAATATTCTTCTGACAGCCCTCAGGTGTGTTGCTCAACCGGTGGCCCATGTTTGATACCTCTGCTCCACAGAGCTATAGTTAAAAGGTGCAAGGTCACTTAATCTAGTGAAAGCCTCAAACAGTTAAGGAGCCCTGACCAGTTCTGGTGGGAACTTCAGCATTTAGTCTATATTTTTGCCTTTCATCATGTTAGGATAAACTCTCAAGAAACCTTATGTGAGCCAGAAATGTGGAGAGCCACACTGGAACAATGTCTGGAAGCCAGACATTTTTATCTAACTTATGTAACATGAACAAGTAAAAATTGGTTTACAGAAGAGAAGTCTCAAGTTAAAAGTGATGACTATTATAAAGGAACCTGACTGAAAAGAGAGGAGATAGGGTCAGCCTTGTGATTTTTCTTGATGACCTCAGCAAGGGTGGTGCAAATATTGTATTTTGGGGCAATGCTTTGTGTGGCACTGTGTTCGCAACTAGGACAGTTTCAAAACAAACACAATAGATATGAAAAATAGCTAGACCAGGAAAGATTCTATGAGGAAGGATGGAATAAACTGTGGTAGCTCCAGCTGACAGGAGTTGTGATATATGCTATATGACAGATGGTAGGTAGCATAAGTATTAGTCATGTTGTCCATTGCAATGGCTGGTGGGTCCCATTACATCTCCCACCAGTACCCTTCAGTCTACTTCTTTGGCCTTGGGCTCTTTGTAAACTAGAGCAAGGTCAGTCTTCAGTCTATCTGCAATTGAAGTCACTTTTATCTCCACCAGCACCAGGTGATATAATAGTACAGGTCTTTGACTCATCATTGTCTTCCTAATCTTCTTCCATTACTGCTGGCTCTGCTTAATCAAAAAACCCTGACTGCCATATCCAATATCCAAGATATTGGATGGAATAGTTTTGTTTTTCCTCCTCATGTTACACCTTTAACTTTTAATTCCTTCTAGCCCTGTGAAATCCAGAAACTTTTCTGTCTCTTGAAGATACTACATCTCTGGTGACATTCTCTAGTGCTGGAATTCCTTTTTTGGTTTTCATTCCCTAATGCCTGGAAGTAGGGATGAGGTGGGAGAGGTTAGCATGCTTCTTGTTCCTTATTACCATTTTCAGAACCTGTATGACTTTTTATCTAGTAACCTCTCCATTCACACATATAACCTTATTCAGATTCTAATGACTTCTCTGCTGACCCCCGGGTCATTCTCTTCTTTTTTCTCAAGGAGTTCAATAACTAGCTCATAATAATTTTTACCCCACTCTTGTCTTTCTGGAATTCAGTTTACTGTTGATGTCCCTTCAAATATTCTTGCATCCCAGTTTATCAATTTCAGTTCTAAAGATCTGTCCCTTTGTATCACCCACCTTAGCCACATACAGGGATGGTCCTACCTTTGGGTATGTCATCACCCGTAAGGATTCCACTTTCATTGTCCATAACACTGAAATTCCTCCCTCTGATCTTGAGCTTCTGTCTTCTCTGGATTTCTATTCGGTTTTTACTGCAGCCCCTTGCTGCTTTGCCAAGCTTTGGATTTATTTTCCTTTCTTTAAAATCTTGACCGTTTAGTTAATCGGCTCAAATTTACACTGTCCTTGACCTTTGAAACCCTTGCCTTGTTGTCTCATTACTGATCATCCATTTGTAAACTCCACCCCTGGACTGTTCCCACAATCTATCTTGCTAGTTCTTGCTTGAGTGCTGTTGTACGTTGCTATAGGGAATTGCACAGTTGTGTTGACTGGGTCTACTAACAATTTGTTTTCCAGTCTTAACTAGTCCCTCAACTATATATCCTCCTGCAAATGACTCTGTATCTACATTTCTAGTCCCGTGTCTCCAACTGTCTGCTACGCATCTTCACCTGCTTGTCTCATGGACTTCTCAAGTTCACCATACTTGAAACAGAAACACACACACCTCCTCTTACTTTCTGTATTTCTCATGAGCATGAATTAATTCTTCCGGTCATTCACGTTCACGTCCTTGACTTGTTTCACCTTTCTTTACCTCATGCCCTGCACATTCCAGCCCTTCTTACTGTTTCTCTGTGTCTTTCCACAGGTGATGTCCCCCATGCTCGGAATGGGCTTCCACTTCCATTTCTACCCCCTCAAAGTCATAGGTTCCTTCAAGGCCAAGCTAAAATGCCACGTCTTTTCAGAGCCGTTCACTGCTTCCTCAGTCCTTAGTTCTCTTCTCTATTCTCACCTCACTACCAGTCCCTTCCAAATCACTTTAGTTTTTAAAATTTGTATGTATCTGGCATTTTTTAAAAATCTGAGAACATGCTGTATTTTCTTAGCATAACATAAGCTTCTTGAGGAGAGGGCCGATATTACATCTTTTAGAAATTTGTATCTTGGACATGCCAGCATAATGCCTGGCCTATAGGAGGTGCTCAGTGTGTATATGTTTGCTGACTTGTTTTCCACCTTACAGTTTTCCTTCTTATCTTAGCTATACTGATTTTATTCCTACATTAAAAATTTTTTAATATCATTAAAATTATGTTTTATCTTTGTTTTTGATTATCATTATCTTTGGTTAGAAATTTACTACTAGTCAGAGTTGTCAGATTATTAATCAGATTAGGTAATTGAGTCACCTCTATTTATTTTCCTCTAATTTTAAAGCTTTTTTATGTTTAAGCAGAGTGTTGATAAGATAATGGCACTAATTCCATGTTCCAATGGGGGAAAAATATGCTAACAATTCTGTCTTAATAATATATACTTAAGACCCTCAACCAGGAATTAGCCACTGTGAGTGTATCTGGTCAGGTTGCTTTTATGTCCATTTACTAACTTACTGCCTATTTATAAGTGAACTTTTTACTTGAGAAGGTTCTATTATGTATAAAATACGTATGTGAAAGATAAAAAGACAATTTTAATGGAAGATAAATTGAGAAGACCTGGAATCTTCTAATATAAATGAGCAAGCAGAAGAGGAAATCAGAGAACTCTTGCAAAATCATAGTTTATTATTATATTTGTGTATTTAGGTGCAATTTCAAATTGTTATTTGTTATTGAAGACCTAGTTTCTTTTGAATCCATATTTCTTCACACACATTCATATATATATATATATATATATGTACTTATATACACACATGCATAGGTATATGTACATGTGTATATATGGGTATATACAATGTGTATGTGTTTGTATGCATATATATATGTATATATAGCTATAGCATCTCTTGAAAGTGCACTCAGACTGTAAGAGCAGTGGGCAGGAGCATTCTCCCTTGAAATCTTTGAAATTCTGAAGTATGTCTAAATTGCTTGCAAGAAAAGATAGAAAATAAAACATTTTATTTTAATTATTTAAGCAGTATTTAAGCTTAGTTCAATTTATATAACATCTGTTCTGTATTCACTGAATGTGTAGCTAAATGTAATAATTTCCAGAGAAGAAAAATAAATGATAAAGATTCAGATCAGGAAAGGTTGTTTCTGATGACCACATCTCTAGGAATTGAAAGAAAATTATTTACTGCTTAGTTTACAGATTGTGTACAACACAAATATCCATTTTATTCCTAGTCATCTATGCCTTTTCTTAGTAAATACTACTGACTTTAATGATTGAATATATATGGAACCAAACTATGACAAATATTCATTTTTTCCCCTTCAATTCAAGGCTCTGAGAAAACAGGATGCTAAAGCTAGTGAAAATGAGGGATTGATGAAAACTAAATTAAGACAATCTGAACGTGAAAAGATTAAGGTAAGAATTTTAAAACCTTTTTGATTTTTTGAAGAGCGCTAACCGTTTGTTGAGACAGTATCTGCTTAAAACCCATGTGCTGAGATCATTGGCTGGAAGAAAACACAGCTCTTATTTAGTTGCTGATGTACATAGATTCACTTGGTTAGGTAACAATGTCTCTAGTTTGAAGAGTTGCTATGGTCTGCCAAGCTGATATTGGGGGAAGATGTGCTTGTCTCCTGGTTATCTGGGGCTGCTGCTCTCGTCTTTTTTGTAGTTGAATTAAACATTACCATTGCATAGAGTGATCAAAGAGTGATTCTGCCTCAGATATAGGAATGGCTCTTTGAAACTTTAGTGCTTTATGTGTATTTTTAAACTATAGAAGGAAGGTCATTTAATTGTGAAAATAAAGCAAAAATTCTCAGAAACAACAGGAATTAAAGACTTATTATGTGCAGGGCACTGTTCCTAGACACTAGAGATACAAAGAAAAAAATTTAGAGCAGACCATACCCTTAAGGAGCTTTCATTATGCTGGAGTTGATTGTAGTTACTGGGAAACATATTTATTCCTATTACCTAAATTTCTTTTACCTATTACTAAATTTCTTAGTTTGAAAAAGAGTACAGCTATTCATACTTGGTAAACTCTTTGTTCTTGAAGGTTCAGTTGCTTTCATGCTAACTTATCTCAGTGCTCTGGGTTATGTCTGTGAATGTGTGGGTGATATTGCTAAGAAAATCTGAAAACAGGAGCATTTTTACTTAGAACTTAGATTTTGGATTAGCTCCTTTTATGATGATAATGTTGTAAAGAAAGGAGGAGATTAAAGAAATGCATATTAAATAGATTAGTTATATCAGCCTTTATTCTAATGCCATTCCATGTGATTAAATAAAAAAAAGTCTTGAAGTTTTTTTTTTTAGTAAGCAATTATTTGTATTTCTCACAAGCAATTTGTTCTTAACTCTAGATTTGGGACATCCACTGAAAGCTTTTCAGTTTTTTTCCCCCTCCTCTTATATTATGCCAACAATGATTTAGTTCTCTGCAGTTCCACTGAACCTTCAAATTTCTTTTTTATCCCTTTTTGAAACCTTAGGTTGAGCAGCAGTTGGAAACATCCCGAAGGCTGTTGGCACAGTCAGAAAGCAGTCGAGAATCACTTTTACTTCAGGTAAATCTATGTAAGCTATGAAAATCTTTTATATTAAACTGTGATTGAGTCCCTCTGTACTATTAGTCCTTTAAAATATGTGAACAAACAAACACACTTGGTATCCTTAGACTTTTTCCCCCTTGAATGTATTAGCATACATAAACATATGATGGTTCAAGAAAATTCAGAGTAAGCTGGTAAAAGACATAGGCTCCTACTGTGACAATGTGTCTTGCTGATTACTACTCACATTTATTTCTACTTAACATCTCTTTTTGGGATGGGAAATGTAAAAGTAGACTGGATCTATTTGATAAACTTTCCCTGGGAGCTTAATTTTATTTCAAGAGGCAGTGGAGAATGAAGGAGGAAGTAAAAGATATAAAGTAGACATTTGTAAGTTGGGGTAACTTTGAATGCATCACTATGCTAAACTCAACTTTTCAGGTGCCATTTGCCCTCTTTTAAAGAAAGATAAGCCTTAATTTTTAAATATTACATTTTCTAGCCCATTTTTTCCATAATGAGAATTGGGCTCTTTTTTATATTTAAAATTCAGTAACTTTAAATATCTGTATTAATTCCATTGGGTAAGAAATGTGCTTTTCTAATTGCCTTTCTGTCTGTGTTTAATACCAATGGTAATTATACTGTATTCTGTTATGAGGTACATATTACATAATGTTCTGTAGACATTGATGCCAAATGTCATCACTATAGAAGAGGATTGTTATATCTTGACAGTAGACCTGTAAATATAGTATAGATCCTGTCATGGTGGGCAGTGTTTAAAATGTCCATTGATTTTTCTTTGATACAAAGACCATATAAAACCAGTGTTACCTTGCAAGGAATTGAAGAAATGGTCCTTACATTCACTCTTTATTCCCTTTCTTGTTTTCACTCTTTAAAAATTTAAATTGGAAAGTTTATACTTGGTATCCAACTCTGTGATGGTGCCGTTAGAACACTGGTCATCACTGATTTGCATTTGTGGAAATAAGAAATTTAGGTCTTAAGACTATTTCTGTGCCTATAATTCACCCTTTTTCAATGACCAGTCAAAACTTTTTTATTATATGTTTTACTGGTAATTACTGAACAAGCATTTATTGAGCACCTACTATGTTCCAGCACTCTCCTATGTCTCTTGTTCCTTTTTCTATGGAGCTTATGTTTTACTGCAGTATCTGCAAAATAGATATAAGGAAATTTTTGAGGAGGAATAGACAAGTAGCCAGGGTGGGGGTAGAAATCAGGAAAAGTCTTATGTAGAAAGGGGTATTTGAGCTGAATCTGGAAGGAAAGTAGGAATTCTATGAGGCAGAGAGGAGAGGAGCATTTGTTTCAGGCAAGATGGATAGCTACTGCCGAGGCCTGAAGATGGAAGATAGAGTGTCAAATCTGAGAAACAATAAGATGGTCAGTGTGACTGGACCATAGAATTCACAAAGGGGAGTTACATATAATAAGGCTGAAAAGATAATTGAAGTGAGGTTGTGAAGAACTTTGAATGCAAAAAGGAGGAATTTATACTTGATCATAGATGTGATAGGGAGCCAACAGAATTTTTTTGAGTAGGAGAGTGATGTAATAAGACCTACATTTTAGAGAAACTACTTTATAAGCCCTGATGAGGATGGTTTGGAGTAGGAAGAGTCTCAGGGAAGAGATGTTACAGAGAAATGTAGAGAAATATAGAGAAATACACGGATATTAAAGAGAAAGAAATAGCTAGATTTGACAATTTGGTAGATAAGGGGGGATGGGGGGAGAGAAAGCAAGAGCAAGAATGAGAGAGAGAGAGAAAAAGAGACAGAGAGAGAGCAAGAGTGAGAGAGAGAGAGAGGGAAAGAGAGGAAGAAAGAGAGAGAGAGAGAGAGAGCAAGGGAGGGGGAGAGAGAGAGAGAGAGATCGAGCTGAGGCAACTATGTGGCATAGGTGATAGAATGCTAGACTTGGAATCAAGAAGGTGAGAGTTTGAATCCTTTCTCAGATGTTTATTAGCTGTGTAATCCTGGGCTAGTCATTTAGGTTCCCTCAGCCTCAGTTTCCTCATCTGTAAAACAAGGAAGATAATAGCAGCTACCTCACAAAGTTGTTCTGAGGATCAGATGAAAGAACATATGTAAAGGATTTGGTAAACACTGAAGTACTATGTAAGTGCTCACTATTCTTATTATATCATTATTAAGAGTCAAAGATAAGATCCCAAGATTGTAAACCTGGGTGCTAGAAGGTTGGTGGTGCCTTGAATGGTAATAAAGAAGTATTGAAGAGAGGCAGATTTGTGAAGAAAGATGAGTTCTGTTTTGGACATGATGAATTTGAGATGCCAATGGGACATCTTGTTCAAAATGTTCCCTAGGCAAGTGGTGCTGGTGGGACTGGAACAAAGGAGAGAGATTAGGACTTGGATCACTGCTTAGAGGTGATAATTGAATCCATAGGAGGCAGGGGGTGGAACACTTCTAGTTAAAAGTTATGTTATGGAAGATGTTCAAACAAAGGATCTGAAAAAGACAAGCAGGAGAGACAAGAGAACACCACACTAAAGGTTACATATGTGTATTTATAGTTATGCACATGTATAATATATATCTATAAAATTACAAATTCTATATACACATATATAGCATACACGTATGCATGCTCATTTTAGTAAATGTTTATATTTTTAGCAAGCAATTTGTTCTTACTGTGTGGTTTACTTGCTTTATCTCATTTGTCTTCTGATAATCCTATAAGCTAGGTAAAAAAAAAGTATTTATCATTCCTTTTTTATGTATGATGGAAACGAGACTCAGCAAGGTTGAGTGACTCATCCAAGGTCATACAGTTACAGAGCCAGGAATGTAACTGAGGTCCCTTGACTTCAGGTCTAGTGTATGCTTTCTACTACATCATTTATAGTGGAATCTACATTGTAAAGGGACTATAATGGAGTCTGTAGTAAATCTCTCAATTTAGTAATCACTTGTTTTATACAGAGCAACGCTCTAGGTGCTATAGGAAGACACCGAAGAATTGGAGAGATTAATCTTTAAATTCAAAGTGCTTCTAAGCTAAATAGATAGCTAGGACATCTACAAATATAAGAGGAGAAAATCTAAAAATTATAATACAAACAAAAGTCTTACATGGGGATGAATATTGAAGGAACAGGCAAAGTTTAATCAAGGGAGATTTTCTAGAACTCAATGTTTATGGCATGATAGACATAGGTTGTCAAAGAGGAAGGAGAAAGGCAGTTTGTACGCTAGCAAGAGCTAGGAAGTTAGGGTACAATAAAGAGACTGAAGAGAAGAGATCATAGTGAATGTTAAGAAAGGAGGCTATGTAGTTCCTTTGAAGTAGACCTTTTATACACAGAGTTGGTAATAATTTATAAATTTAGTAAATTTCTTTTCTGCTTATGGAGTTTAATGAAGTATATTATTGTTGTTGTTTTTGCCTGCATTTAGGTAGAAGACCTGCATGCTCAGCTCTTGACATATCAAGCACCACAGATTTCTAGGCAACAGAAAAACCAACAGAATGAGCATGGAGATGACAGGAGGCTTAGAAGAGGTATACTTTGCATTTAAAATCCTTTCTCCTAGGCATGTTTGTTTGGAAAACAATCTCTGTTCTTTCATAATGATAATTTTTTGTACTCTCAGTTCTTATCCTAACTGCCACCAACAGGCAGGTAAGTCCAAGAGTTCTGGCAGAGTTATCACCACCCTGATTGCTTGCAGCCAACCCCACCAACCGCCACCACCAGGGCAGGTAATTCAGTTTAGCTTAAACAAGCTCCCTCACCCTCAGGGAGAAAAGAACACATAAGATGTTCCAGTTAAACTACCATTTCCCTGAAGATCCCAATGGAGATAGCCTTGGGAATAGCAGTGTTCCTAGCCCACGTGTGGTGGCCATCATTAAGGAAGCAATTCCTGTGGAGATGTGGGCTAGCAACTGCTTTTGTGGGCCTTGGAGGCACAGATATGAAGATTCAGAAAAACAAGTTCTTGACATCAAGTCCTTAGCACAATCAAAATGATATGGCATCAGAATGGACATAGTTTTATCAGTGAATGTGGCATTATTAAAGAAGAGGTATTATAATCTGTTTTTTAACTACACCCTGGGGACCAGGGTACCTTTTCATCTGACATACTAATGAAACCTCCTATATGTGTTGTCTCCTCCATTGGAATGTGAGCTCCTTGACAGCAGAGACTATCTTTTCTATAACATCCCCAGTACTTAGCAAAATGCTTTGCACATAGTAAGTGTTTAATAAATGTTTTTTCATTCATTCATTCATTCATTCTCTTATCAACTTTAGGTAGTGGGCTCCCCAACAGATTATGATTCACAAGTCTATCTTTAAACCTTACTAAATGGTCTCCAAGTTGACTACTACTTCTACATGATCTTTTATGTTGGTTTAGGGGGTTCCTATTGAGGAAAGCAGCGTAACTGGTAACCAAGTCTTCATCTCTCCTTGTTCAATGACTTAAACTCCTTATAATGCCATATATAAAATGATTTCTTTCTCCTTATCATTCCTCCTTACCTCCCATTCCCAACTATCTCCCCTACCCCTCTAAAGGATTATAAGAACTAGGGGAAATCCAAAAGTAGCTTTTATTCTGAGTCTATTTGAGTACCTTTGTCTATTAAAAATATCAAAGCAAAATGTCTGTGAAGAACAAAACTTGATAAGATTCATCTTCAGTAATTTAGTGGTCAGCTGTCTGAAATTCACTTACCATGAAAAAAGGAAGGTTCATCGTCAATGGGTTAGCCTTTTGTTGAAAAATTCTTTAGCTGTGGTACCCCATGAAATGAAGAAATATTCAAAATGACCTCAAGCCTGGTGTACACAGTGATAATGTTGGAGTGGTAGAAAAGGAGGTAGAAAATGCTAAAAATACAGTCTTTAGATAGTCTAGAAACATGAATTTTTGGTACTCTAAATGTGAGATCTTTGTATACAGTCATTGAGTTGGTATGCTGTTGGAAGAAATGAACCATCTTAATATGTTTTCCCTATCAATAAATTCAGAAGATATGAAGACCTTGTAGCTGCATGGAAAGGTGGGACAGTTTCTGTTCTGAGAAACCAATGAAGAAATTGGCAGTATTGATTTTATTGTGTACTGAAAGGCAACATGAAACATCTTTTCATAATACTACTGGACATTTTGCCTTGCATTGTTCATGGTGAGACCCCCATGAAGATAATTGCAGGTTACGTATGCATAATGACAAAATGACATATGCAAAACCAAGTACGTGATGAATGCCTGTTGTCTGGATTATGATATGCAGCTGGATTGGTAGTCCATTGAATTAGTTCTTAAATTAATTCTTATATCTTGGATAACACTGCTGATTGACAGAGTAGGAGGAAGAGAATGGGCTGAATTACATTTTGAAAATTTCAGACTCTCTCTGAAATACCAATATCAACAACAGCAACCACAACCAAACCAACCATATTCTCCTGGTGATGATATATAGCTGTGAGTTATGTGGCATAACAACCTTGTAGGAATATGAATTACAGGTTAGAAAGTAATGGAGATAAACAATGATGCTACTTCTTTGTAACTTCTAAAAGAACTATTTAAATGATAGAGTTCATTGACTCTTGAGTCTATTTTATTCTGGTAAGGTATGAGTGAAATGGTACAATAAAAAACCTTGCTTTGGTGATCTGTTTTTTATAATGTGTGCTACTGGACTATTTCTGTTTTCTCAGTCTGTGAATTGCTTTGATAGTAATGATATCCACTCAATGCAGTAAAATGGTGCAATCTCTCATGGGCATTTCTTTGGCTTTGATACTCAGGGGAGCCTGCCCCTCTATTATAATTCAGTGCAGCCAACTGCACCTATACCCTTTGTCTGACTTGATACAGCATCCTAGGACTTGGAAATGCATCCTCTTTGTTCAGTCAGATTGGGCTCTAAGCTGGCTCTTCTCAGGGATTATAGGAAGGATATTTACTGTCTTTATGGTGTGTGAAAAACAAATTGACTAAGTGAGAATTGTTTCTGAGAGGATTGTTGACAAAAGAATCTTAAAAGTTTTTTTAACCTTTTCACTCTCATATTCTTTTTAAAAGCACTAGCATCCTGGCTTATTTCAAAAATAGTGTTAAATTAAATTTGCTTGCTTTGTGTTGTAATTTCCAGTAAAACTCTCCTGGTTTAGATCACTGATCATAGAAATATGTCATAATAAAAGATTTAACAACACCAGTTCATTATTTATATTGCTAAAAGAGTTTTCATTATGTGAACTTCAATAATAGTCCCTTGGATTAAATAGTTGGGTTGCAGATTCCCATTCAGCTGAGTGGGTAAAAGCCACAAGTAGGGCTTAGAGGAGACTAGGATTTTGCTGTTAGAAATCCCACTAGAGAAATTTTAGCTTTCATGGTTTAGTAGCATAATGTAATGTTTCTCAAATTGTACTGCAAGGAATCCTAAAATACTGCAAGTTTTTTTTTAAAATTAATTTAGGCTGTTAATTAATAGGCATTAAGATATTCATTTTGAGGTATTTTGGTATGAGTTTTGCCAAAGTTTATTTAAACTGAAGTGTCCTACCACTGTGGGAAAGTTTGAGAACCACTGGCACAGGGCATCCATTTTGGATTAACAAAGGATGCACATATTCTTCCGTTGCATTCCTTGAAGAGACAAGAACTACTAAATGGAAACATCTATAACATCAATTTGAGACAGATGATGAATAGATTAGAACCTTAAAACATGGGAGAATGGAATAATTCTTGCAATGCAGTTCATAAAATCCCTCTCTTCCTTCAGGACACAACTGAAACATGATCTTTTTATATGAAGTATTTATGTGAAGTCTTTCCTGAGAGCCCTAATGGGCTTCCTAACTATGCTAGAATGGGAATAACCCAAAGACTCAGTGAATAGAGTGCTAGACTCAGAGTCAGGAAGACCTGAGTTCAAATTTGGCCACAGACACTTACTAGCCGTTTGACCCTGGCCAAGTCACTTAACTTGTTTACCTCAGTTTGCTTATCTGTAAATTGGGGATAATAATAGCACCTACCTCCTAGGGTTGTTGTGAGGATCAAATGAGATAATAATTATAGAATGCTTAGTACGGTGCCTGGCAGTAGTAAGCACTATGTAAATGTTAGCTATTGTTGTTGTTGTTGTTATTATTATTACTACCCTGTATCTATTTTATATGTATTACACATATCTTTATTATATATATTTTGCCTTACTCGATAGGCTGTAGGTACCTTTGAGAACTGGGCTTATTACCTTCTTTTTTTTTTTTTTTTTTTTTTGGTGAGGCAATTGGGGTTAAGTGACTTGCTCAGAGTCACACAGCTAATGAGTGTTATGTGTCTGAGGTTGGATTTGAACTTAGGTCCTCTTGAATCCAGGGCCGATGCAGTATCCACTGCACCACCTAGCTGCCCCTGCTTGTTTATACCTTTATGAACTGGCACATAGTGGATCCCCACAAATGCTTCTTGATGGATGATAGTTGTGTCTGCATTCTTCTGTGTATAAAAGATCTGCATGTTACGTAAACAACACGTTTATGTATATATTACTTATGTGTACGATTATGTTTTATCTTAAAAGGGGCTGAAAGGTCTGATCAGGAGAAACAAGAACTGGAGAAACAGATCTCAGAGCTGAAAGCCAAGCTGAACCACAATGTCATGATGTCTGAGGTACAGGAATTGAAGCGATGCATTGAGAGAAAAGACAAGGAAAGAGCACAGTTAGAAGAACAAACAGAGGTGACTTTGATATTTTAAATTTAATCCCTGAAACCACAATGTGTTCAGCGAAATTGTCTGATGGACTTAAAAAAATTAGGAAATCGGGATCTTTTTCTCAGTGAAGGTAACCCACAAAAATCTCTTCTTTCTCAGTTATTTCATAGCTGAGCAGCCTTTTCTTTCTTCTTTTCCCAACTTAAATGTTCCTCTTCCAGTAGCAATTACTTTTGACTTTGAAGATCTAAGTGATCCCCTTCATTGAGAAACTAAAGGTGTGCCA
This sequence comes from Vombatus ursinus, assembly GCF_900497805.2. Taxonomy (NCBI): domain Eukaryota; kingdom Metazoa; phylum Chordata; class Mammalia; order Diprotodontia; family Vombatidae; genus Vombatus; species Vombatus ursinus. The sequence continues at coordinate 16,626,693 of NW_020954723.1, forward strand.
ATACAATGTTGACTTCTGGGAGAGTATGTATGTTGGAATGTGGTAGTTCTCTGAACTTATTTGCAATAGATCACAATAAAACTCCAGATTGAAAGGTGCTTCTCAAATCCATCAGGTTCAAATAGTTTCCACTTGGAAAGAAGATTTTAGTCTGAAGGAAAAAAAATGCTAAAGTCATCCTTTCAGAATAATTTCCCACCTGTCAATCTTGTGTTGGCACACACCTAGTTTCTCAATGAAAGGAGTCGCTTAGATCTTCAGCGTGAAAAGTAATTGCTACAGGGATAGGAACGTTTAAGTTAGGAAAAGTTTAGAAGTTTTAAGCTACTTACACTTAATAACTTAAAGCTATTAAAGCCAAATTACACTAACTGTTGTTATTATATTAATCATATACTATGATATATAATATAATTATATAATAATTATGTTAGTTATTAAATATATTAATACAATCTTTTATTATTAATTATTAACTATATATTAATCTTTTATTGCTAGGATAGACATAATAATTATAAAAAAGTGTTAAAATCAGAATAAGAAAAGATAAATTGGAAAGAAACAACTTCATTTCTATTTCAGTTGAATAATTAGGATAGATCAAATGTTGATGTCCTATTCCAGGGGTGGGGAACCTGCAGCCTCAAGGCCACATGTGGCCTTCTAGGTCCTTGGGTATGACCTTTTGACTGAGTCCAAGTTTTACAGAGCAAATCTTTTTATTAAGGGGATTTATTAAGGAGATTTATTCTGTGAAGTTTAGATTCAGTCAAAAGGCCACGCTTGAGGACCTAGAGGGCCACAAGTGGCCTCTAGGACACAGGTTCCCCACCACTGTATTCAGAGAAGCATCCATCTAGCTTAGTATATATTTTTGACAATAAAATTGTCCATTGTAATTTTATTGAGATGCCATACTGAGGGATTTCAAAATTGAAAACGAACAGTTGGATATCTTGGGACTTACTAAGTATTGAAAGCAGTTAATTTATGCAACTGGAAAGAAGTATTTTTGTTATCATCCTTAGAGTTTGCATTTTTCTGCTGTGTTGTCAAGGAATTATAAAAAATATCTTTTGGATTGTGTTTATGAGTCATTCTAAAGATATGAAATATTTACGTTCCTTACATAATATATTCCACTGTATTTAATAAATAGTTTATTAGAAATAGTGGTAGATACAAAGCATTTTAAATTATCTTGGCAGGTTTTTTTGTGGCCTTTTGTGTAGCTAAGAAAAGTAATATGTTGTAAAGATGTAGTTATTTTTCCTGAAATAAAAATTTTGTAAAAAGTGTGTTAGTAACCGTCAAGGGTGGACACATTCCTTTGCCTGCTGTCCAGGACCAGGTGCAGCTTTTCCTTCTGCTTGTGGAATAAGCTATAAAAGCATTCTTGAGCTGTCTATTATTTGATTTTTCACTTCGTAATTATGCTTCCTGATTGCCTTCTTATTTACTGACCCTGGATTTTTCCTTTGCCTCTTTCTTAATTATCCTTTGATATTCAGGGATAGGAAGAAGTGTTGGAGTCATGATGGGAGATTTTGGTTTGGGGTAATGAATGTTGAACTCTAATGGTTTTCTTTTATTATATATCACATATTATAGTAATTACATGTATTATACATGTGTATATACATATATGTATATGTATGCATATTGTATATATTATTATATATCAGACAGAGAGACTCTAATATTGACTTAGGTACTTTTCCCGCATATTTTTCATTGAGCTTATAATTCTTTTCAAGGGTCTTCCTCTTTGTAGAAGATGAAAAATGAACTTTTCTGTGGCATTTGGGAAGTACATCATTCTTTTTTTCCTGTAAGATTTTATTAACTCCTTTTCGTTTCTTCTTAACTCCTTTTAGTTAGAATTTGTTGGTAATCCTTGACTTTATTAGATTTATTTCAAGTTCATTGAGGGCTTTGATTAGGTTTTACCTAATTTGCAGACATTGTGAAGTTCCTTTAGATAGCTTTGTGCCCACGCTGTTAAACTCTCACATTTTAGTTTAAAAGGAAAAGCTTAAAAAAAAAAAGCACCTGGGATTGTTATCTCCTTTTTTTTTTTGTACACCCTAATTTTTAAATAGTACAAACAACATGACAGATAGGGGTCATGAAGTGGACAAACTACTGTTTTCTTATTCTTGAAAGCTGCGTAATTTTTAATGCATTCTAAGATCTCACTAGCTTTTTGTTTTTCTGCCTCAGCAACCTGTCATATATATCTTAGCATAGGGCCTGGCATGAGTAGGCATTAAAAAAATTCTAACTGATTTGATCCTTGTATTACAAACAAAACAGCTCATTGCTAATGGTATATGATTAGTACATATTTGAATGATTATTGGAGGAGTTAATAGAGATTCATTCATTTGAGAAATATATGTTGAATATTGTATATGTTGGTTTTTTATTTTTTTATTAATTTATTTTAATTTATCAACAATCACTTCCATAAGCTTTCGAGTTTTAAATTTTTCTCTCCTTCCCTCCCTGCTCCCTCCCCAAGACAGCATGCAATCTGATATAGGCTATACATATACATTCCTATTAAGCATATTTTCACATTAGTGATGTTGTAAGGATAAATTAGAACCAATAGGAGGAACCACCAGAAAGAGGAAACAAAACAAAACAGAAGAAGAAAATAGCAAATAGTATGCTTCGATCTGCATTCAAACTCCATAGTTCTTTCTTTGGATGTAGATAGCATTTTCTGTCATGAGACCTTTGGAGATGTCTTAGATCCTTGCATTGCTGAGAAGGACTAAGTCTATCAATGTTAGTCATCACACAACACGGCTGTTACTGTGTACAGTGTTCTCCTGGTTCTGTTCACTTCACTCAGCATCAGTCCATACAAGTCTGTCTTCAGGTTGTTCTGAAGAATGATGCCTGCTCATCATTTCTTATAGCACAATAGTGTTCCATTACATTCATATACCGCAACTTGTTCAGCCATTCGCCAATTGATGAGCGTTCTTTCAATTTCCAATTCTTTGCCACCACAAAAAGAGCTGCTATAAATATTTTTGTACATGTGGGTCCTTTTCCCATTTGTATGATCTCTTTGGGATACAGCACTAGAAGTATTATTGTTGAGTCAAAGGGTATGCACATTTTTATAGCCCCTTGGGCGTAGTTCCAGAGTATTGTATATATTGTACCTATGCTAGATACTGTGAGTGAAAGGTGGGTTTTGTTAAAATCACATGGATTTCTAGAAAGCTTGTACACTTTTAAAAAGGACCTTTAGGGGCAGCTAGATGGTGCAGTGGATAGAGCACCAGCCCTGGAGTCAGGAGGACCTGAGTTCAAATTTGGCTTCAGACACTTGATACTTAGTAGCTGTGTGACCCTGGGCAAATCACTTAACCCCAATCAACTCGGGGTTAAGTAAGTTTAAAAAAAAAAGGACCTTTACTCAGTTACTAATTGTAGTAGTTTTGGTTAGCCTGAAATACATAATAAAATATGAACAATCATTTCACACTAATGAAGACTATGAAAGTTAAAGTGGAACTTACTTTTGAGTTTGCATAATTTACCTTTGGAAATTTATCTAAGACCTTAAATCAGTAACTGTGCCAAACATACCAAATACCTCAATTCCCTTATTCTAAACTCAAGTTGAACATCATTAACCTTGATAGGCTATTTGTATTCCAAAGAATTCCAGGCATCCTTGATCAATGATTCTATTCTGATTTAATCTCTTCTGACTTCTTACATCCATTTAATCAGCCTTCCTGAAATAAACTGATATTTGACTTTTAGGTTCATTGAAGAATCTTAAAGGAATATGGGCCATGCTAACCAATAATTAAATGACATAATTATTCACCAATAGAAAGTTATTATTCACTTTCCAGAAGCTGGTACTAAAAAATTGGAGAGTCACAGGGAAAAGAAATAATACATAACAACTGAAGACTCAGGTGATTAATGCAGTGAAAGCATTTGGGCAAGGTTTTTGCCACTACTTTTTCTTTAATGCAGAAGCAATTTTTTTCTTTGTACTGTCTTTTATTTTGTAATCTGATGTATCAGCTGCTTTATCTTATACCACATTTAAATTTATGTTGTGTTCGGGCACAAAAGAATCATTTTGTTTGGATGTTAGGGTAATGATTCTATAAAAAAGAACATACATGTATAAATATGTGAATATATGTATGTACCTATATAAATATTTCATTTCAAAAAAAGAGTTTCCCAGTGGATTTTAGTTAAACATTTTTGCAGAAACCTAGCATTGAACATCAGTACAAACAACCAAACTTGCTTAGCGACTTATATTTACAGTCTAAGTAGTCAGTGTCAAGGTAGAATGTGTTTTGTATTATTATAATATTATTGTAGTAATAAAACTTTTTTAGTCCCTCTGATCTTCCATTAAACTGAAATAAAACTTGGTAGAAAACAGTATTCAGAGCCACATCTATTGTCAAAGCATTTTACATCTTGAATTTAAATGTATCTTAAAATCATTAGCTGATGAAGGAAGAAGTAAGAAAGACAATATCTGCCATGATACAAATGAAACCTATACAAAAAGCAGCCAACTTTAATTAATTAACAATAACCAATTTTACTTACCTTTTACCAGCAAAGAAACCTGTCAGATACAAATCACTGTTAGTTGGTTGTGCTTAACTATTTTTCTTCGTTATATGGGATAATTAATTTTTGTATGGAGATAGGGAGATAAAGGGTAGAAAATGAATATGAGGAATGATTGATATGAAGTAATTAAAAGCAAAAGGTAGCAATAAAATTTAAAAGCAAAGTCTATTCAGAGACCCTGATTATTTTAGTTGCAAAGGCCTATTATGCTCTCTTTTTCTTTGAAAGACACACAAAACAAGTTAACTGCTATTTTATTTAAGTACATGTTTTTAAATCTACCAATAACTTAGTAATTTTTAGAAGACAATAAGATTAAAAACTATCAATAGTAATGCATAGATAGATGCTAAAACAGATGAGATCTGGCTGCTTCACTGTCTTTAATGTTGGAGAAAATCTGTTATGTTTAGCTCCTTGCCCCAATTTCTTCATCTGTAAGACTGATGACAGGAATTCTATGAAAATGAAAACAGTCAAAATTAAGAAATACTTCTATTGGTTAGTCGACTTCATCAGCCTAATTCTTGGACCCAGAGGTTGGGGAGGGGTCCTCTTCTGTGATTCTATATACTGAGATAGCAGAAAGAGGAGCTGGACTGAGTATTTTTGTTTTGTTTTTAATTTGATCCTAAATTTTAATGAAGCTTTTGCTCTTTATTGGTCAATAAAGAGAGGCAATTTACTAAGCACCTGAAGGCAAATAAGCAATCATCTCTTCAATTTTCCTTCCCATTTTCCCACTGATTTCTAAGTTCAGGATTATTTCTATTCTATGTTCCTTACTGATACATATAAAATTGACTTTTTTCTTTCTTACCTATTTCTTTAATTTTCTGAGGATTATTTGCTCTTTAGTAAAACAATGGAGTATTTGTACTTCTTTAGTTTTTAAATAAAGTTTCTATAAAGATGAAATTTAACTGGGAGGATTATTATTGAAGGACTTCCTAGGAGAAAAAAAAACATGCCATGAAACAAGATATTGATTTTTCAGTATATAAGTAAATGATAATTACTTATTTCTTGGCTACCAAAGATATCATTAAAAGAAGAGAAGTAGTTTTTGGAATAAGCAGAATTTAATTGTTCATGCATTATTTTGACAGACTTTATAGGTAACTTATCTTTAGAGTGACTTTAGTCTGATAGCATATCATCTTAAGTAGGAAAATAAATTGTTTCTCTGTGTTTGTTTTTAGGCAGCTTTCCATTCCTGCATAAAAAGAAATGAGATTTTATATAATATAGTTAATGGGTCCATTCCCCAACTAAACAATTGACATGTGATTTCTTCTGTGTAGGAAACTCCCTGTACCTATCCCACTACTGTGACTTATGATAAAGGCCTAGGGAGTTACCTGAGGTGCATAAAAGTTGTGTCTTGTTCAGAATCACATAGCCCAGGATTAAAAACCTGAACCTCTTGACTCTAATCCGAGCATTCCATCCTCTTTGCTCCAAACTTTTTTGGTCACATGCTTTTATTAGTAAACAATATTTTACCATATATGTTAATATATATTTATTTAAATATATATAAAATTTATAAATTATATAGTTTATTACTGTATGAATGTATTGTTTACAATATCAAACATGTCAAAACAATGAAAAAGGATGCAATCAAGATGAAATGAACATTTTAAAATAATTTTTATTTTATTCATTGTACAAAACCCCTTTTTGCTCTCACTAAAATAATATTAATATTTTTTAGTGTTTCATTATTTTTGTAAAAAATTCATTTTAGGAAGGGCAGCTAGGTGATGCAGTGAATAGAGCTCTGGCCTTGGAGTCAGAAGGACCTGAGTTCAAATCCAGCCTCAGACACTTAACACTTACTAGCTGTGTGACCTTGGGCAAGTCACTTAACCCTAATTGCCTCCCCCACCAAAAAATTTTATTTTAACCCTTTGTTAAACCAAGAAATTTGAAAGTCTGGTTCTAAATTTAGTTTATTTTGATACTTGATTTTCATGGCTGTCAGAGCTAAAATGACAGCTCCCAAAGCTACTTAGAACTAGATGAAAGAAATTAACTTGTGGATGCACTTACTAAATCATGATCCTCTTGTTAACCATGTATGGGGTGTGTGTGTGTGTGTGTGTGTGTGTGTGTGTGTGTGTGTGTGTAGTGTGGATAACCTTCTACAAAATATTCCTTACTTTGGACCCTGTAGATCCCAGTGGAGCAATTGAATTTAATAACTTGGTTTGATAATCCTGAGAATACAAACTAATTTGAGGGGGGGAAGATTCCCTTCTTTTTTTTTTAATTTTTAGGCAGTTGGGGTTAAGTGACTTGCCCAGGGTCACATAGCTAGTAAGTGTCAATTGTTTGGTCTGAGGCCGGATTTGAAGTCAGGTCCTCCTGACTTCAGGGCCGGTGCTCTATCCACTGCGCCACCTAGCTGCCCCAAGACTCCCTTCTTGACACCTGCTGGGAAAACTGGAAAACAGTCTGGCATAAATCTCTTTTAGAGTAGCATCTTGTACTATATACCACAAGAATCTTGAGATTGAAATGTAGCATTAATATAAAAGGTAACGTCCTTGGAAAAAAATAGAAGAGAATGCAGTGAGGTACCTTTCACAGTTATGGCAAAGGGGAATATTTTTAACCAAATAAGGGATAGAAGATATCATGAAAGGTAAAATAGACAATTTCAGTTATGTCAAATTGAAAAGCCTTTAAATGAACAAAACTAATGCAGCTGTAATAAGGGAAAGCTCTCAGTGAAAAAAAAATTGTGCCAAATACCACTGATGAGGATTTAGCCATAACATATATTTATTCATCATAGTAAAACTTAGCCTTTCTATACCTGTGCTGCTTTTGAGATTGAGTATATTAAAGCGTATTCTCTGTCTTTTGATATAATGATGTGGTTTTGGTTATTTTTATTTTTGGTATGATTAGTTTTGTTAATCTGTTGCCTAATGTTGAGCTTAATGTTTTATCCTTTGAATAAGTTCAGTGTGATCATAGGGAGTGATGAGGGTGGGGGGGAAGAGAAGGATATGATGATAATAGTATGTGTCTCATTTTCTCTACTCTATCTCTCCCCAATTTAGTTATTGGGAACATATTTGTCTCAAAAGAAGTTTAGTCATTTTTTTCTGAATTATTCAAAATAATTTTTTTCAATCCTGTTGATTCCTAGATTTATTCTTCAATTTAATTATCAATTTTTCCTCAATATTGTTGATTCTTTTTTTTTTTTTTTGCTTTTCCCATAGATATTTTTGGTCCAAGGATATCATTTTACAGTTTCTCTACTTGCTACACTTCTTTTTGTGTTGTTTAACTGCTTCAGAGTCCTGATTTTATTCCTTTAATACACTAATTATCCAATTTATTTTTTTGGTCTTCTATTCCATCCACTGATGCTTCAGTTTGAGTTTCTGGAGGAATTTTTATTATTTAAGTCTTTTCTGACATAGAAGTTCCTTATTGAATTTCAAGTTTTCTTTGATTTATTACTAATTTTTCTATTCAGACTAGGAATACTGAAAATATTATAGGGTTGAGCTGATGTTTCTGGATTTTGTGCCAGTTGGAATTTCTCACTTATGGATGGAGGAGTTGTCTTGTTGGTAGAAAAAGAAAAGCATGGAGTCCTCTGAGCTTTTTGGGAAACAGAGAAAGAGGAGAATTTTCCTGATGGAGGGAGGACTAGGAATTCCCAACTCTGGGAAAATGATATTAGCCCCTGGAAACTCTTTGTACTGTAGGGTTGGGCTGCAAATTTTTTCCCAACCCATTGCTTTTCCAATGTGGGGCTAGGATGCAGGAAGGCTCATTCTTTTGCCCTTGACTAAAGAAAAAGTGGTTGGCCTGAGCCAGGTAAGGGCAGTTCAGGGAGCTTTCAAGCCCTGTGGATTAATTGGGGATTAAGGAAGTGTGGAACCTTAAGTCTAAGAATCCTCATCAGCCTTGGTTGAAATAGGTAAGGAGTATTGGGGTGAAGTTGGTGTCCTGATCCTGGTCTTGATTTTTGATGAGACTACTCAAATTATATTTTTAATTCCTGTCCCTCCATTATTTTTTATGAAATAGGACATTAATATATATTTTTAAAAATTTTGAACTTAAGAAACACCAAAAAACACCCACACATTTCCATATACAATGTAGAATAAGAGAAGAGGGTTATACTTGAAACTGTCAATCTTTATTATATAAAGCTTATTTTTCTTTTCAGTATATAATAAACTCAACATATAAATTTCAGAGTTATCTTGTTTGTGTTTCCTTCTGGCTTTCCTTTTCTACTTTTTTTTTTTTTGGTGGAGGAACTACAAACAGATTCTGCTAACAGATAATGAATTCTGTTTTAGACATGTTGACACGTCCAGTGGTTAATTGGTGATGCAAAGGAGAGACTGGAGATAGATGAATTATTTTGGGAGTCATCTTCACTGAGATGATTGAACTCATAGAAATTGGTGAAATTGTGGAGTTAGAGATTTGAGTGAGAAAAGAGATGACTGCCCAGTACAGAACTTTGGGCAACAGCAAAATAAAGGTTAAGACCTTTTATTTCAAGTGAGATATGTGAAGAACAAGATGACCAACTTTGCTGGACTGTATAGTGCAGGAAGTGGTTTATTATAAAATGAGGATGGAAAGAACAAGTGGGGTTAGGTTATGAAGAGATTTAGATGCCAGAGGAGTTTATATTTGACCTCAGAGGTAATAGGGAGTCACTGGTGTTTACTGAATAAATGACTGACATAGTCAGATCTACTTTTAAGAAAAATCACTTTGGCAGTTATGTAAAATAAGCAATTTTTATGAAGGCTTTGAGTTCAAGGAATTTTGAAACAGGAATATTGATCAGTTTTTCCAACCCTTTTTTGTTTGTATATTTGGTTGCTAAGATTTCTTTCTAAATCAATGTTTTTATGGTGTCCCAGCATCTGAATAAGGGAAAGAAAAAGGAGAAAACATGTACAAGGCTTATCTGTCCAAATGAGAGTGTTCCAAATCTGTGAGTGGATTGTGATAGAGCTTTGGTATTTTTGTATAGGAAGGCCCAATTTCTGAAATATGTTAGGAATACTCCCTCCTTTTTGGACGTTACAGGATGGAGGTTAGTGGGAAGCAGTATACTTCTGCTTGCAGATGAGAGCTTTAGGATCTTGAATGAAGTAAAATATTTGAGGGCAATGAAATTAGGATATTATAGTATTTCCCAGTCTACTCAAGGTTGTCTAACACAGGTAATTTGGAGGATTTTCTTTATGATCTAGGTGCTTTAGTATTATGTTTTGTAGACACATAAGCAGTTATAATTGGGAAGTAGGCGGAGAGCATCTTGGCTGACTTTAGGAAACAAAAGACATCAAAAAACAATTAAAATTACGTAAATATGCAGGAGAGGAGTTAATATAAACATGAATTTTCTCAAGGAATTCTGGCCAGTGCCAGGAAGATGGCTTTGGGTTGTTTTCTTAAGTCAGTATGAAAGACCTCTGATGGAGGTGCTTAGAACTTTTCCCCTTGGGATCCTACGTTTGAATGCTAAATCATATTTTATAGGGAAGGAGGAAATAAACTTCTGATACAAAAAATCCTTTCATGGGAAAAAAAGGCCCCAACTTTGAATATTATGATGTACAATATTGTGTATGAATTAGATATCTTATAGCAAGCAATATCATTTCATTTGCATTCCCCAGAGTAAAAATGGTGCTTCTGGTTACAAATTCTAAGAAGCAAACATATCTTTATACACATCAAAATAAATGTCATAAACACCACAAAACAGACACTATGAAATGAATTTTGGTAGTTATAATTTAGTATGCCCTACAGCATTATTCAGAGGATATTGGAGAGGGGAGAGATGTGGGCCAGGGAGAATCTAACAGTATTCTCAGTGTTGCACATGTGTAGTCTCTCATCTCTAAAAAGAAGAGAGAGAAGTAGACTTTCTTGGTAGGCTTAGTTTGATCATTATAATCATAATATTCACTTTCATTTTGTTGTTTGTGTTCTTTCCATTTCCATTTCCATTTTCATTTTAGTCATTTTATTGTTTTTCTAATTTAGCTTACTTCACTTTGCATCAATTCATAATTTGACTTCCCCTGAATCACTGTATTCTTCATATTTATCATCTCTTATAGCACAATAGTATTCCATTACATTCGTATACTACCATTTGTTTCTCTGTTCCCCATTCAATGGGCATCTGCTTTGCTTCTGGTCTATCCTACCACAAAAGTTACGGCTATAAATATTATGGTTTCTGTAGGACCTGTCTTTCTGTCTTTTGAATTTTTGGGATATATGTCTTGCAAGGGGATCCCCGGGTCAAAGTATATGGGCTTTTTAGTCCCTGTCTCAGCGATTGTGTTGGGCTAGTATATTTCAAAGAACGCTTCCATTTGTTTGGTGATCTTCATTTCCTTCAATTATATGATCCTGATTTCTTTTCTCCGATTTATGTCCCACATAGTCAGGTGAAGGGTAACACATACAGTATTTTCCTCTGAGATGTCATTTCCACTCATTTTACTAAAATATTATTGTTTAAACCTAGCTCCCCTGTCAGTTTATTCTAATAATAACATAACAACAATTCTCTGCTAACTCTCATTCCCCACTTCGTGGTTTTTGAGTTATATTATCTTCAATAGTTGACAGAGGCAACCCTCCCCTATTTGGAGGAATACTAGGCACACTTTAAAGCCAATGCCCATGGCAACCTCCCTCAGGCCTTCAAGTAGGATCAAAAAAAATGGATAGGCCCTTTTCGGGTCTCCTTCATGTTGAGGTGGATTGTAAGCCATATAATGAGTTCAGCTGGTCAGATGATTTAGGAGTAGGTGTGCTGGGGGAAAGGAGTAGTTTTTTTTTTTCTTCCCTGGGCCTTTGATATCATCATTGAAGGAAACTCCTTTTATAAGTATAGATCAACACCTTAGTTTTCTAAAGCACTGAGAGACGGATTTATAGTGTCTGTGGCCTTAGTTACTCTAGTATTAGAGCCCTGAAAAATTAAGTGACTTGTTCAGGATCTCACTGCCAGTATGTGTTAGAGACAGGACTGGTATTCAGGTCTTCCTGACCCTAAAAACTGGCTTTGTATCTATTATACCAGTCTATGAATGGATGGCCTCTTTTAAAAGCTCCTAGGGACATTACAGCTTTGAACACAGTGGCTTATAATTGAAATTTACATATAGCAGCTCCTAGTATATGAATAATGAAGTTCTTTCATTTCCATCAAAAATAGCTTACCAACCAACCTCATCTGGTCAGAACAACTTTGGACATTGGATAGTTCCAGATTCTCTCATTGTGTTTATCAGAGTTAAATATCAAAGTTGAAGGAAAAGTGCCATTGTAAGAAATTAAGAGAATATAAAAAGTGTTTGAAATTCTCATGCAACAGTCCTGTTTTCCCTGGTGAGAAGCTGAAGCATAAGTGTTAATTGTATGTCCCTTCTTGTTTTAAGTTTTAACACAGAGAAGAAATGTGTATTTAAACTATCTGTAATAGTGAGCATAACATTTATGAAAAGGAAGTTATTTTATTTCTTCAAAAAAGAGACGAATATGTTTAATTAATGGAACATTATTTTCTGTACTTTTGCTTATGTTCAATATAAATTTTCATTAAGAAATGTAAGGAGACTGTACTTGTATGAACCAGATATGTTCTCCCAGGATTTGTGTAGAAATAATAATTTGTAATGACTGAGAGAGGCTATAGAGCTCATTATTTGGGACATATATCCTTTGTGTGTTTCCTGGAGGCAGCAAATGGAGGGTGATAGATACATGTATAATCAAAACCAGTGCAGTAGAAAAGTTAAAAGGTTATACGTTAAAGGAACAATTTCCGTGGAATGGTAAACATAATGACTTCTGATGTTTTTTCAGACTGCTTTGTACCATGTTAAGAGTTTGAATCCATCTTATTTATTTACAGTTTATTTAATACTTAATATTTATTTACAGTTTATTTAATATTTAATAATTAGTTAATTTAATATTTAATAAATATTTAATAATTTTATTTATTTAATGTCTTGCTTTGAATGAAAAGAATTTGGGTTTGCTTAAGACATCTATCCTAGCACATTTTATTTATATATTTTATTCTGAATTAAACCTAAGGATTTTAAAGCTGTTGAATGTATCATTATACTTCCAGTTACCTCAAAGTCCTTCTTATATCTTCTCTTTCTTCCCTTCTACATAGCCAATCAGTTGTTGAGCCTTTTTGATTTTACTTCCCTAATACCTTTCTCTCTATTCAGAGGGCCTGTTCAGGACATCATTATCTCCTGTACTATTCTATCATTCTTATTACTTCAAGTCGCTCTGTTCTCTAGTCTATCCTACAGATAGCCGCCAAATTAATATTCCTAAAACACAATTCTGACCATGTCATTCCTGTGCTCATAATTTTTCAGTAGCTCCTTGTTACCTCTAGGATGAAATATAAACTCAGCTTGGCATTTTATGTCCCTCACTTTTTGTTTCCCATCTACCTTTCAGGGCTTATTTCATGTTACTTATTTTCACTCGTTCTGTTCTAGCCACATTGGCCAACTAGTTCTTCTCTGTCCTTGACATCTCATCCACTCTCTCTGTGCCCTTGCAGAGACTGGAATTGATTCCTGCCTCACTTTTAAAATCCTTTGTTTCTTAAACTCAGCTTACATGCCACTTCCTATGAAAACGTTTCCTGTTTCCCACTGTTGTTAGGTTTCCCTTCCCAAATTATTTTGCATATATTATCCCTTTACATTTTGTTTTCTGCATTCTCTCCCTCCATTCTCTGACTTAGCAGAATGGGAGTTCTTTGGTGAAGGGACTGTTTTTCATTTTAGTCTTTCTGTCTCCAGTACCTAGTTCATAGTGGATATTTAAGAAATATTTGTGGAATTCAATTGAGCTGAAGAAAGGGGAATTTACATGTAATATCAATTATTTTTATTTGTATATGAGACTCAGATTTCTAGACTCTTGTTTTTGTTGATTTTTGCCTCATAAAAAAGGCTTTCCATGGAAAGAAAAGCCTTGTCTTTGACTGGCTTTGAAGGATGTGCTAGATTTTATTCTATCAATAATATACAGAATATATCTATTAATTGAGTCTTGAGGTTCTGTCAAGTGTATTCTTCCCATTGTAGAGCTGAGATTGTGAGAATTTCTTTAAAGGTATCTCACCTGAAATAAGTTTTTTTTTTACTTGGGAAAAGCAAGTTGATTTTATTTAATTTTTTTTTTTATAAATGCTTCTTTCCATCTTCCTTGCTTTTGTGCCTACAATGTCCCATCTCTGCCTCTTGAAATTTAACTTCCTTACTGTTTTCTATCTCTCTATCTATCCTGATAAATTTTTATAGGTCATACGACTCAACACACTCACAAACCCAACAAAATATAATCCTTGAAAACAGTTTAGCAAAACTAGCTAAAAGAGAGAAAAAGGTTGATAGTACAAGACACCTTCTGTTTTTGTTTTTTGATGTTTGTTAGCAGAAAGGAAAGGCGGGTTTATTCTTTAACTTTAATGATTTTGTAGCAGTATTTTCAATTATATTTGACTTTAGTCTTTTTTTTTTGGTCATTTAATGCTACTTTAAGCTTTTATTCTTATTAAACTGTTACTTTTCCTGAGTATAAAGAAGTGATTTCAGGTAAAATTCCTTTAAAGCAATTCCCACGATTTCATTTCTACAGTGGGAAGAATATACTTGAGAGAACCTTGAAACTCAATTAATAGAGGTGTTGTGTGTATTGATGCAAGAGAAGGCTGGGAGGTCAAAGGCAAATCTCTTTCTATTGGTACACCTGTTTTAAAAAAATAGGATTATTGTTCTTAGTATATATATATATGTACATATATATGTATATGTATTTTGTTTTGTTTTTCTTCATACAGTCTCCTTGTATCTTTCTGAATTCTTCATAATTGTCATTCCTTATCGTTCTCATTTTACCTCAAAAAATATCATTGATATTCCTTTGTTTTTACATCATTGCCAGTTACTAATGACTTCATTTCCCTTCATAGCCTTCCCTTGTAATAAAGTAGTACAGTTGAACAAAATAAATCAGTGTATTGACTCTGACAAAGTATGCCTCATTACACACCTATGCTTGTCAATCTTCCGAAGTCACTATCTTTGCCGTCTTTCAAGGCAGACCACAAATGACAACTCCTCTTTGAAACTTTCCTGGATTCCTAAGCCAGAAATGAATTCTCTTAGAAACCTGTTCATACATCTCCATTGTGCCTTCTACATTGTGTTTTTAAAGTGTGTTTTTATACATTTTTGTAGATTGTGAGCTCCTTGAAAGCAAGTACTATTTTTTTTTTTTTTTGCCTTTTGTTGTATAAAAGCTAAAGGACAATTTTAGCATGATCTCCTGAATCACTCTTCTGGTTGATTCTCTGAGTCATTCCCTATACCTAGCAGGGCTTGAGGCCTTTCATTTGTCTTTTGTGACATATTCAATCCCCACCTTATGAGAAACAATAAAGTGAAAAGAAAAGAAATGAAACATAGGTATAATTAAGCAGCAGTGAATGAAAAAAAAAGGAACAAATTTCAAATGGGAGGTCAGAGAGAGGATTGCCTATACCATTTTCTGAAGGACTGAACAATAAACAAGAGCTTTCAATATGCCTAAATTGGCCCTTATCAAGATAAGATACATTGATTTTTATTGCTTAAATTGAATTCTGATTGAAAAAGAACCAGCTTAAAAGATGTCTTACTGCTTAACAATGCATGATCTCTGGTTGCTTTTTGTTTTCTCCTGAAGGTCACATTACTGATTTTATTTTATCCCAATTAAGATGTCACGTTTCATTGTCATATTCCAAGTGGTACCAGGAACTACACCAGAGCTTTTACAATTATTCTGTAGGTCTTTCTTTTTGCCTCTTGTATTTCCTCTATCCATTCAAGTCACATATTTTAAAACAAAAAACCCAAAAATTTTAGAAAAAAAAAAACCTTCAAAATGTCACCTGATTAATCATGTTCTCAGCTGAAGACAATAAGAAAGATACTTCTTCTTGTAATTCTTCAATAGTATGTCCATTCAGCTGTATACATTACTATTGGGCCTATGGTGGAATGGTAGTTTATTGTAGTGGAAGGATCTCTTGATTTAGGATCAGAATATTTAGACTTTATTCCTGGTTCTAACTTCTTAATGGTTGAATGACTTTTGGTAAACCATTTAGCCACTCTGATCCCCAATTTCTTCATCTGTAAAATAGGGATATTAATACTTATACTATCTACTTTGGAGATGTATTGTAATGATGATGATAGCTGACATTTATGTACTGTTTCATGGTTTTCAAAATGCCTTATCCATCCCATGCCATCTTAAATGTGACCTTACTTCCCTCTGAGTTTGATTTTTTTTTTTATTAAAGGGGCCTTTCCTTGACTCACTTCTTAAACAGGCCTAATCACTGAATGGGCATTGCTTCAGTCAAAGTGAGAACTCAGAAAGACCTTAGCTTAAAAAGGCCAAGGTCTCCCACTACATCCTGGGCCATCTCTACTTGTCCTGATGTCTATCTGGCCACTGGACATTGACTCTGAGGAGAAAGTGAGGCTGGTGACTTTGCACAGCCTTTCCTCACTTAAATCCAATTAACTTGCAAGTCATGGCATCATCTTCTTGATGTCATGGTTCTTTTTGAGAATGAAGAGCAAGCCACAACCACACCACAATCTTAAATGTATTCTTCTAAACATGATATTTTCCATACATACACAAGTCAAAATTATACAAGATTCCTTGATGAAATTAAAACAGGGAGATGTTTGCTTGCCAAAAATATTTGCCACCATCGTGGAAGGTATCCAGTTTAGACAGTGAAGGTTTCCAGATGTTCTAATTTGCAGATCATCCAAGTTATGTAAAACCCCTAATAGCTTGAAAGAGTCTAATTTAACTGCCAATCAGGAAAAACCAAGTGGAATAATAATAATGATAATAATTGGCATTTACATAGCACTTTTAAGGTTTGGTAAGCATTTTACGTATATTATCTTATTTGATCATCACAACAACCCTGTGAGGTAGGTGCTGTTATTACACCCTATTTTACAGATGAGTAAAGTGAGACTTGAGAGAGGTCCAGTGCCTTGCCCAGGGTCACATAGCTTTAAGTATCTGAGATGGGATTTGTATTCCCTTCTTTCTGATTCCATGTTTAGTTTTCTGTTCAGACTATGATGTGCATTTAAATGGACAGCTTATAGAGCTTATAAATCTTGGTATTTATCTTTGAAAGTCACTGAAATTGGACACCAAACTGGGTTTATTTGAACAAGGGAGAGGAAAGCAGGTTGGACTGTTTTTGGGAGACTTTAGCGATTTTAATGACCCCAAACTTCTCATTGAAACAAAGGCCTCATTTTAACATGAATGTTCTTCTGGAATTGTTGTATTTCTGAGAGTCATGGAAAGTTGTGATTTTTGAAGAATTGAAATTGAATTTCAAATTTAAATTAACCCAAAAGCTAACAGAGAGTTGTGTGACGGATGTGTTATTCTTTTTTTTTTTTTTATGATGACCTTCTGAGTCACTTCAGCTTAGTTTATAGAGCAAAGTTTTTCTTCAGTCTTTACCTGTGAGTTTTCCCTCATGTATCACTAACAAGAAGGAAAACTTACATTGGTAAAGACTGAAGAAAAAGTTGTTTTCCCTCATGTATCATTAACAAGGGACAGCCAGATGACGCAGTGGATAGGACACTGGCCTTGGAATCAGGAAGAATCATCTTCCTGAGTTCAAATCTAGCCTCAGACACTAGCTGTGTGACCCTGGGCAAGTACTTAACCCTGTTTGCCTCAGTTTCCTCATTTGTAAAATGAACTAGGGAAGGAAATGGCAAACCGCTCCAGTATCTTTGCTAAGAAAACCCCAAATGGGGTTATGAAGAGTCGGACAGGATTGAAAATGACTGAACAACAACAATCACAAATGAGGAAATTTTTTTGTTATCTAGTCTAGCTATGTGATCTATAGCAGAAAATGTAATTATCTATACTATAAAGTAGTTATCTATACTATAACTTTATAAAAAATCTGCACAAATAGTCTGGGCGTTAGTTGATACAGTAAATTGTTCTCATTTCACTGTTACCTACTTTATTTTGGTAAAGAAATTATATAAAGACTGCTAGATGGTAAAGTTCATCCAAGACAGAAAACATTTGGAACAAAAGCTAGGTAGTCATTTATGATTCTTATTACAGAACCCCACAAAATGTTGAATGTCTTATTAAATATTAGTACTGGTTTTTTAGCTCTCATTTTAAATTTCCCCATCTTGACAACTGTTATTCAATTTTCTATTTGCTTGATCATCTCTTCTAGGCTCACATTAGTTTAGCAAACCCACTTAATACAACCTTGATGCTTAGAAAACGGATCTTCAGGGCATTACTTTTTAATTCTTGGCACCATTAAAATCCAAAATGTTATTTTAATCATGAGGGAAATTATGTTAAGGATATTTTTCTAAGAAATCTTAAATGAGAGCTAAAATGACATAGACTTGAGACTTCTGGCCCTGATATTTGACAGGGCAACCCAGAAAATGTTGACTATCATGTCACCTCTCAGAGGCCCCTTTCAATGTAGATGATATTTGTTATATACTTTATTATATGTCATTGTTTTACAACGTATTTTTATATTTATGGTATCTTTTTTATTTTAATATGGTTGTGTAATTTTTTTCCCTCATATTTAAATAAAAAATGCTGTAGAAAAAGAGTATGCTAACTTCATTCTTAACTTTCCAATTCTTTGCAAATACTAAAGATTTTAGTCATGATTTAATAATGATCTTATTTGCAAAAGTGACTCTTAACTGGGATAAAAAAAAGAAACAACCTAAGAATATGAAGAAAATACTTATTCTATTCTCCTATAATGAGAATAATAGTCTAAATGTATTTGAATACATTTATTTATTAAATCTTATTAAATTTATTAAAATATCCATACTATTAAAAACTAACAATTTGTATACTTCAGGTTGGTATCTCAAGTTTTAACCTCATAGCAATTTAATTTTAAATCACAAAAGTTATAAACAAGTTTCAAAACGAGCATTTTAATGGACCTTGATTATAATGATGCTATTGTAATTATCTGTCACTTTATAGTTTTAAAGATTTTAGTTTAATTTTAGTGGAAAATGATGTTTACCCAGTAAGTTAATAAAGTAGTTCTTTGTCAATTTGACAAACTTTATAACACTGAGATGAATTCACTTGGGTAAAGTTCAAGGTTCTTTAGTCACCCAGTTTTTTTTTTTTTTGTTTGTTTATTCAAGCCCCATTTGGAGCCATATGCATTTCAGTTTTTTCCTCTTAAGTATAATAAAGAACTTAGATAATCACTCCCATAAAATAACTATCATTGTAAATATAGTACTTGTAAAATACACTGAGAACAGTTAGAAAGCTTTATATTATTTAAAGTGACTGACAGAGATCCTGAACAGGTGTAATTTCTATTTCTTAATTTTAAGGAATCTATTTTTACATGATGATATGCTGAAAACTCTTATTAATAAATGACTTTTTAATTACTAGGCTTTAGCATCTGACCTAGAGAAGAGGGAGAGACAGCAAGTGCGGATGTTGGAACAACTTACAGAGATTCAGAAACGATATGAAGTATGTGAGAGTGAACTGACACATGCTAATTCTCAAGTCAGAGAGTTGGTCCAGCAAGCAGAGGAGTCCACCAAGGAAGCAGAGAGATATCTCAGTGAATTCCAGCGGTCAGAGGCCTTGAGGCAGGAGTTGGAGAAGAAGAAAGAAGAGTTGAGAACAAAGGCTCAGGAATCTATCAGACAGTGGAAGCTGAAATATAAGGCTTTAGAACGAGACTTGGAGAAACAGAACGAGGCAGTTCTGCATCTTACAGAAAAGAACCATCAGGTAAAAGGAAATCTCTCTTTTTTAAGCTTAAAATTTTATTGCTATATTTTATTCTTATATTACCTTCTTTTACTCAATACATCTCTTCCTTTCCCCTCCTAGACAATTCAAATTCTTATAGAAAGGAACAACAAAAAATAGTTTGACAAAAGTAACCAGTGATTCAGCCAAATCAAACAATATATGCAATTTTCATAGTCTCCAACCTCTTCAAGGAAAAGAAAGCATTTTGTTCTTATATCTCTCATTTGAGGCTAAGTTTTGGTCATTATAATTTCACAGTATTCAGTTTTGATTTTGTTGTTATTGTTCTTTCCATTTACATTTTTCTTCTAGTTCTGCTTGCTTCACTTTGCATCAGTTCATATATCTTCCTTTATTCTTCTATAGTCTTCATCGTCATTATTCTTTTCAGTACCATAATTTATTTAACCAGAGGATGAATCCCTAGGGAGAAATTTTTCTCTTTCCTTTGATTTATTAATCATTAATCATTTTATGCCTTTTAACAACTTGATATTAACTTACTTTGCAGTTACTTTAAAAATATTTATCCCTCATTCAACTTTAAAACCCAAAACTCAAATGAAAAAAAAAATCCCTAACTCCTGTTGAATATGATCTGAAATTTTCCTCATAGATTTAAAGATGGTTAAATTGTATTTTAGAGGTTCTTAATGTGAGCAGTCTGTGAATTTGTTTTTTTAATTTAAAAAAATTGATAACTGTTAGTTTCCTTTGTAGTCCTCCATATTTTATTTTTTACATTTAAAAATATCCTAAAAAGGGTTCTATGGGCTTCACCATGCTTCTGAAGGGATCCATGATGCAAAAAAAGTTTAAGAAGCTCTGTTTTATATACTTCTGTATTATCCTTCACAAGTTGGTTGAAAAAAATATTTTTAACTATAGTGTTTACTTCTGAGCCTATTCCTGGCAGCAATTACTGTGGCTTGAATAAAATGTGTATATGACATTCACAATCTGGCTGATGGGCCAACAGTGTCAGATGATAAACCTCCTTAAAAGTTTTAATGCCATTTTTACAGTATGTTAAGAAAGAGTTATTATTTAATATATGTACCTCACATAGTTTTTTTCCTCTTATAAAATCATTTATTTCACATCTATTTTATGCTAGTTTTTTTCTCTCACAATTACATATTTTGAGTGAATTGAGCCCAGATGTTTAGCACAAAGACAAGAAAATAGTGATTGATTTTCATCCAGATTTAATATTTTACTTAGCCTTTGGACTTCCTTGTCATTTATGTCAAGAACTCTGTTCCAAAAGAATGATCAATTATCTGAATTTGTTTTAGATTAAGACAAATTCCATTTGAAACTATATTTATGGGATTAAATGCTAATTAAAAAAACTGATAGGTGTTTCTTACTAGTATGAACTTTCATGGAATAGTCAACAAAATATTCATTAGATGTTGAAGGGGTTTATATTTTTTATAAAAATTTACCAGACAGGGTGAAAGTGAAAAATGTAGTGATTTGGCATACGTCATGAGATGCTTAAATGCTTGATGAATTCAGTACACATTTGGACAGTGGTTTTCCCCATGTTCTTATCGGCTTCTGTGAGTCCTCTTCCAAGATGTTCAAGTGAATTTAAGGAATTATAGTGTAAACAAAATAGGGCTTCAGGGATATGGGTCCATCTTGAGAATTCTACTGTGGATATGACCTAAAAGTAGCTTTAGGTCAGGGAAGGGAAAGTTGAACCCAGAGCCCTCTAGGCATTTTAGATGTTGGAGGTAGTTTTGAAAGGAATATTCTCACCAATCCAAATGCCTATTTTTTTAAAAATTAAAACTATAAATATGACTAATCTTCTTATACTATTGATGTAATTTTTATAGTTCAATTTTGCAAATGATATAGCAAAGAAGTAGTTAAACAAGTATCAGACATGGGGAGTGCCACAATTATCAGAGTAAGTCATACAATTTTTCCTTGTAAAGACTTAAGAGTTTTTATAATAAGAGGGAGTTAGAATGATAGGCAATCAGAAATAAAGAAATAGAAGGATATACTTAAAAGCAATTTTAGTGTTCAGTATATGTATCTATCTATGCATTTATGTGATTTTGATGAGCTTTTTTAAAGTACTTTCCTGCTTCACCAGATCTTTTCTTGAAAAAAAAAAAAGAAACCCACAAAACATTTGAGTTAGTTTGTTTCTCCACCATCCTTTCTTCCCATCCTCTAAAAACTTAGAACCAGTACTTCTAAAATCACCGTCTCAGAGTATCATTGAAGGCATATATTGCAAAGAGAAAGTTAGTGGATACACAAATATCATGAATTGAATACCATTTTGGGGTCTTTTAATGTAGCTGAGTTACAAATCCTGAAACTAGAAGTTTTATGAAGGTGAAATGGACACAACTTTTGCAAAAGAATTGCAATTGTTGCTGCCATAATACTGGTCCTTTTTTATTTTTACATGCCATTTCTAATTGCTTGATGTAATTTCTGTTTTAAATTTTCATTTAAGAGCATACAACATTGGAAGACTCTTGGTCTTTTTTTCTTCTCTGATTCATTTCTCAAGCTTCGCCTTTTTCCAAATGATTTTTCAACTTGTAATAAGCTCGACAGGTCATTGTGAAAAGTATTCCCTATTAAGCTGTCTATCTTTATGGAAGAAATGGCAAAAATTAGTAGCATATTTCCTTTAAACCGTGTTTGCATACTAGAAGTTAGACATTTAGATTATTTATTGGGGGGGGGAACTTAACAAAAATACACAAATATAAATTGTGCAGCTTAAAACACTATAGATACAATCATTCCAGCCATAGATAAACTATGATATTCATTATCTGGATTTTGTTTTTTATATAGTGTTTAAAGTCTTTGTATGTGCCTTGCAAAAAATAAAGGATAAAATTTTAAATTTAAAGTCTGATTGGACCTCCCACTTATCTAAGCATTTCAAAACATATGCAAAGTTCTATTTGAATTTAGATTATGGGAAAGCTCACATAGCTGTATTTTTTTCTGCTGAATTGATAAAACAATTGACTTGCCAATGTATTAAGCCTTTTGCTTGACTGTATTTGACTTCATAAATCATAGAATTTAAGTACTTTGCACTCCTCATCTCAACTCTTTTTTATTAAAATGAAATCTGAATAGCTTATACTTCTGCTACACCTGGAGGAAATGTTATATTCTGTCAGTAAAGTACATTTTTCTTTTTTGGTCAAAAGTAACTTTTAATGATTTATTTTTTCTTTATACATAACCACTTCATCTGCTCCAAATTCCGGATGAAATCTTCCTTTTGACAAAGAAAAACAATTTAACACAATTGTCTGATACAGAGACAATGTTTGACAATGTTTTTTCCTTCAGGTCCTCTGCCTCTCAGTATGAGGAAGGAGATACTTTTCATTATCTCTTTTCTAGACCCTTCATTAGTTTTTGCAGCACTCAGAGTTCAGCTACTTTTTGGTGATCCTTGTGTATATTATTCATTTCTCCTTATTTCACTCCCCATCAGTTTATTAAAATCTTTTGGTGTTTCTTTGAAATCTTCATATGGATAGCTTTTTAATGAATAATAGTATTCCATCACATGACTAATCCAGAGGTTTTTCATCTATTCCTCAGCCAATGGACACCCACTCTGTTTCCACTTGCTATCTTAAAAAAAACTTCCTTGAATATTTTGGTAAAATTGAAAATTTGTTTTGCTATTTAACTTTTTTAGGTTATACATCCATTGGTGGGATTTTTGGATTAAAGTGTATGGATACTTTTCGTGTAATTACAAATTTGAATAGGAACAATTGAACTACTTCAGAGTTCTACCAACAGAATAGATGAGTGCCTTTCTTCTCTTAGTCCTTCTAATGTTTCCTATTTCTATCTTTCTTCATTTTCTCTAATTTGTGTGGTATGATAAGTCTTAATTTGCATTTCTATTTTAGTTAATTGGAGTGTGTTTTCATGTGATCATTTATAATTTGTAATTCTTCTTAGCAATTTTATTTAACAACTACCTGTTTGCTCATATCCTATGGCCACTTTAGGGAATGGCTCTTGGTCCTATAATTTTGTGTTATTTGCCTGTATATTTTATATACCAGACTTGCATTCATTCTTTTTAGACCTTGACAGTATTCCATGTTTTCTATATTGTTTATGAAAGTGATTTCAGGGGCATCTAGGTGGTGCAGTGAATAGAGCTCCAGTTTTGTAGTTAGGAGAATCTGAGTTCAAATCTGGCCTCAGACACTTGATACTTACTAGCTGTGGGACCCTGGACAAGTCACTTAACCCTGATTGCTTCATCAAAAAGCTAAAAAAAAAAAGAAAAGAAAAGAAAAAAAAAGAAAGTGATTTCATTTGGATAGACCACGCTGCTGATAAAGCAAATTGGCCAATTCAGCTTAAGTATTAATTAATGCCTATTATATGACATGCATTGTGCTTATGTGCTCTAGACAAAAACCAAAATTCTAAGGCAAAGTTGCCCTTATGGAGCTTACATTCTACTGGCATATGTCAGCATGTACATAGATAAGTCAGTACAAAATATACGTGAAGTAAATGAAAAGAAATTTTGGAGTCTGACAGCATCTCAAGAATATCATACTTGTTGATTGTTATGCATTTCTCTTGATTTATATTGGGATAAATGATACTAAAAGGTCTAGAAAGCGTAGCTAAGGATTATGAAGTTCTGGGGAAAAAATTAAGATCTTGAGGTAGAGGATTTAGGAAAGGCAAATTGGGTAGTAAACAGCTATCTTAGAACATGACGTTTGGATTTTTGGACCATGGCTTAAAATATAGGAATGACATACTCTTAATAAGGTATTGGGTGTATCTAACACGGGCTCGTAAAAAACATACTTAAAATTTTAAAATGAAAAGGAAGGAAGAGGACAAAAACTTTTATGTATCTGCAAAAAGACTGGTACTACAGAGATTAGCAGGTACATAAAAGAACAGAAATAACAGAAGAGAGGATCAGTAATTTATAGGAGACGGTACCCAAAAATAGAGCTTGGTCTCATACCTCTATACAAATATACAAAATATGAGCAATAATCAGGGTGAATGAGAGATCCAGTGTAAGAAAGCAAATTTGGCATTAATATTAGTGAGATTTGATGTGATGTGGGACTTCAATGATATGCACATCTGGCTCTCTCTCATTGTGAAAAGTAGAGCATCTGATAAGTTTGTGTCTTGCCTTAATCCTTATCTCATACATCAGAAGGTGAATTGGGTAATAAGGGGAACTGCTATTCTGGAATGGATCTGAGTAACAAAAAGGAACTATTTAGTGATATAGAAATGAGAGGAAGTTGAGGGATAAGTAAATACTATGCAGCATTACAATGGTAATAGAAAAGAGGAAAATTGAGCATAAATCTGACATACAAATTAGATTTTATGATAGTGACTTTCAAAGCATGATAGAAGTCATGGGTAGGATTCAGTGGCCTAATGTATTATAGGGCAAGTTGGCCCCAAGAGAATGGGAAGTTCTCAACAATGAAGTATTAAAGTACATGCAGAAATCATTTCAAGGAGGAAGGAAAAAGTGAGTGTCCTAAAGACACTCATGTAGAAACGTATGAATTAGCTCATTGTAAAAGAAATATCACAGAATTACAGCATTGGAATAGACCTCAGTGACAATCTAGTCTCACCCTCAGCCAAAAAGGAATCCCCTTGGCAATGTATCTAACAAGCGGTACCTTTGAAGACCTTCAGTTAGGGGGAGCTCACTTCTTCCAGGAGCAGTCCATTCTACTTTTGGATAGCTCCTCTTGTTAGAAAGTTTCTTCTTGACACCAAACCTAAATTTGCCACTTTGAAACTTTCACCCATTGATCTAATCATTCTGGCTCATGGCAGCCTTCAGATGCTTTAAGGTAGTTATCATGTTTCAGGTCTAGATCTTTCACTTGATCTTTATGTGACGTGGACTCAAGGCCCTTCATCACATCTTGTTTGTCTTCCTCTATACTCTCTCCAGCTTATCAGCATTCTTCCTAAAATGTGCCACCCAGAACTGAACATAGATTGTAGTAAATAAACATGATGGAGTACTATTGTGCTATAAGAAATGAGAGAATAGATGATTTCAAAGAGACAGGGAAAAACTTATTTTTTTTCTAATGTCAATAGTATTTTATTTTTTTCCAATTACACATACAGACACTTTTCTTTTACTTTTCCATTTAAAAAAATTTTTTATTTAAAGTTTTGAGTTCCAGATTCTATCCCTTCCTTCCTTCCCTCCCCTATCCCTGAGATGGTAAGCAATCAGA
Organism: Vombatus ursinus; assembly: GCF_900497805.2. NCBI lineage: Eukaryota > Metazoa > Chordata > Mammalia > Diprotodontia > Vombatidae > Vombatus > Vombatus ursinus. The sequence goes on from NW_020954723.1 coordinate 16,652,612, forward strand.
TATAGATTATATGTGTGAAATTATGTAAAACATTTCCATGTTAGTCATTTTGTACAAGAAGGGGACTTGAATAAAATAAATGAAAGAAAGTAAAAAAAAAAACATGCTTCAGACTGTATTCAGTCAATATCAGTTCTTTTTTCTGGAGGCGGAAAGTATGCTTCATCATTAGTCCTTTGGGATTGTCTTGGATCATTGTATTGCTGAGAATAGTTAAGTCATTCACAGTTCTTCATCGAACACTATTGCTGTTACTGTGCTCAGCATTCTTCTGGTTCTGTTAACTTTAATATTCATCAATTCAGGTAAGTCTTTCCAGGCTTTTCTGAAATCATTCTGCTTGTCATTTCTTAACACATAATAATATTCCATTACAATCATATACCATAATTTGTTTAGCCATTTCCCAATTGATAGGCATCCCCCCAATTTCCAATTCTTAGCTACCACAAAAAGAGCTGCTATAATAGGTCTTTTCCCTTTTTTTGAATGTCTTTGGAATATAGACCTCGCAGTGGTACTGCTGTATCAAAGGGTATGCACAGTTTTATAACTCTTTGAGCATAGTTCCAAATTGCTCTGAAGAATGGTTGGATCAGTTCATAGCTCCACCAGTAGTGGACGCATTAGCGTCCCTCTTTTCCCACATCCTCTTCAACATCTAACATTTTCCTTTTTTGTCATATTAGCCAAACTGATAGGTGTGAAGTAGTGACTCAGAGTTGTTTTAATATGCATTTCTCTGATCTAGAGTGATTTAGAGCATTTTTTCATATGACTGTACATAGCTTTGACTTGTCTGAAAACTTCTCGTTCATATCCTTTGACCATTTATCAATTGGGAAATGACTTGTATTTTTATAAATTTGACTCAGTTCTTTTTATATTTGAGAAATGAGGTCTTTATCACAGATATTTGTTGCAAACATTTCCCCACAGTTTTCTGCTTTCCTTATAATTTTGGTTGCATTGGTTTTGTTTGTGCAAAAACTTTTTTAATTTTATACAATCAAAATGATCTATTTCACATTTTGTAATGCTTTCTTTATCTTCTTTTGTCCTAAATTCTTTCCTTATCCATAAATCTGACAGATAAAGTAGCTCATATGCCTTCTGCCACTATCTCTTTCTTTACTCCTGTCTCACAAGATGAAGTGACCTTATTCCTTACCAAGGCTTACCACTTTGCTTGTTCAAGTTATCCCATTCCATTTCCCTCTGTCATCTCCCCTTTCACTTATTTTTGACCTCTTTCTGGCTACTGATGTAGGGTTGTCTTAGGTAACCCTACTGCCTGTAAAGATGCCTGTGTCTCCCTCATCCCTGAAAACACTCTCACTTGATCCTTCCATCCCTGCTAATCATCATCCTATATCTCTTCTGCCCTTTGTGGCTAACCTCCTTGAAAAGGTCATCTATAATAGGTGCCTTCACTTTTTTTCTTCTCACTTTCCAAACCCCTTATAATCTAGCTTCTCATTTTATCATTCCACTGGAACTTCTCTCTCCAAGTTACTAATGATATCTTTTTTTCTAAATGTTATTGTCTAACCAGAGATGATCTTCAGGGTTTTCCTGGGCCCTTTTCTCTTCTTTCTTCTAGTCTTGTCATTATTGTCTCAGGTGTCAACCTTATCATCTATGTGCGCATCCCTGGAAAGTATGGTATTGTATAATTATTGTTCTTCATTCTTGAAGAGGACTGAAATGGCATTACTATGTTAGAGTCAAGTTCAGTGTTTCTGACTGGCTGATTAGACCAGTACAAGCTCAGAATGTTCTACCACTGGTTGGGCACAAATTGTCCATGTGAATATTTGGGGCGGATTCTCTAAATTTGTACATCTTGTGTTTATTTTGAGCTACTTCAATTCTGCTTTGCTTATAGAGCACAGCACCTTCTTTAATGAGGGCATGCCATGGTGGATGGTCCTCTGCCAGTGTTTCCCATGTCATACAATCAATTCTGAAGTTCTTCAGAGAGAACTTGAGAGTGTCCTTATATTGTTTCTTCTGACCACCATGTGAATGCTTGCCTTGTGTGAATTCTCTGTAAAATAGTCTTTTAGGCAAGTATATGTTTGGCACTCGAACAATGTGGCCAGCTCATCAGAGTTATGCTCTCTGTAACAGAGTCTGAATGCTTGGCAATTTAGTTAGAGAAAGGACCTCAGTGTCCAAAACCTTATCTTGCCAGGTGATCTTTTATCTTCAGAATCTTCCTAAGACAATTCAAATGGAAGCAATTCAGTTTCCTGGCATGGTGCTGAAATACTGTTCAGGTTTCACAGGCATATAACAATGAGTTCAACCCAACTGCTCTATAGACCTTCAGTTTGGTAGTTAGTCTAATAACTCTTTTCTTCCACATTTTCCTTTGCAGTCTCCCAAACACTGAGCTAGCTCTGGTAATGTGTGCATTAACCTCATTATAATGTATACATCCCTGGAAAGTATACTGCCAAGGAAAGTGAACTTATCCATAGTATTCAAAACTTCTCCATTTGCTGTAACTGATGGTTCCACATAAGAATGATGCGGTGCTGGCTGGTGGAGAACCTTTGTTTTCTTGGTGTCAATTGTTAGGCCAAAATCAGCACAAGGGGCATACTTTGTTGTATCTCAGCCTCAGAGGCTGTATTGCGTACGTAATCATCTGCGACCAAAAAAATCTCACACCAGTTCTCCCTCCACTTTAGGCTGGTAGCCCTTTTAAGTTAAATAATTTACCATCAATGTGGTAGCTGACCTTGTTGCTGTTTTCATCCTTGTTGAAGGAGTATGACAGCATCACTGAAAACATCCTAAAAAGCATGTGAGCAAGCACACAGCCCTGCTTTACTCCATTGGTGACTGGGAAAGCCTGAGAGCATTGTTCATTATTTAGAACCCCTGCAAGCATGCCTTCACGGAACTTGCATATGATACTCACGAACTTCTCTAGGCAACCAAATTTTGTGGTGATCTTCCACAAGCCCTCACAACTGACAGTATCAGAGGCCTTGGTCAGATTGACAAATGTTGTTGTTGTAGATAGACCTCTGTTCTGCTCCTGGCATTTGTCCTGGAGTTGTTGGGCAGCAAACACCATGTCAGCCATTCCTTAGCACTTTCTGAAGTCATGCCACTCTCAGGTAGATGACTATCCTCCAGGTGAAGGATCAGCCTATTAAGGAGGACTCTGGCAAGAATCTTGCTGGCAATGACAGAGAGAGGCCCCTTCCTCCCCCCCTTCGCCCCTCCTTCCTGTGGTTGTCACAGGATAACCTATTATCCTTTTGCTTTATATAGGCGGACAATGAAGGCATCCTTGATTTTCTGGGGGATAATCTCCTCTTGCCATACAACCTAGAAGATTTCACTCAGCTTTTGTATGATCAACTAACCCCTTGTCTTGTAGATCTTTGAGGGAATGGAATTAGCCCTAGGCACTTGGACACACAAGAGGAACCTAATAGCGTTCAAAACCTCTTATTCAGTTGCAAGTTTGGCTAGAGAGGGATTGATTTCAATCTGAGGTATACAGTCAGTGGCTTTGGCATTGGTTGATGACAGTCTATTGAGAATACTATGGAAGTGTCTAGCCAGGCTCTCTAGGATCATGTCATAGGATCAATGTGGCTCCATCATCGCTGAGTAGTTGAGATGCACCTTTGGCTCTTAAATAGGCTTCAGGCCATCATAGAAGCACTTTGGATTGTTACTATCAGCATAAAACTTATCTGCCTTCTTACTGAATCAAGAATCCTTTATCTCTCTAAGCTTTGCTTGCATTTTACTTTTGATGGAGTTAAACTCTGTTTTCTTAGAAATGGAGAAACTATCAGGCTGGTAAATCCTGTGGAGTCCTTATTTTCATTTAGCAAATGAAAACTCTTCATTTATTCCCTTCTCTTTCTATTATGCTTCACTTGGTGATCGCATCAACTTCCATGGGTTTACCATCTTTGTGCTGATGATTCTCAAATCTACTTATCCTGCCCCAATCTCTCTGCTGTCTTCCAAAATTGTATCTCCAACTGCCTTTCAAATATCTCAAACCAGAAGTCCAATAGATATCTTAAACTCAAAATGTCCAAAATGGAACTCATTGTCTTTACTCCTAACCTCTCCCCATCTCCCATCTTCCCTATTATTGCAGAGAGCAGCACCATCTTCTCAATCCCTTTTGGTCACACCCTAGGAGTCAACTTGGATTCTTCACTATCACTTATTCCTCATATACAATTTGTTGCCAAGGCCTGTAAATTTTACCTTTGCAACATCTCTCCAAAATGCCCCTTTGTCTAACACTGCTACCACCCTGGTGCAGACCCTCATCACCCCACATCTGGATTATTTCAGTAGCCTACTGATAGATCTGATACCTTTGCTGCTATTTTTGTTAGTACCTAAGGTTTTTATTTTTTTTTTTTTATGCTGTAACTTCTTCCCTCCTCCTGATTTTCACAAATGAATCTCTTCTATAGTATTTTTGCTTTTGATTATGTTCTTGATAAGGAAGTATACTATTGAAAATATCCTCTTCAGTAATAAAATTATCAGAATTCCCATTTTCTCCATGTGTCTTTAGCTGATTAATTTACCTTTGTTGCAAAAATCAAGTCTACTAGTGTACAGAGAAGTATCATACTTGGGGCTAAGAAGTTTAGGACAAAGGTGAAAATGGTATGGGTAAAGGTAATATTGAATTTTCTTCGCAAATTCATTCTTTTACTAAAATTTTCCACCCCAGTTTTTTTTTTATTCAGAAAAATACCTGTAATAAACATTTTCTCCCATAAATTCTGTCTCTTCTGATTATAGCAAAATGCTTAATTTTTATGACATCTTAAAAAAAAATAATGGAAGAAGAAAGGTTATCCTGTGACCAAATGGTATTGTAGTCACAGGATTATCTAGAATTCAGACCTTTCCAAATAACTTCAGTAATGTCCTCCTACCTTGAATGAATGAATGAATGAAAAGTCATTATGAAATATTCACTCTATACAAAGCAGTGGGGTTACAATCTTCTGGCATTTAGTTTCTTTTTGAAGGCATGTGCTTATAGATAGTTTTGTGATTAAAAATTAATTATACTCAGTTATCTGAATGGCTCATGTGTTCTAAGTGTGTTTGAAATTTGTTGCTGAGCAGTTTCCTGTATCTTCAAATTTTACCAGATGATACTGGGAAGTCATGCTAGTTTTGTACAGTAATTTGAGTTTGGCGTCATCAAAAATTCTCTCAAAAAACTAGAAGATGTAAGCTAATTTTCTTTTGGCAGTTGCCTCAGTCAGTTCATTAGTAAGAGTTGTTGGCTTATCTAAGCAAGGGATTAAATGCATAACCATCAGCAGCTCATGTAGGCAATAAGGATATAAACTAAATCTTCCTTAGCTCAATATAACTAGCATATTGATACTTTTGGGACCTGCTATGATGATTAATTAATAACGTGTGATTAGGGAGAGAGTGGAGCCAAGATGGTGGATTAGAGCTAACCCAGTTGAACTGTGGAAATAGCTACAAACAAAGCCTCAAAGAAAAATGCTAACTGGACCCAAACCAAACAAGAATTCCTGGAAGAGTTAAAGAAAGATATAATAGTGGCAGAGAAAAAATTGAAAAAAAGAAATGGGATTGATACAAGAAAATTATGAAAAGAGAATTAACAGCTTGATAAAAGAGGTGCAAAAAATTCTGAAGAAAATAACACCTTAAAAATGAATTTGTCCAGTGATAAAAGAGGCAAAAAATTCACTGAAGAAAAGGACTCCTTAAAAAGCAGAATTGGCCAAATGGTAAAAGAAAAGAGGTACAAAAATTCACTGAGGATGACTCCTCAAAAAGCAGAATTGGTCAAATGGAAAAGGAGGTACCAAAGCTCACTGAAGAAAATTATTCCTGAGGGGTGGGGCCAAGATGGTGGAGTAAAAGCAGTGACTTGCTTGAGCTCTCCCCCAAACCCCTCCAAATACCTGTAAAAAATGACTCTAAACAAATTTTAGAGCAGCAGAAGCCACAAAAAGACAGAGTGAAACAAATTTACAGCCCAAGACATCTTGGGTGGTTGATTGTGAGGTATATCACATTGGGTAGGGAAAGGAGCGCAGTTCCGTGTGGGTGTGCAGACAGAACAGGCCTCAGTGAACCTGGAGCAGGACTCAGTGGGCTGAATCGTGGGCAGCTGTGGCGGTTTCCAGACTTCTCAACCCGTGAACACCAAAGACAACTTAGAAAGTCAGTGGGAAAAGTCTATGACTGCAGTGAGAAAGAAGTGTGGTCCCAGACCCAGTCCCCAAGCTCAGCCCTGGGTTGGTGGTTGCTTCTGGAGCTTTCAGCGCACAGACTGAGGGAGAATTGAGTGGCTGATCAGAGGGGGATTACAGGGATCTCTCTGCTGGTGCAGGATTCTCTTCCTTTGCCTAAGCTTGAATCTGAGTCACAGTTCTGGGTGGCAGTCGCAAGGAAGAATGCACTCATAGACCAGAGCACAGGCTAGGAAAGGAGTAAACACCTCACCTCTTATAATACCACCTTGGAAGAACTGAAAATTTACAGGTCTCTAGGAGTATCTCTGAAAACAGATGCATAAAACCCCCAAAGCTTGGGATAGTACATTCTCCACATTGGAAGCAGACCCCTACCTTGACAAAGAGTTTAAAACTCAAGTAATTGGCTGGGATCATGAGCAAGCAGTGCAAAAAGAATCAGACCACAGAATCTTTCTTTGGTAACAAAGAAGATCAAAACATATGATGAGAAGAAGACAACACAGTCAAAGCTCCTACATCCAAAGCCTCCAAGAAAAATATGAATTGGTACCAGGCCATAGAAGAGCTCAAAAAGGATTTTGAGAAGCAAGTAAGAGAAGAAGAGGAAAAACTGAGAGTGATGCAAGAAAATCATGAAAAACAAGTTAACAGGAGACCCCAAAAAATACTAAAGAAAATAACACCTTAGAGGGGGCAGAACCAAGATGACGGAGGGAAAGCAGTGACTGTCTTGAGCTCTCTCCCAAAGCCCTCCAAATACCTAAAAAAAATGGCTCTAAACAAATTCTAAAGCAGCAGAACCCACAAAAAGACAGAGTGAAACAAATTTCCAGCCAAAGATAGCCTGGATGGTGGATCGGAAAGTATATAGTGCCGGGCGGGGAGAGGAACACAGTTTGGTGTGGGTGCACAGGACACAGCAACCCTGGAGTAGGCCTCAGAGGACTGAATTGCGGGCAGCTGTGGTAGTTTCCAGACTTCTCAACCCAGGAATACCAAAGACAACTTAGAAGGTCAGTGGGAAAAGTCTGTGACTGCAGTGAGAGAGGAGCTAGGTCTCAACTGCAAGTCTCAAGGGTGGCCTGGGGCCATGGCTTTTTCCTGAGCTTCTGGCCCACAGACTGAGGGGGAATTGAGTTGCTGATCAGAGGGGGATTGCAGGGATCTCTTTGCCAGTGCTGAGGCAGGAATCTCTTGCTTTACCAGTGCTTGGATCTGGGTCGCAGTTCTGAGGGGCGGTCCTGGGGTGAGGAGGAACGCTGGTGCGGTGAAGCTTGTTGTGGTGATGGAGAGAAAACACCTCGCCCCTCATCATACCACCTTGAAAGAACTGAAAATTTACAGGTCCCTAGAAGTACCTCTGAAAACAACTGTACAAACCCCCAAGCTTGGGACAGTATACTCTTCACCTTGGAAGCAGACTTTTACCTTAACAAAGAGTTTAAAACTCAAGCAATTGGCCGAGATCATGAGTAAGCAGCGCAAAAAGAGTCAGACTATATTATCTTACTTTGTTGACAAAGAAGATCAAAACATACAACCAGAAGAAGACAACAAAGCCAAAGCTCCTACATCCAAAGCCTCCAAGAAAAATATGAATCAGTCCCAGGCTTTAGAAGAGCTCAAAAGGGATTTTGAGAAGCAAGTAAGAGAAGTAGAGGAAAAACTGAGAGAGATGCAAGAAAATCATGAAAAACAAGTCACCAGCTTGCTCAAGGAGACCCCAAAAAATACTGAAGAAAATAACACCTTAAAAAATAGCCTAAGCCAAATGGCAAAAGAGGTCCAAAAAGCCAATGAGGACAAGAATGCCCTAAAAAGCAAAATTGACCAAATGGAAAAGGAAGTCCAAAAGATTACTGAAGAAAATACTTCCTTAAAAATTGGAATAGAGCAATTGAAAGCTAGTGACTTTATGAGAAATCAAGACACTGTAAAACAAATCCAAAAGAATGAAAAATTAGAAAATAATGTGAAATATCTCATTGGAAAAACAACTGACCCGGAAAATAGATCTGTGAGAGAGAATTTAAAAATTATTGGCCCATCTGAAAGCCATGATCAAAAAAAGAGCCTAGACATCATTTTTCAAGAAATTATCAAGGAAAACTGCCCTGATATTTTAGAACCAGAGGGCAAAATAGAAATGGAAAGAATCCACTGATCTCCTGCTGAAAGAGATCCCCAAAGGAAAACTCCTAGGAACATTGTAGCCAAATTCCAGAGTTCCCAGATCAAGGAGAAAATATTACAAGCAGCCAGAAAGAAATAATTCAAGTATTGTGGAAAAATCAGGATAACACAAGATTTAGCTGCTTCTACATGAAGGGACCACAGGGCATGGAATATAATATTCTGAAGGGCAAAGGAGATAGGATTACAACCAAGAATCACCTACCCAGCAAAACTGAGTATAATCCTGCAGGGGAAAAATGGTCACTCAGTGAAATAGAGGACTTTCAAGCATTCTTGATGAGAAGACCAGAGATGAATAGAAAATTTGATTTTCAAATACAAGACTCGAGTGGAACATGAAGAGGTAAACTGGAAAGAGAAAATCATAAGAGACTTATTAAGGTTAAACTGTTTACCTTCCTGCATGGAAAGATGATATTTGTAACTCATGAGACCTTTGTCACTATTAGGGTAGTTGGAGGGGAAAAAATTATATGTGCATATATATATATATGTATATATATAGATAGATAGATAGATAGATATAGATATAGATAGATAGATAGAGGGCACAGAGTGAGTTGAAAATGAAGGGGTCATATCTGGAGAATAAAATTGAGGGGTGAGAGAGGAGTATACTAGGAGAAGGAGAAAGGGAGAGGTAGAATGGCATAAATTATCTCACCAAAAAAAAACAGAAAAGAAAAGGCTCTTACAGTAGAGGGGAAATGGGGGAAGGTGAGAGGGAATGAGTGAATCTTATTCTCATAGGATTTGACTTATGAAGGGAATAACATATACACTCAATTGAGTATGGAAATCTGTCTTATCCTACAGGAAAATAGGGGTGAAGGGGACAAGAGAGTAGGGGAATGATAGAGAGGGGGGCAGATTGGGAAAGGGGGTAATCAGAAGCAAATACTTCCGAGGAGGGACAGGGTCAAAAGAAAGAATAGAATAAATGGGTGGGAGGGACAGAATTAAGGGAAATAGAGTTAGTTTTTCACAGCATGTCTACTATGGAAGTTTTGTATAACTGCGCATATATAACCTATATTTAGTTGCTTGCCTTATCAGTGAGGGTGGGTAGGGAGGGAGGAAGGGAGAAAATTTGGAACCCAAAGTTTTAAAAACACATGTTTAAAAAAAATGTTTTCACATGCAACTAGGAAATAAGAAATACAGGAAAAGGGGTAAAGAAATCCATCCTGCCCTACAGGTAAATTGAAAGGGAAGGGGATAAGAGAAGGGGGGGGAGAGATAGAAGGGAAGGCAGACTAGGGGAAGGGGTATTTAGAATGCATGCCATCTTGTGGTAGGGGGAGGGGCGTGATGGGGTGAAAATTTGGACTTGAAAATCTTGTGGAAGTAAATGTTGAAAACAAAAAAATAAATAAAAATTACCATAGAAATATAGGAGGCAGAATTCAAACTTGGGTCTTCTGGGCTCCCAGGCATCTGAAAAAAAAAAAAAAAAGGAAGGAGAAAAGAATAGAAAATAGAAATTGGTAAAAAAAACCTCATCATATACTTGTTAATAAGTACTGAAATTCTAAGTTTTAATGCCTTCTTCATGTCTTTCTCTGATCCACTTAAAAGGTCTGACCTGGTCTACCACTGCTCCTGAATATAATTTTCCAACTTCAGAAGAATTGTATTCATTAGATGACACTTGGGCACAAGGCTGAGCCTTAGCTATTTTAGAATCAACCAAAGTAATTATCTCATGTGTTGATCATTGCTTTATCAAATTGTCAACCTTTCCCTGAATTATGTTCTTTGGCATTTTCATTCTAATTACTATAGTGTAACATTCCAAGAGAAAATGGGCTATAATTTCTTTAAGTAACAAATACTCAGAAGGGAATTTAAAATATTTGATTTACAAGCAATCAGTTTTATGTATCTTTTCTGGAACACATTTATTGAATAAATTGAGGCACAACTAAATAAACAAACAAATAAACAAACAAAAAAGAAAATAACACCTTAAAAAATAACCTAAGCCAAATGGCAGAAGAAGTTCAAAAAGCCAATGAGGAGAAGAATGCTCTAAAGAGCAAAATTGGACAAATCGAAAAGGAAGTCTAAAAGCTTCCTGAAGAAAATACTTCCTTAAAAATTTGAATGGAGCAATTGGAAGCTAGTGACTTTATGAGAAATCAAGACACTGGAAAACAAATCCAAAAGAATGAAAAATTAGAAAACAATGTGAAATATCTCATTGGAAAAATAACTGACCTAGAAAATAGATCCAGGAGAGAGAATTTAAAAATTATTGGCCTATCTGAAAGCCATGATCAAAAAAAGAACCTAGACATCATCTTTCAAGAAATTATCAAGAAAACTGCCCTGCTATTTTAGAACCAGAGGGCAAAATAGAAATTGAAAGAATCCACCGATCACCTCCTGAAAGAGATCCCCAAAGGAAAACTCCTAGGAATGTTGTAGCCTAATTCCAGAATTCCCAGGTCAAGGAGAAAATAATGCTAGCAGCCAGAAAGAAACAGTTCAAGTATTGTGAAAACACAATCAGGATAACACAAGCTTTAGCAGCTTCTACATTAAGGGATCAGAGGGTATGAAATATGATATTCCGGAGGGCAAAGGAGATAGTATTACAACCAAGAATCACCTACCCTGTAAAACTGAGTATAATCCTTCAGGGGAAAAATGGTTATTCAGTGAAATAGGGGAATTTCAAGCATTCTTGATGAAAAGACCAGAGCTGAATAGAAAATTTGACTTTCAAGTACAAGGCTCAAGTGGAACATGAAGAGGTAAACAGGAAAGAGAAATCATAAGAGACTTATTAAGGTTGAACTGTTTACATTCCTGCAGGGAAAGATGATATTTGTAACTCATGAGACCTTTGTCAGTATTAGGGTAGTTGGAGGGAAAAAATTATATGTGTGTATGTGTGTGTGTGTGTGTGTGTGTGTGTGTGTGTGTATATACATATCATATAGATAGGTAGATAGAAGGCACAGGATGAATTGAAGATGAAGGGGTGATATCTGGAGAATAAAATTAAGGGGTGAGAGAGGATTATACTGGGAGAAGGAGAAAGGGAGAGGTAGAATGGGGTAAATTATCTCACATAAAAGAAAAGGCTTTTACAGTGGAGGGGAAACAAGGGAAGGTGAGAGGGAATGAGTGAATCTTATTCTCATAGGATTTGGCTTAAGGAGGGAATAACACACACTCTATTGGGTATGGAAATCTATCTTACCCTACAGGAAAATAGGATGGGAAGGGGACAAGGGAGCAGGGGGATAATAGAGGGAAGGCAGATTGTGGGAGGGGGTAATCAGAAGCAAACACTTCTGAGGAGGGACAGGGTTGAAGGAGAGAATAGAATAAATGGGGGATGGGATTGGATGAAGGGAAATATACTCAGTTTTTCACAACATGACTAGTATGGAAGTGTTTTGCGTGACTGCACATATAACCTGTGTCGAGTTGCTTGCATTTTCAACGAGGGTGGGTGGGGAGGGAGGAAGGGAGAAAATTTCAAACCCAAAGTTTTAAAAACACATGTAAAAAAATTGTTTTCACATGTAACTGGGAAATAAGAAATATAGGAAATGGGGTATAGAAATCTGTCCTGCCTAATAGGAAAATAGAAGCGGAAGAGGAGACGAGAAGGGGGGAGAGAGATAAAAGGGAGGGCAGATTAGGGGAAGGGGTATTTAGGATGAATACCATCTTGGGATGTGGGGAGGGGCAAGAAGGGGAGAAAATTTGAAACTCAAAATCTTATGGAAGTAAATGTTGAAAACAAAAAAATATATAAATTTAAATAAAAAAAAGAAAAGAAAATTATTCCTTAAAAATTAGAATTGGGCGACTGGAAGTGAATGATTCCATGAGACATCAAGAAACAATAAAACAAAATCAAAAGAAAGAAAAAATAGAAGAAAATGTGAGATTTTTTTTTTGGGAAAACAAGTGACCTGGAAAATAGATCAAGGAGAGATAATTCTAGAATTATTGGACTATCTAAAAACAGTGATCAAAAGAAGAGGCTGGACATACTATTTAAAAATATCATAAAGGAAAATTCTTCCGATATCTTACATCTACTGATCACCTCCTGAAAGAGATCCCAAAATGAAAACTTCCAGGGATTTTATAGTCAAATTCCAGAGTTCCCAGGTCAAAGAGAAAATACTTTAAGCAGCCAGAGAGAAAGAATTCAGATATTGTCATGATCGCTCAAGATTTAGTGGTTTCCATGTTAACGGATTCTAGGGCTTGAAATATTATATTCTAGAAGGCAAAGGAGCTAGGATTACAACAAGAATAACCTACCTAGCAAAACTGAGTACAATCCTGCAGGGAAACAAAATGGATATTTAATGAAATAGAGGACTTTCAAGCATTCCTGATAAAAAAGCCAGAGCTGAATAGAAAAAACTGACATTCAAACACATTACTCCACAGAAGCATAAAGAGGTAAATATGAAAGGGTAATCATAAGGATCTCAATAAAGATAAACCATTTACATTCCTGTATGAGAAAATCATACATGTAACTCTTAAGAACTTTATCATTATTAGGGTGGTTTAAAAAGATTTTACATAAGTCAGTGGGTATGTATTTAAGTTAATTGTGTTGGAATTATTTACAAAAAAGTGAAGGAGTGGGAAAGAGGGATGTGCTGGAAGAAAGGAGAAGGACAAGTTAGAATGGAAAAAAGTTTCTCACATAAAAGAGGTGTGCAAGGAAGAGCTTTTGCAGTGGAGAAGAAAAGAAAGAAGTGTGGCAGGCAGTGACTGATTGGAATTGTTTGAAAGAAGTAATATGTACACATATATTTGTGTGTGTGTATAAAATATACACACACTCAGTTGGGTATAAAAATCTGTCTCAATAGGGCAATAAAACAGGAAGGGGATAAGAAATGAAGGGAGAGATGATAAAAGGGAGGGCAGATTAGGAGAGGCAATGGTCAGAAATAAAACAGACTTTTGAGGAGAGATAGAATAAAAAAAGAGAGAGAAGGAAAAACGTGTGAAAATAGGATGGAGAAAAATACACAGTACTCATAACTGAATGTGAATGGGATGAGCTCATCCATAAAACTGAAGTAAACAGCAGAATGGATTAGGAATCAGAATCCAAAAATATATTATTTACAAGAAATACACTTGAAACAGAAAGATACACACAGAGTTAAAATAAAGTGCTAGAACAGAATCTATTATGCTTCAGCTAAATTTTAAAAAATACAGCAGTAGCAATCATGATCTCAGACAAAACAAAAGCAGAAATAGAACTAATTCAAAGGAATAATTAGGGAAACTAAATTTTGCTACTGATGTAGCAGTTCTGGAGAACATTTTGGAACTAGACCCAAAGGGCTATAAAACTGCATACCCTTTGATCCTGCAATACCATACTAAGTCTATATCCCAAAGAGATCAAAGGAAAAGGACCTATATGTACAAAATATCAGAATTTTCCCAGCTAGTTTCTCTGATAAAGCCCTTATTTCTCAAATGCAGATAGTTCTTGCTTTATGTAACTGGACTGTTCCATAGACCTTCATATAAAGTGATTTTTACATAATAAGAATTTACCTGTGAATGTGGGGTAGGGAGGCAGAAAGGGGGCTGCAGGCCTGTGGAGGGAGGGGGCCAACACGTGATTCAAGGACACAAGGGGGCCTTAGAAAGAGAAATGAGCATAGGAAGAATACATGGGGGTTGGGATTAAGCCATTAAGCTCTGGCCTGGCCAGAGCTGAGAGGAAGAGGACAGACAAGTAGGGCCCAGACAGGGACACAGACAGGAGAGAATTATGAGCTGTGGGGGCTAATGGCAGACATATAGTACCAAGCATGGACAGCTGGAAGACAGACATGTGGGAGTGGACATACAGGTAGGCAGAGTGGAGCAAAGGTCTCTGCTATTGGTTCTGAAGGTCTCAAGCTAAGTCCTCATTCAGAGGCAGTGGTGGTTTCTATGTAAGTCTGTTCCTCTTCTTTCACTGGGAGGTTTCGTTGTTGTTGTTGTTGTTGGGGAGGGGTGATTGGGAGGCTGCAGAATGGCTCAGCTGAGGAGCAGAGAGAGGGAGAAGGAGAGAGAGAGATTAGAGTACCATACATTAAAGTTAACAGGTGTTTTTTTGGAATGCAGATTTCTTTAAGAATTCTTTATGTAAAGTTGAATATGCATAATGCAAATTTATGCAAATGAGAACTGTATGTATATACTTAGTATAGAAGTGAGTCAAATTTATAAAAATGAGCCATTCACCAGTTGATAAATGGTCAAAGAATATAAACAGGCAGTTTTCAGAAGAAAAAAAATCATATGAATATAGTCATATGAAAATTATTGATTGGAGAAAGGCAAAACAAAACTATCTTACATTTATTAGAAATGACAAATGCTGGAGGGGATGAGGGAGAAATAAGTACGTTAATAAACTGTTGGTGGAATAATGAACTGATGTAGCAATTCTGGAGAATATTTTGGAACTAGGTCCAAAGGACTGTAAAACTTCATACCCTTTGATCCTGCAATGCCACTACCAAGTCTGTATCCCAGAGATCAAAGGAAAAGGACCTATATGTACAAAAATATTTATAGCAGCTCTTCTTGTTGTGACAAAGAATTGGAATTTGAAGGGATGCTCATCAGTTGGGGAATGGCTGAACAATTTATGGTATATGATTTTGATGGAATACTATTGTACTATAAGAAATGATGAGGGAGTGGTTTCAGAAAAAAAAAAACCATGGGAAAACTCATATGGACTGATGTAAAGTGAAGTGAGAAGAACTAGGAGACTGTAGTGCACGGTAACAGCAATGTTGTAATGATGATGTACTGGGCTACTCTTGATCGATACAGTGATCCAAGACAATTCCAAAAGGCCCATGTTGAAAAAATGCTGTTCACCTCCAGAGAGAAAACTGATGAACTCTGAGTATAAATTGGAGTATAATTTTCTCACTTTCTTTATTTTCTTGCTTTTTAGCAATATGGCCAATGTAGAAATATGTTTTGTGTGATTTCACATGTATAATTGTTCTCATATTGCTTGCTTTCTCAAGTGTGGAAGAGAGTATAGGAGGGAGGGAGGGAATCTGGAATTCACAATTTAAAAAAGAAAAGAATGCTAAAAGTAAGTAATAAATTTTAAAATGTATGGTTAGATTTTGATTTTGCTAAAAAGTTGGTGCTTTCTAATTTGAAACTATGCCCAAAGGGCAATCAAATTGTGCATACTCTTTGATCCAGCAATATCACTACTAGGTCTGTATCTCAAAGAGATTATAAAAAAGGGGAAAAGACCCACATGTATAAAAATGTTCATAGTAGCTCTTTTTGTGGTGTCAAAGAATTAGAAATTTAAGTGATGCCTGTCAAATGGGGAGTGGCTGAACAAGATATGGTATGTGAATGTAATTTGTCCTGTAAAAAATGACAGACAGGCACATTTCAGAAAAAGCTGGAAAGACTTGCATGAATTGATGCTGAGTCAAGTGAGCAGAACCAGGAGAACACTGTACATAGTAACAGCAATGTTGTGTGATCATCAGCTATGAATAACTTTGCTTTTTTTCAGCAGTACA
The DNA here is from genome assembly GCF_900497805.2 of Vombatus ursinus. Classification (NCBI taxonomy): domain Eukaryota; kingdom Metazoa; phylum Chordata; class Mammalia; order Diprotodontia; family Vombatidae; genus Vombatus; species Vombatus ursinus. The sequence continues at coordinate 16,668,636 of NW_020954723.1, forward strand.
ATGATCTAAGACAATTCCAAAGGACTCATGATGAAAAATGCTATTTTTTCATGTTTTTTTTCCCCTTTTGTTCTGTTTCTTCTTTCACAACATGACTATGGAAATATGCTTTACCTGATTGCATATTTATAACCTATTTAAAATTCTTACCTTTTTTAGGGAAGAGTAGGGGGGGAAGGGAGGAAATTTAGAACTCACAGTTATTAAAAAATGAATGTTGAATGTTGTCTTTATATGTAATTGGCAACAACAAAATACTATTTAAAAAGTTAAACAATAAAAAAGATGCTTTCAGTTGATTTTAAAATGATTTTTAAAATGTTGACAATGAGATAGAAATCTTGTTTATACTATTAATTTCTTTAGCATAGGATCTATGAAAAATTATACAGAGATAGAGTATAGCCCAACTTCTGTTGAAAATTTTCATAAAACCCAAGTTAATAGGGTTCTAATTAAAGAGATTTTTTTGCTCAGTGAATCTTATTCATACAACTTTCTTACTTTCGTTGACCATTAGTGTCAGACTATGGCTGAATCTATTCATTGTGCATTTCTTCTGTTATTTTTATCAAAAATTCTTCTATCAGCAAGTACTAATCATAAATTATGAGGAGGGAGGGAAGAAGTCTAAAGCATTTTTGTAAGTGAGTATTTATTGCTCTGGGAATAAATTTAATTTTGTTGTAAAATAGCCTATGTCAAAAAATTTAAACTAATTTTGTAATATTTTTCTTTGTTTTTAATTTGCTAGATGTTGAAAGAGAAAGATGACTTGAAGGGTCAGCTTCATTTAGCTTCAGGCCGGATTGAAAATCTTCGACAGGAGCTTAATGACATCATAACCAAGCGTGCTAATCAGGAAGAGGAGCTTCATTGTAAGGAGAGGAAACTTAATGACATGACGTGTCGGCAAAAAGACCTGGAACAGGAAGTCAGGAACCTCAGAGACACCATACATCAATTGGAAAATGAATTGCAAAAGCAAAGTAAGGTGCATAACCAGATAAGTACTGAAAAAGAGCATCTGGAGAAGGAAATTGCTGATATAAAAATTTTCCGAGAAAAAGACAAGGAAAAACTTTTTGAGTTCCAAGAGACCATCAAGCAACTCAGTTCGTCTCGGGCAGAGCTTGTTATCAAAATGACTGAAGAAGAGCGAGCCAAGAAGGAGGCACTTAAAAACCTTTCTGATCTCAGGAAAATGGAGGGATCTAACCAGGAGGAAACAAGTATAGTAATCAGGCAGTTAAAAGTAGAAAGAGATGTTCATCAGAAAGAGCTGGAAGATCTCCGGACAGAATTACAGAACATGAAAACCAAGCATGATCGCAATATTCAAGAGCTGAAGCTGCAGTTTAAACAAGAACAGAGTGAAGCTGAGAGCCACATTAGATCCCTGAAGGTACTGGTGCAGAATTGGTGTGATGACTCTAATAGGAATTGTTTTTCTAGTAGTCCATGAAGTTAATAAAGTGTAAACTTTCAGAGATCATTCTCTATTCCAGAGACTGAAGAAAAGATCAAACTAACAATCAAGAGGGCTTATTCTTGTCTTTTCAGCTAGTGTTGAAATGAGTTGTAGCAGCCACTTGGGAACACCTTCTGCGGAATACAGAAACCCTTAAAAAGGATATTTAGCTATTTCAGGAGTTCAAGAAAGGTAGAGGTGACAGTAAGAGGTAGAACCTCAAATGTGTCCTCATTCAACATTTATGGCCTCTTAAATGAAAAAATGTCACAGACTTGTTAAGTTCATAGCTCCTATATCTATATTCCTTATTAATATGATAGTGACCATAAGAAGTTAGCCTGTAGGCTTTGTGGAAGAAATAACCAGAACAAACTCATTTTGAGTTTTATCTTTCAAAATCTTGCTGGGTAAATGCTTTATTGTGAGATTATCATATCTCATTGATGGAAATACTTGTGGAGAATGATAGTTATAGCGTGATTGACATGTTGGAGAACCATTTCAGAACATGAATCTCATTTGGGTGATTAATTTACAGAAGTTTACTTTTTAATTGCTCCTTTTATTGTAAAGCCTTTTAAAAATTAGTAATTCTTTGAAAGGCAATGGCTACTATGTGTTTTGAGTACAATGCAAGTTTAAATGTATACAAAAGTCAAGAAACATTTTGTCATATCCCACAATTCTGTGTGATTCAAGAGGAAGATGTCTTGTAAATATGGAATTGAATTAGTTTGGAAAGAAGACTCCAAAGTCAACAAATTGAACAACCAATAGGGATGTTTATGAGGAGGTAGGAGCTCTGAAAAGCTCTATTAATTCTGAACTTGAGCTTCCATTTGAGTGAGATCTATTACCTATTATGTCCAATCTGGAGAGTTCACTATAATATAAATATGTTAAAATAAACATAAAATCACCGAAGCTTGATCTTTGAGTCAATAGCCTCATAAAATTAAGAACTATTATTTAAAATTAATTTTTGGACCCCACAGAATTTGATCCTGACTTTGTAATTTGCTTGACCACTTAGTATTTCTTTCTGTAAAATAGGAAAATTACTTGTCACCTCCCTTTATGATATGTTGTGAATTCATGTGGAAAGAAAGGACAGTAAAATATTTGGAATTTCAAATAAGAAAGAAATTATCCACATTGGAAAGCTTCTTAAGGATTTTGAAATGGAAAGACTGAAACTTGAGGGCATGGTACATCTAGTTGGGAATACCAGTGTGAAAATTGAAAATTGAACCAGAGTGAGAATTTCTGGTTCTTTTTCTCTTAACAATCACTAGATGTCTGTTTCTTCTGACAAGTAACTACTCTTCCCCATCCATCACCATTTTTAATTTATGAAATTAATGGGAAAGGAATAGAGAACATAGATACTGTGGGAAGTTTATATACTGACATGCGCAAGGACTTTTGGTAGGAAACTCTCTCTCTCTCTCTCTCTCTCTCTCTCTCTCTGTATATATATATATACTGTATACTGTATACTACATATAGGGTATGAATCTTTACATTTGTTTTGGGGATATTCCCATATTGCACTTTCATTGTAATTACTGCAAAATGGAACTTCGTTTAGTCTTGCAAATTGTAATGTACTTAATCTTCTCTATCTTAGCAGATTGAAAATATTTTTTCCATCCAATATAGTATCACCATTCTCATTCTTTGATGTTTTTAAGCCTCAGCGAAATGCTCTTCATCCAGTTAATTTAGATTTAATTGAAAATCAGATAGAATCCAGTCATGATTTGTCTCTTGCCTTTACTAAAAGTACTGCCTCATTATGGCATAGAGGTGGCACCCTGGGTTTTTGAAGTCTTTGGCAACAGAGGACAAACTTTGACAAGTTCTACCAAGTTGCAAAGGTTTTTAGTACTGACTTGGAACTGTATGGCTGCCATCTAAGTACTAGCCTACATTAATTGGGAGGTGCCTATGTATCTATCACAGGTCTGGCCACCACGTGATGAATTTCTGGTCCCTAGCACCTTGCAAAGTTTGGCTTTTGAAACATAGAGGACTTATAGTCTATGTTAGTGGAAGGAGTGCCGATGCTGATGAAGTCATGAACCCTTAAAGTATTTTGAAGTATGGTAACAGTCTTTTAACTGTCTCCAATTATATATCTTCAACAAAATAATTGATGTAATCAAAGTAAAGATATGGCATCATATTGTACCTAAACTTCTTAAAGGACTTATAAGAAGTAAGAACATGGTATGTCAACTTGATAATCATATTGGATTATTTTTTGCTAGTAAGAGACATTTTATTTGTAAGTTAATTTGTTTATTTTCTTGTGTCACAAGGGTATATCCAAAGTTTCAAAGCTAGTAAGTGTTAGAGAAAAGAATTAAACCCCTACTCTTCTGGCTTTAGTGTACTTTCTACAACACCATGTTATCTTTTAATGTGTGTGTGTGTATGTGTGTGTCTGTGTTTGTACATTAAGAAATACCTAAAGACCCTTAGCACCTTTATCTATTGGGAGTATTTTTTTAATATGATTTCTGTGTATGCTTTAAGATTGACTTGGATTATTTTAAAACACTTTACCTGTTGAAGTGATCTTTGTCTTATTCTCCTTTCATCAGGCAGAAAACTTGGAAGACAAAAATGTGGCAAAAATTCATCGTTGGCAGATGGAAAAAATAAAAGTTCAGTGTGAAAAGCTGGCAGAAGAGTTAGCCCACCAAGAGGATGAGAACTCAAAACTTAAGCGAAAATATCATCTTGTGAAACAGCAATTGGAAGATAAGGTAAAGAGAAGTCTGTATTCTACTTTTCAAAATTAAGTTGCTTTTCTTTTTCTTTGGTACAGGTGGTGAAATAAATAGTTGAGTTCTTAACTTTAGAAAAATAGTTGTGGGACCAGGGCAGATAAGTTTTATTGGACTTTATGATTCTGTACCTTTTAACTATCAGTCAGCATCTTTTAGACCCTTCAATTTAAATTTTTTGTCTCTTAAATCTTTTGTCTCTTAAACTATTTTTGAAGACATGAAAAAAGTCCTGTTGAGTGAGATCCCATGAGTTAGCTAGCCACTCTGAGTAAATGCTGTAATGTAACTACTCATATATCTAATCATATATTCAATGTAACATAATAAATCTGTAAGTAAATGTATATTGAATGTACCATCTGCCTCAGGCATTGTGGGAAATATAAGACTTGATTTTTGCCCTCATGGAGTTTATAATTTAGTTGGGGCAATGAAAGATGTGAAATATTAACTAACAATATAAGGCAATATGTGATAAATGCCTAGTAAATTGTACTGACAGTTAATGCTACAGAATTTTAGTATAAAAAGGGAGTCCTATATTTTACTGTGTTTAAACTTCATATGAAGTATATTTTATTATTTAACTTACGTTTTTCTGTTCTTAATCTCATCCAATATGTGTTCTTAATCCATCATTAAAATCAAGGAAATAAGGCATTAGGTAGAAATCATTATGACAGTAAGTGTAATTTAGCTTCTGTGTCATACTTTGTTTTACCATGTCTAATGTTCATAGCTATCTAAATACATCTGTTATTGTGGCAATAATGCTATCTTTCCTGACTTTCTCAAGATTAAACTGCTACCCAAAATTTTTGTTTCCTTTTTTAAATCCCATTTCCTTGTTTGTTTTAAAGGAAGAGAAAAATTTGATATCTGGAAAATTAAAAGTACACTTTACCATTGCTGAAATAAATGTTTTATCACTGATTTTAATTTTTGACATTACAGATATATTCTTTTTTATATACCTTTATAGCTGGGAGTTTTCTTATCAGCCTAGGATTTTAAGAGTTAAGGACTGAGGCTGTCAAAACTCTATGGTTTGCTCTTGATTTGCTTTGTAAATGGAACAGTAAGGTTACATCTAGAATCATAATTAATAGATATTCTAGAAATCATTTATATCTGGGATATTTCATATATATGTTTGCATATATAAAATCTAGGATGAAATTATGTATGTCTGGGATTATATATAATATATGCATATATTATATCTTTCTATTTGAAAATAAAATGCCATATAGATGTGCTATATGTACTTTTAACAGATTTATCTTTGTAAAAATGTTATATTTACCCTCACATTAGTTAGGTTACATTCTGTGAACACATGCTAACTGACTGTACACTCAGTCAGTAATAATTTACTGACTGTTTATTAGATGTTTAACATTGCACTAGGTACTTATTAGCAGAAACCTGTGCTGAACTGCAAGAGGAAGCCAGAGATATTAATAATTTAATCATCTACTACACGTAGTTCACAGTAGACGTGAACACCAATTCAGGCACAAGTTTAGTCAATCAACCAGCATTTATTCACATTAAACACTTAGGTGCCAAGCACTATGCTAAGTGCTGAGGATACAAAGAAAAAGTGAAAATAGGCCCTGACTTCAAGGTCCTTATATTCTATTGGAGGAGATACTGTGTGTGTATGTTTGTGTACATATGTGTGTATATGTATGTGTATGTATGTATATGCAGATATACATATGTGTATGTACACAAAATACATATAAAGTAGATATGAGATAACTATAGAAGGGACAGTTTGTCTAGGAAAGACCTCTGCAAAAGGTGTCACTTCATTTGAGTCTTAAAGAAAGCCTGGCATTGGAAAACTCAGAGGTGAGGAGAGAAAGCCTTCCAGGAATCGGGGATCTCCTGTTTAAAGGTATACGGATGGGAGATTGAGCATCATACAGGAGCAACAAGTAGTTCAGCATTGCTGTATTGTAAAGGGAGTAATGGAATGGGAAAAATTACCTCCTATAATTGTAGAATTAGAGCTGGAAGTCACTCTACATGTTACATTTTTTGGTTGAGGAAAAGAGGCACAAAGGTTAAATGGACCTGGCTATGCAAATTTTATGTATTTAAAAACATGATCCTGAGAAGGAGTCTGTGGACTTTACCAGACTGCCAAAGCAATCCATGACATACAAAAAGGATAAGAACTCCTGCTTTAGTGTCAGTGTTTAGGATGGATTGGAATGGGGAGAGATTTCAGACAGGGAGACAGGAGAGAAGGGGACAGATGTGAGAGATGTTGTACAGATAGATATGACAGTATTAGACATGTGATTGGATAACTGAGCAAGAGGAGTCAGGGATGGCATTGAATTTGTGCACTTGGGTCACTAGAAGGATGATGGTTTCTTCAACATTAACAGGGAAATTAGAAGAGGAGTGAGTTAGGGAAAAGAGAATGATCCTTTCCTTTATATTTATCATGGGCTGCCCGAAATCCTTTGCCGGAGCGCAGGTTGTGCAGGCCTGATCTAATAGATAGATCTTGATGATGTATAAACCTGGGAATCATCTGCACAGATATTAATCAGTGAACCTACAGAAACTGATGAGATCACCAATTGAGAGACTATAGAGAGGAAAAAAGGGAGTCTGGAACAGAGTTGTGGGTTTACAACCACGTTTAGAGGGAGATACAATTGGATAAAGATTCAGGAAAGGTGACTAAGAAGAGTGGGTTGGCTAAATAAGAGGAAAATCAACAGAACAGTGTATTGAAAATTGATAAAGGATAGGAATTATCTCGGAAGAGGTGATCCACAGTGTCAAATGATGCAGAGAGGTCAAGAAGGATGAGAATTGACTAAAGGCCTTTAGATTTAGTAAGAGGTAATTGATAACTTTGTAGAGAACACTTTCAGTTGAATCCTGAGGTTGGATGTTTGTGCAACTAGGTAGAGCAGGAGATTAAACATAGGCTTGGAGTCAGGAAGACCTGCACCCTGGGTAAGTCATTTAATCTTTGCACCTCAGCTTCTGCATTTGTAAAATAGGGAAGATAATAGCACCTGATTCATAGTTTTCTTGTGAGGATCAAATGAGACAAAGTATGTAAAGTCCTTTGCAAGCCTCAAAATACCATAGAAAAAGCACTGTTATCATCATTGTTATCAATAATAATTCATATTGCATACAGTTTGGAAGATGATTAGAAGAGAAGATGTGAAGGCACCAAGGGTAGTCAAGCATTTCAAGGAGGTTAGTTGAGATATCTTAGACAGTGGGGATGGCAGATAGAGTGAATTTTTTTCCTAAGATTTCTAACAATGCGGAAACTTGTCGGTGGCAGACAGCACAGAAAGAGCCTTTTTTCTTCCTTCTCTTCCTCTTTTCCTCTCTCCTTCCCTCTTTCACCTTTCTTCCCTTCCTCCCTTCTCTGTCCCTTGCTCTCTTTCTTCCTTCATTCCACTTATCTGGAAGTGCTGTGTCCATTCATGGGTCCAATTCCCCTGCTGAGCAACCTGGTGCCCTCCACCCCTTACTCCCCATCTCAAAGGTTCACTGTATTAGTGCCAGATTTAGTACGGTCACTCTTTTGCCACCACACCTGGCCTCATAAATTTTCCAACTGAAATATTTCCCTGACCACTTCTCTCCTTTTGTCTCCCCTAGAATGTAAGGTTCTTAAAGGCAGAGGCTGTCTTTGCTTTTGTATTTGTATTTTCTAGTGTTCCAGTTTCCAGTATTTGGCACATGATAAACAATAAATATGTTTTCACTCACCTTCATTCATTCATTGGTTTATTCATTCACATGTTAGGTAATATAACTTAAACATGTAACTTACATAATTCAGTGATCACTAAGAAGCAGCAGAGGACCACTGAGAACTCATATACTTTTCCATTATTGGAGGATTCATGCAAAAGTTACATGCCTCTCCCCAGTGAGACTGTGGCAGTGATTCCTGTTAGGTAGAGGTTAGACCACATTATCTCTGAGGTCTCTGTCAGCTTTGAAATTCAAGGGTCCCCAACAACAAGAACTCCTGAAATTCATTTTTAATTAAATTTTTTTTTCACAATTTTCTTGTAAAAGAAGCACAAAGAATTTAAATTCAAAGAATATTTAGATAAAATGTTATATTTCAAAAAGAAAGGAGGGAGAAAATCTGATAGATGAATTTTATTTGTAATTCTGCCCTACTTGGTTGAAAAAGCAGCTTTTTATAAACCAGAGATGTCTAATTAACATGGTAAAATTCATGGACCTTCAAGAAATATTTTCTTTATGTTGCTTAAAAAAATCCTGCCTTATTGTTATCATCTTGCTCTATTATTTTGATGATATTCTTCACTTTTGATTTTTATTTCACATTATGAGCCACCTTTGGATTTGCAAACTGAGAAAAATGGTATATCCTCATCAAAATTCCATTTTGCATCAGCAGAAGTCTGAATCCTTGGCACAAGATCATTGTTAAGGAACATACGTACACGTTTTACTTCCCTATTCAGTAGTGATTTGTGGGAACAAAATGCATTTTTCTAACATCTGAGTTTTTGCTTTGTCATAAGCTGTTTTTCAGTTTATTTCGACAAAGAGAACAAATTCTGCATTCTACAGAATTTTCAAATTATGAGTGTGTGATTTTTACTGTTGGATGTTTAATGGAAAAACTACTCATGAAATGATGCTGAGGTTTTCTCCCATCATTAGAAATTTGTTCAACTCTTGTTTCTTAGCTTAGAATAAAGGGAAACATCACAGAAGCTGGCTCTTTTAGTTTAGTTCAGACAATGCCATTCTCATATTCATGTTTTGACTCTGTCAGAGGGCATTACTTTGAAGAGTCGTAACACTACTTTTTCTGCCAAAAGCATTGGGTGGTTTAGTGTACTTGGATTTTGATTTGAAGTGAGAATGTCAGGTTTGAGTCTCTCAGCTATTTACTCGCTGACCATTGTTAAGTCATTTCATCTCTCTGAGTCTTAGTTTTCTCATCTGTAACCATGAGATCATAACACTTGCTCTGTCTATCCCAATAAGATTATTGTGAGGAAAGTACTTTGCAAACTGTAAAGTACTGTGGAACCTACTATCATTATAAAGGATCTTATGTAAATTAACTTTCTATAGCAAAATTTTAAATATTTTAAGTTTTTTCTCAAGTGAATATAGTACATGTAAATGCCACTAAACTGGCATCCTAAATTTGTGGGTTTTGATAGCATTGTTAGTTAATAAAAATAATGTTGAACTATAAATCTTGTCATTTATTTACATATTTTGATATGTCATCTTTTATAAAATGCAAATTGTATGCTACATTGGCTTATTTAGATAAAACAAGACAAAGTAGAACTCAAATGTGAAGAAACTAATAAATACTTCTGATAGCTTTGTTTTAAATGTAGCCCTACATTTTAAGGATTTCTGTTATTTTGAGTGGGTGGAGGAAAAGCACCTATATGACTTGCTGGTATCATTTGAAAATCAAAAGTTTTTAATTGAATCATTTGCTTATATGAGGATATCCATGTATAGTGGATGGAGCTCTAGAGATTTAAAATTTCCAAAAGAATGAGCAGAAAAATTAAAAAAGAGAGAGAGAGAGAGAAGGCTAATACCAAGCATTCATTTGGAAATTTAGGCTTCTAGACCATTACTAGGCAGACTGTGTTCATACCTTGGTGGTGCATATAACTTCATATTAGTCCAGAGGATACTTGGAAACCTGATTTCCCCTTTTATGGGAATCTCACTAAAATGTGAACCCTGTTATATTATAATTTCCTTTTCATTTATCATCAAAGAAAATGAAAAGCTCTTAAAATTATAACTGATTTGCACATTTTATAATTGTATCATTTATAGGAAAGGCCTCCTGGTATAGTGAATAAAGGGTTGATTTTAGTGTTCAAGTCCTGCCTTCATTATATGCTAACTGTGACTGTAACACAAATAATCTCTCAGTTTACAAAGGAATTGTCTAAGGCTATAAGTTATATTTTGCCCACCAGCCCTGAGGAAACTATGACCCAGAACAAACCACTATGAAGCTTGGCCCACCCTTCTTCCAGTCCCTTGGTCCTACTTTTCACACAGCATACCTCCTTGAGCTGAATCAAGAGATTCCCCTTAAGGTGGTTCACACCTCGGCCAGTATCTTAATCAATTTTAGACCATTCATACCCTAAGCAGGCCTAAACAACTTAAGGCCTGCCAAAGGATTGGGAAAATATAGGGTTGTCACTGTGCACTCTCCTGTTTGTCACATGACCCGCAACCACCAACCACCATCACTGCCTCTCTAGTCTGACCCATCTGTTGCCCAAAGAAGTTTACAAGTTGTGCAGGTCTGCCCTAAGGCAAGGAAGTAATTGGTCTCCTCCTTCCATCTTCTGACCTATTGCTTCTCTGCCCTGACTGGAAATCCTTTCCCACCAGGCCACTTAGTCATACCTTCCCATGGCCAGGGCATCTCCCACTCGACGGAGTGAAAATGAAATCAAAATCAGATCTGAAGCACAGTTTCCTTTTCTTATTGGTGTAATTAAGGCAATCAGTCGAGCCTCTCTTAGTCTTTGAGACTCTGGGACACTTCTGGTGAGTCGTGTGTGGGGCTCAGTGTGAAAGGATTTGGAGCTTTAAAGAGACATGGAAATACCTTGTTCCCTGTGATGGTAGGAGGGGGAGTGGCATGTATCAAGAGGCTTTACCACTAAGCCAAGAGGAACAGCCCACACACCAAACTTTAAAGGGAGAAACAACTTCTGCTCTCGATCTTTTCTTTCCTCTGTCTGGAACGCATGTCTTAGAACCCTCTCTCTTGGACCTTTTGTGATGGTGATGGAGGTTGTTTGCCCGTGTGCTGCCTTGGCAAGCCTAAGCCCCTGGCTGGCCCTTTTGCTTTGTGTTTCTTTCTCTGAGCATAGGTGACCAAGCAGTGATTCTGAGATGGATGTTTCCAGCCCGAGGCAGCCTCATGCATTGGAGAGGTCAGGCAGGACTCAGTCCCTCGGTGTCAGTTGCGATGCAGGAGGGTAGCCCTGCAGCTAATGCAGTGCTTCTCAGAGGCGGTGATCACTAGCAGCAGGTTGAGCCCACGCCTCGTCCTGGCTTGCCAGACGACATGGACCTTGAGAGAGTTGGTTGCATAGTGCAGAACCAAGGTGAAGGTGAAATATCAATGTAACATCCCACTAAGTGTCCTACATATTAATGTTTTAAATATCTGATTCCCTAGAGTGTATAATAGGACTTTCAGGTCATTTTATTGTATTTAAGACTTTGTCAATACATACTTTTGAGTCTTTTTTGTCATAAGCTTTTCTTTTGAATATATGGGAAAAGTGCTATACTTTATCAAATATACATTGTACATTGAGTGCCTCTCTATCTCCTTTTTGACATAACCTAAATATGAGCCAAACATATTTTTTGAGTAGTTTTCCTTGGAGCTCTAGGGTGGGAGCAAAAAGAGACAGAGAATGTGAGAGAAAGGACCTCACTCCCCTCCCCCACTTTTTTTTCTAGTCCGAGTCTCCTTGGACTGAGCCTATGTTCTCAAACGTGTGCCTAGTGTTGCGATCTGAGAGGTTGAGACCCCTCAAAGACTGAAGTACAGGATGGGGTCGTCTGGAATGAATTCACAGACTCAAACATTCTTTAAGTCAAGGTGGCAAAGATTTATTGTTACGCTTTTCAGCAGGCAAGGATTCTTAAGGAACCTGCAAGAGACTGAGGATGGAGCTAGGGTTCATATGGAAAAGGGCATGGGAAAGGAATGCCAGGGACACTGATGAGGTAATCTAAAGGTCCAGGTGTCTTTGGGAGCCGTGGATGAGAAAGTACAGGGAGTATACCAGACAGGGAGGGAGATGACAGAGATATGGATCTTTGGAGTCTGGCAGGAGGAAGAGTCCTTGGGCCAGCCAAGGACAAAACTCCTTGGGCTGGGCAAGGCACCCCTCTCCCTCTGTCTTGATGAGAGAATGCTCTGCAACAAGGGAAAGTTTTCTCACAAGACAGGAACTTACTAAGGAATTGGGAGGCTTCCAGAGACATGATCTGAGGGCTGGGGCCTGAGCAGCCCAGCACTCTCTCACCCAGCTTTGTGTAGCTGCACCAGGGAGAGAGATAAGGGTCGTGCTGGGGCCCATGCATGAATAACTGCTAGGCACAGTGTCCTTGGACTGGGGAGTGGTTGTCAGAGACAGTGTTTCTGAGGCTAGGGAGAAATTGGGGTCCAAGTACAAGCACAAGCACCCAAGCACCCCATCACCTAGAACCTCTTATCTGAGGGGGATTCGTGTCTTAGCTCCCCTGGATCGGCAGTGGAATCTGCTGTTACACTGAGGAGGGTATAATGAGTTACTGCTTTAAAGCTAAAATATTCTCCTGTTTTTCAGTACAATGCTACTTAAGGAAAAATTCCCTTCCTCACCACTCTCAGCTCCCTCATTCCCATTCCCATTAATGCTGGCCCTTCTCTTTCTGCTTCTCTGTCCTTTCCTGTCTTTCTATTCTGTCACATATTTCTGAACCTGTTCTATTCTTAACTAACTGACCTTTGAATTAGATCTCTTCCTCTCATACCCCTTTGATAGTGTAATACCAGCCGCTTATTTCCAGTACTGTCCCTGCTTTGTCTCATGACCAACAGGCAGAATGAGAAGTGGGTCTATACTTTGCTCCTATCTGTCACTTGCAGACCTACCTCTGCCACCACAACTCCACAACCCCACGACCTTTCTGCCTTTACACTTTATTCCATCCTGACCTATCACTTAAGCCAGTTCTTAGTAGCGGTTATTTGCCAGGCCCTGGTCATTCTACCTACTTTCTCAAGGAGAATACCTAGCTCATAGTCTTCCTTTCCATCATAACATGTTCCTGTGCCCTCATATACCTTGGCTTTCCGGTTGCATTCAATTCAACAAACATTTCTTAGCACTTATTGTGTGTTAAACACCATGCTAGGCTCTGAGAATGCTAAGACAAAAATGAAGTAGACTTTGGATTTTGTTTCAGTTATGTTGAGTTTGTGATGCCTATGGGACATGCAGTTAGAGGTGACCAAAAAATATGCAGTTGGTGATATGAGAGGAGTTCAGGAGAGAATAAGGCTAGGTATGTAGATATGGGAGTCATCTGCATAGAAGTGGATTGTGAACCTGTGGGAGCTGAGATCAACAAGAGAAAACTGAGAGAAGAAAGGAAGATCAAGACCAGAACTCTGTATTATACCCATGAAAAGAGGTGTTACAAGGAAGAAGGAGAGAGCAATATCATGAAATCTCTCCTCCTTAGAGAGACGCCTATTAAATGAGGCTGATCGTCATCTCCTTTGACCATAACTTGTACTTTCTCTCTAACTCAGACACACAGGAGGATGCTCCAGCTTTTGATATCATCATCAGCATGCGCCTTTCCTTATTTGGCATATGAACACCAGTATAGCCACTGAAACATAAATAGTTTAAAGAATGCTAGTTGTCTAAGGAATAAACAAAACCAAAACGAAGGAGTTCTGTTTGTATTTGAGGTCACACAGATTTGAAAAGGAAGGCTGAAGCAAATATTTGGAAAAGGCAAAAAAAAAAATACTAAGGTAACTAAAAAATCTTCTATAAAGTATGCTGTAAATAATAGCTAATATTTATAAAACACTCCATATTCCAATCAACCCGCCTCAAAATTTCCATTTTAAAAAGGCAGAATTTTAGCTTGCTAACTTTTAGGAAAGATCCATTAGGTAATGCAGTATTTAAAGGTCTATTATTTTGTTGGTGTCAGCATTCCTTCCACTAATGCAGCATACTCCATCCTATGCCTGAACTTACACATTTAGCAATTTGGTTCTGTGATATGACCCTCCCTCCCCTCCACTGTGAGGCAATCTTTCTTTGTCCTAATTGATTCTTTATCCCACTTATCACACAACTATTCAAGTCTTCTCTTTTCCTCAGACTTCCTATGCCACCCCTCACTTACTTTCAGCTAAGGGCCTCATCTCATATTTTACTGAAAAAAAATCAATGCTGTTTGTTGAGAGCTGCCTCTTGCCCCTTCCTCCTTGTGTCACATCCTTCTGATATCATCCCTTGTTTTTGTTTTTTCCTTGTATCCCCAGGGCTTAGTACAGTGACTGTCACATCTGGAGTAAGCACTTAAGAAATGTTTGTTGGCTGATTAACCTCAGCTTTTTGTTCTGTGCTTGCATTGTTTTTTTTTCCCTACTGTTATGTACTCTCTAGGTATTTGGCCTGCCCTGTTTATATGAATTCTGCCCATCTATGATTCAGATCTCATTTGCCTCAGGTTTTTTTTTTCAAAAATTGTGTTCCCCGAGGGCAGCTAGGTGGCGCAATGGATTGGTCCTGGAGTCGGGAGAACCTGAGTTCAAATGTGGCCTCATACTAGACACTTGACACTAGCTGTGTGACCCTGGGTAAATCACTTAACCCTAATTGCCTTGACCACTCCCAAAAAAAATTTTAAAAAATTATATTGCCTTCCCCCAAACCCATTAGAATGTATATGCTTCATCACTATATGGTCTCTCCCAATTGTGAAAGTATTTCTTTGACTCTTATGTTTGCACTCCAAAATATCTATTCTATTCTTGCCTTTTCACCTGGAATGTTAGGAAGTCTTCTCTTCTGTCAGGAGCTTTTGACCTTTGGAAAGACTATATGGGTGAATTTAGAATACAAATATCATACAAATACATATTTATGCAGATTGAAGCAAGTTTATACTTTAATACTCTATTTAGTTTTGTTGAAGATGGCTTTGGGAAAGAAAGGTTTTATTTTTTCCCCTTAATTGGCATCTGTAGTTGTTCTGATTTTTTAATTGTTTAAGAAGGATTGTTAACAATTAAATGACAGGAAACATCCTTGATTGATCTACTCAGTTTAACAAAGGGTAAGAATTATTGATCTAAGGGGCAGCTAGGTGGTGCAGTGGATAGAGTACTGGCCCTGAATTCAGAAGGACTTGAGTTCAAATCCAGCCTTAGACATAACTGTGTGACCCTGAGCAAATCACTTAACCCCATTGCCTAGCCAAAAAAAAAAAAGAATTATTGGTCTAAAATTAATCAAAATTTACCACTTTCCCATAGATTCTTAAGACTTTCTAAAGAAACACTAACTTCATGCAAGTGAAATCATTTCAATAAAACCACAGTCTATCCAAAATGATGTCTGTTCAGTGAAAGCTTACACATTTCCTTTGAGATCTTAAGTGCTCCACAAGCACCACTTTATTTTCAATAAAAGCATTAAATTAATGAAAACATTTCTCTACACACCTTAACAAAAACATTACATTAAATAAGATGCACTCAAACTACTGAATACATCATTAATTTAACTTCTCCCTCACTGAAAACTAACTTGAAAAAAGGCGACATTTCAATAGTTTAGCTCCACACCATCTTGCTATTTTTTATACTAAAGGAAGGAGTTTGGAGCTAAGATGTGGGGGAAGCATTAAAATAAAGTTAAAGGTCTGCAATAGGTCCAAAATAACATAATTGAAAATCACTTTTGAACCCTCTGATAATAGAGCTAGTTAAAAACTTGCACATATCATCAGAAATTTTAGTGAAATTATTATAGCAAATAAAAATAACTTTCATTTATAAACTTTAAATACATAATGCTACCTTCAAAAGGCAAATTATCTTGAACAAAATACTGTCAAGGACCTGTTTACCTAACCAGCTGAAGAACATTCATAATACTTACATGAGCACAGCTGACTCAGCTTCTAGGGAGACACAGTATTAATGTACACGGCTATAAACTGCATTACTAGTTATTTTTGGGGTAAAAGAGAGAGAGATGGCATATAGTGCAGCCTATAGAAAGCTTGAAAAGGATGTATTATCAAAAATTATCACTCTTACATTTCAAAATATCTTTATTATAAAGGTCAAATGGATTCATATGACAGGTGAATGCTATTCACATCACCACTTTTTATTCAAGCCTGTTATTTAAGAGATGTTAAGTTTTGTCAGAGATCAGCCTCTTAGTAATGAGGGTATGAAAAATTATGTAAAGCCAAAAGCAACTGCAAAAACCATCTTGTCCCATTCCATATTTGTTATTTAGTAGTTTTTCAATCATGTCCGATTCTTTGTGATGGGTTTTCTTGGCAAAGATGCTGGAGTGATTTGCCATTTCCTTCTTCAGCACATTTTACAGATGAGGAAACTGAGGTAAACAGGCTTAAGTTACTTGCCCAGGATAACATAGCTAGTAAATGTCTGAGCTGGATTTGGACTCAGGAAGAAGATTCTTCCCATTCCAAGCCTGGCATGCTATCTACTGTCCTACCTAGCTGCCCTCCAGGGCAATTTCCTAAAGGAAATTGATAGGTGCTCAAGCGTTTAGAACAATTTGCTAAGCTATTTAAAGATTTAGTCTATATCTCTCCTGACTCTCAGAATCAATTACTAAGTTTTTTACTGGACATTTTCATTTGCTTAGTATATGAACAACATATAGTAAGATTATTAGTGTAATTTCCTCCCCTGATTCATGCTAGGCGGTAATTCTATGCCTCACTTTACTCAGACATAACATAAGCCTCCAACATGTGTCTCCTTATTCACTCCAGACAATGTTATAAGAAAGAAATAAGTAAAAATACTTCAGCCTTTTGAAAGAATTGATCAACGCAAAGCCAAGATTACTCCTAGAAACACTTAATCCTTGCCTATGTACGTGAAGAACTCTAGATCAATTTTGATTTAAAAAAAAAAAATGACATTCAAATAAATTGCTAGTTTTAACAGTCTTCCCCCTACCCCCAGTAATAAATATATTTGAGAGTAAGAATCACATGTTATTTTATTCATAACTGTCCTGTGCATGATACTCTTTAGATAGTGTCTTGATTATTAAGAAGTTATGTCTCCCAGATAGAATCCCCCTATGGGGACATCTAGAGGGTATAGTCCAGACTAGCACAGTGCCTGGCGCATAGTAAATTTTATATAAATGCTAGTTATTATTATTGTGATTATTATTAATAGAAAAAGGAAAAATGAAGGAAAAAATGCATTAAGGAAGATAGAAGGAGAAAGGGGGGATGCTTATTCCCTACCATAATTAACATATTGGAAAAGAAGACTATACAAACATGGAGGAAAGAGTTTAGGAAAGGGGCTACATATGAACACCAATTTCATGTAAACTGGATAAAGAAAAGTTGAATATATACCAGTCTGAATCTGATTGATGTGGGAATTTATTAAGCTCAATAGGTAATCATACTGGAACCAGCAGAGGTTAGGGGTAAAATGTGAGGTAGGGTAAATTGAGGGAGGAATTATTTATAAGTAAAATTAACTTCCAATTCAGAGGGTGGATGATGAAGGGGAAATAAAAGGAAAGAAAAAGGGTAGTAGCCTGTGATTGTTGTCTATAATGGGAAGAAAAGAGGAAAGGTAAAATGGTAGCAGATTATGTCAAAAAGAGATCATTATTGTTGACCAGGATGGAGAGAAAATATAAGAGAATTGGAGGAGGGAAAGAATCAGTAATTATGACTGTGAATGTGATGGTGTGAACTCAGTCATCAAGCAATGCAGGGGAGCAGAATGGATTAGGGAGAAGAATGGGATAGAAAGCAGAATCCAACAATATGTTGTTTATAAGTAACAGGCTTGAACCTGGAATGTAGCGAAATACTTTGTTCTTCAGGTAAACTAAAAAAAAGCAAGCTTAACAATTTTGATCTCAAGCAAGGCACTAATAAAAATAGACTTGAATAAAAGAGATAAACATGAAAATTACCTTATACTCAAAACCACCATAGAAAATGAATTAATATTACTACTTAACATACATGCACTTACTGGCAAACGTCCAACTTAGAAGTTAATCAATTTACAGGAAAAAATGGACTCTAGAATTAGAATAGTTTTTTTTTGTGTTCTCAATGTACCCTTCTCAGATCTAAACAAATATAACCAGAAGATAAGCATAAAAGAAATTAAGAACTTAAATAGAATCCAAAACACGCTGTATTCTTTACAGAAAAAAAAAAAAACCCCAAAAACCTGTACCTAAATTAGTGAAGGGATAGAAATTTCTCATGTCTGGGCCATGCCAATATGATAAAAATAAAATTAATGACATTATTACATAGACCTATATGTTTTGTACTATGCCAATCAAATGACCAAAGGATTACTGTAAAGAGTAAGGAAAAATAATTGCAAATTTTATCTAGAACAGGAGTTTGCAGACAGTGGCCTCCTGTTTTTGTATGGCATAGGAGCCAAGAATGGTTTTTAAATTTGTAAATAAAGTTGCATTGTGTTTTTTAAAATGTAAAAAACATTCTTAGCTCCAGGGCCAGGATTTGGGCACTTGAAAAATCTGGAAAGTAGTTTGGCAGAAACTAGACTGGCAGAAACTAGGATTAGACTATGATCTAACATCAAATACTACAGTAATCTCCAAATGGTAACATGTACTGGATACAGTCACATAATAAAATTATAGGCATAACGAAGAAATAACGAGTTCATGACCATAGATATATGATACTAAGGTTAATAAAAATATAAAATGGACAGTTTGCATAAAATTGTAAAGTTCTCAAACAAACAAAATAAATGTTAAAATTAGAAAAGAGATGAGAACAGGGAAGAAATAACTTTTTCGGCAAGTTTTTTCTGATAAAAGTTTTATTACCAAGATATATAAGGAACTGAGTTAAATTTATAAGAATAATCCAGAGGATTAGTGATGAACTATGATACTCCTTCTTACAGACAGGTTGATGGACTTGATGCAAATGAGACATAGATTTGTGGACCTGGCCAATGTGGGAATATATTTTGATTGACTGTATATATTTGTTACAATGGTTTTTTCTTTTGAAATTTTTTTCAATAAGAGTAAAAAAGTTGGAAGGGGAGAAAAATAAATGCTTTGTTAATAGGAAAAAATGAAGTTAAAAAACCCCCCAATATTTACAAGAATAAGAATCAATCCCTAGTAGGTAACTATTCAAAGGATATGACTAGTCAGTTCTCAAAATCTAACATAATAACTGTGAAAAATAACTCCAAATCACTTACAGTTAAAGAATTAAAATGATTTTTATATGTATCAAATTGGCAGAAATTATAACAAAAAAAAACAGGTATTGAAAAGGCCATGAAAAGAAAACAGATACTCTGGTGCACTGTTTGTTGAACTCTGAGTAGGTCAAACCATTCTTGAAAGCAATTTGGAACTATGGCCAAAAAGTTACTAACTAGTGCATACTCTTTGACCCATTGATATCATTATTAGACCTCAATCCCAGAGAAATTAAAGAAAATGGAAAAGGACCCATATATACAAAAATTTCCTAACATCTATTTTTGTTGTTGCAAAGAGCTGAAAAAAAAAGTAGATGCCAATTAATTGGGGACTGGATGAACAAATTATGGCATAAGGATATAATACAATATTTTTTATTGTACCCTAACCAATGATAAAAGGGGTGGTTTCAGAGAAAACTGTGTAGATTTGCATGAACTGATGCAGAGTGAACAGAGCAAAACCACAATAATCTATGCAATTACGATAATAATATAAAGAAAACACTTTTTAAAAGATTTAACTCTGACCCATTCGATGACCAACCAGGAGTCCATTGGTCCAATGATGAAACATGCTTCCCTCCTCCTAACAGAGGCCTGATAGATTCAAGGTGCAGAATGAAACATACATTTTGAACATGGCAGATGTGTGGACTGTCTATGCTTACTTGTAAGGATTGCCTTTTTTCTCTTTTTCTTTTATTCTCTTGGGTTTGGTGGGAAGAAGGGAGCTATTAGTAGTGTTTCCAGAAAAAAAATAGAGAAAATAAAGATAAGGTCATTGAAACATTCTTAATACACTCTGAAGAGAACAGAAGGAAGTATAGAAAGAAACATAGACAAGTATGAAATCTTTGAAATTATGCTTTTGAATTTATTATATGCTTTATAAAAGCAAGCCATTTGAAATACAGAGTGACAGCTTTACATAAAATCATTTTTCCTGTTCTGATTTTTTATGGAAATGTTCATGGAGATGGCATTTGTGAAGTTAAAAAAAAATACAACAAAACAGCATAGAAATAGAAAAAAAAAGGTATTGAAGGTGGGGGGGAGCAAGCAGTGGCAAATATCAAATTATATTACAAAATAGAAATCATCAAACTATTTGAGACTATCTTAAGAAGAGGAAAAGTGGTTCATCGAACAGATTACTTAGATGAAATATACTACAGTAGCATAGTTTTCAGTAAACCCAAGAGTACCAAGTATTTGAGTAAGGACTCATTATTCAACAAAAAATGCTAGGAAAATTGGAGAGCTATCTGGGAGACAGTAAGTTTAGATCAATATACCACAATACCATATGCCATATACTACAATAAGCTTCAAATAGATACATGTTACAGAAATAAACAGTCATATTTAAGTTAGAGAAGATACTAAAGAAATGCCTTCTGCAACTATGGATGGGGGAGGGTTTTTAGGTTAAACAAAAGGTAGAGATGATCCTAAAAGACAGAATGAACAATTTCGATTATTTAAATTTTAAAAGTTTTGCATAAGTAAAATTGGTAAATTTAGACTTGGAAGGAAAATTAAGTGAAAAAAAAGTCTTTTCAGAAAATTTTTCTGACTAAGACCTGTTACCCAGAATACATAAGGAATAGATCCAGCTATTAAGAAGAACTATTTCCCAATAGATATATGGTAATAATGATGATGATGATGATGATGATGATGATGATGATGATGATGACAATGACCAAGCATTTCTCAAAAGAAGAAAGACAAGCCACATGAAAAAGGAAAAGATATAATTGTCAGAGGGATTGTGGGGGGACATGCATCTTAAACACTCTGGTAGAATTGTGGAGTGGTCCAGCTATTCTGGGACACAATTTGGAACCATTTCTCAAAAGTAAAACTAAAACTAAACTACAAGTCCTTAACCATTACTTAATGTAAACCCATTGAGATCAAAGGAAGTAGGAAAGGATTGATAGGAATGAAATTATTTGTAGCAATATTTTAAGTTCTGTCCATGAACTGGAAATGGAGTGGTTTACTAATTGTTGGAAAATATATGAACAAATTATGGTAAAGGAATATGAAGGGATATTATTGTGCCATTTAAAAAAAAAAAGAACAACTAGTAAAATGACAGATTTAGAGAATCCTGGGAATAGTTACATGAACTGATACAAAATGGAGTAGCAGCAGGAAAAAATGTATACAGTAACTACAATAATGAAAAGAAAACAATTATGAAAAACTTAAGACTATTAATTAATGAATGTCAGTTAGGAATCTGGAAGATTAATAATAAAAACATATTTGCTATTTCTTAGCAGAGAAATGATGGATTTAGATATATTTTCATTCATGACCAACACAAGAATTTGCTTTGACTCTTCTTATTTGTTATAAGGGCAGCCTGAAGAGGGGAGAAATGGAGAAGAGGGTGTGGTCTTGTGTAGGAGAGATGGTGGGACAATGATAGTGATGCAAAAAAGAAAAGAAAAAGAAATGTATCAATGAAACATTAAAAATATTTGAAGAAGACACTGGAAGTTCAGAAAGCAAACATAGACAAGCACAGCAGTGTTGTTACTATTAAGTTAAATTTTATTTGTACTTTAAAAAACAAGCTGTATATAATAAAGAATTAGAGTTTCTTTTTAAAAATTTATTTATTTTTAGTTTTCAACATTTACTTCCACAAGATTTTGAGTACCAAATTTTTATCCCATCTCACCCCTCCCCCCACCCCAAGATGGCATACATTCTGAATATCCCTTCCCCTAGTCTACTGTCTCTTCTATGTCTCCCCCCCTTCTCTTATCCCCTTCCCCTTCTATTTTCCTGTAGGGCAGGATAGATTTCTGTACCCCATTTCCTGTATTTCTTATTTTCCAGTTGCATGTGAAAACATTTTTTTAAACATATGCTTTTAAAACTTTGGGTTCCATATTTTCTCCCTTCCTCCCTCCCCACCCACCCTCATTGAAAAGGCAAGCAACTCAATATAGGTTATACATGTGCAGTTATGCAAAACACTTCCATAGTAGTCATATTGTGAAAAACTAACTCTATTTCCCTCAATCCTATCTTACCCCTCCCATTTATTCTATTCTTTCTTTTGACCCTGTCCCTCCTCAGAAGTGTTTGCTTCTGATTACCCCCTTTTCCAGTCTGCCCTCCTCTCTATCTTTCCCCTGCTCTTGTCCCCTTCTCCCCTTATTTTTCTGTAGGGTAAGACAGATTTCCATACCCAATTGAGTGTGTATGTTATTCCCTCCTTAAGCCAAATCCTATGAGAATAGGATTCACTCATTCCCTCTCACCTTCTCCTGTTTCCCCTCTTTCACCTCTTAATTTTATTCTCCAGATATGACTTCTTCATCTTCAACTCACACTGTGACCTCTATCTATATCTATATCTATATCTACATCTATATCTATACATACATATAATTTTTTCCCTTCAACTTAATACTGAAAAAGGTCTCATAAATTACAAATATCATCTTTCCATGCAGGAATGTAAACAGTTCAACCTTAATAAGTCTCTTATGATTTCTCTTTCCTGTTTACCTCTTCATGTTCCACTTGAGTCTTGTATTTGAAAGTCAAATTTTTTATTCAACTCTGGTCTTTTCATCAAGAATGCTTGAAAGTCCTCTATTTCACTGAATGACCATTTTTTCCCCCTGAAGGATTATACTCAGTTTTGCTGGGTAGGTGATTCTTGGTTGTAATCCTGTCTCCTTTGCCCTCCGGAATATTATATTCGATGCCCTGTGGTCCCTTAATGTAGAATCTGCTAAATCTTGTGTTATCCTAATTGTGTTTCCACAATACTTGAATTGTTTCTTTCTGGCTGCTTGTAATATTTTCTCCTTGACCTGGGAACTCTGGAATTTGGCAACAATATTCCTAGGAGTTTTCCTTTTGGGGATCTCTTTCAGGAGGAGATAAGTGGATTCTTTCCATTTCTATTTTGCCCTCTGGTTCTACAATATCAGGGCAGTTTTCCTTGATAATTTCTTGAAAGATGATGTCTAGGCTCTTTTTTTGATCATGGCTTTCAGATAGTCCAATACTTTTTAAATTCTCTCTCCTGAATCTATTTTCCAGGTCAGTTGTTTTTCCAGTGAGATATTTCACATTGTTTTCTAATTTTTCATTCTTTTGGATTTGTTTTACAGTGTCTTAATTTCTCATAAAGTCACTAGCTTTCAATTCCTCTGTTCTAATTTTTAAAGTAGTATTTTTTCCATTTGGCCAATTTTGCTTTTTAGGACATTCTTCTCCTCATTGGCTTTTTGGACCTCTTTTGCCATTTGGGTTAGGCTATTTTTTAAGGTGTTATTTTCTTCAGTATTTTTTTGGGTTTCCTTTAGCAAGCTTGTTTTTCATGATTTTCTTGCATCCCTCTCATTTCTCTTCCCAGTTTTTTCCTCTACTTCCCCTGCTTGCTTCTCAAAATCCTTTTTCTCAAAATCTTCCAAGGCCTTGGACTGATTCATATTTTTCTTGGAGGCTTTGGATGTAGTAACTTTGGCTTTGTTGTCTTCTTCTTCTTGTATGTTTTGATCTTCTTTGTTACCAAAAAAAAGATTCTATTGTCTGACACGTCTTGCAAGGTTTGCTCATGATCTCAGTCAATTACTTGAGTTATAAACTCTTTGTTAAGGTAGAGGTCTGCTTCCAACGTGGAGAATGTACTGTCCCAAGCTTCGGGGGTTTGTGCAGCTGTTTTCAGAGATGGTTCTAGGGACCTGTAAATTTTCAATTCTTCCAAGGTGGTATGATAAGGGACGATGTGTTTACTCTTTTCCTCATCTATGAGTGACTACAAGCCCTCTTTTCTGTCTTGGAACTGTAAGGAGGATTTCCTCTCTACAGCCATGTCAGGGCTCCTCCTCTCCCCAGGACCGCCCCTCTGAACTGTGACCCAGATCCAAGAATGGGCAATGCAAGAGATTCCTGCCTCAGTACTGGCAAAGAGATTCCTGCAATCCTCCTCTGATTAGCCACTCGATTCTCCCTCAGTCTGTGGACTGGAAACTCCAGAAGCAGCCGCCGACCTGGCCTGAACTCGGAGACGCGGACTGAGACCTAGCTTCTCTCTCACCACAGAAACAGACTTTTCCCACTGACCTTCTAAGTTGTCTTTGGTGTTTGTGGGTTGAGAGGTCTGGAAACCACCATAGCTGCCCATGATTCAGTCCTCTGAGGCCTGCTCCAGGTTCACTGCGGCCTACACGCCCGCGCCAAACTGCACTCCTCTCCCAGCCTGGTGCGATATACCTTTCTGATCAACCATCCAGGTTGTCTTGCACTGGAAATTTGTTTATCTCTGTCTTTTTGTGGGTTCTGCTGCTTTAGAATTTCTTTAGAGCCATTTTTTGTAGGTATTTGGAGGGGTTTGGGGGAGAGTTCAAGCAAGTCACTGCTTTTACTCCACCATCTTGGCTCCGCCCCCCCAAGAATTGCAGTTTCATATGAAAAAGAGGATATGATTAATTACTTTCCCAACCATGAGGAATTACTGTCTGTTTGACTATTGATGGGAATTTAAAGTAATTCCCATGGATCAGAAGTCATGAAGCATGAGAAAATTAGAGAAAAGAAAAGAAACAAAGAAAAAAAGTCAAAGAAAGAAATGTAATAAATTTCAGGAATCTATATAGCAGAATTTGTGGTAGAGAGCTGTCTTTGTGAGCATCTACCTTCCTGGCTTATTTAACATTCAGTAGGACTAGTAAGCATTTCAGATGTCAATAGAGGTGGAGAAGAAACAGCATGAGTAAGGCGAGAACAACTTGGAGGAATTTGGCTTAGGGTTAAACAGTCCTTTAGTCCTCAGTAATTCATGACCCATCCTCTAATTGTGCTTGACTAGAGAAACTGCAGCTGTAATAAGACAGTAGTCTGTGGGCATTGATTATAGAGGAAAGCATTCCTATAAACCTTATTGAGATATAGCATGATATTGTTGATGAATTAATTTTAATTAATTAGTAGTAATTAATTAATAAGTAGTAATAATAGCTACTATTTATTATACCACTTTTAAGGTTTGTAAAGCATTATATAAATATCTCATTTGATCCTCACAGCAACAACTTTGGGAGGTAGGTACTATTATTATCTTCATTTAATAGATGGGGAAATTGAGGCAAACAAGCCTAAGTGACTTGCACAGGGCCACACATTTAAGTAAGTGTCTGGGGCTGTATTTGAACTCAAGGCCTTCCAGACTCTAGGTGCAGTGCTCTATAATGGGCTACTTAGCTCCTAAGTCATCAGGAAAAGGTTAAATTGTGTCTAGTATACTACTTACTAAGGTAGAATAGCATCTAATTGATTAAATTTCTACAATAGTTAATTTATCTAGATATCTTTAATATCCAGAAATTCTCAGTCTCAGATCTGATTCCTGAAGTTAGAGTATACATGTAGGTTTAAGTATCATTTAGAGCAGCTGGGTGGCAGTAGAGTGCTGGGTCTGCAGTCAGGAAGACTCATCTTCTTGAGTTCAAATCCAGCCTCTGACACTTTCTAGCTGTGTGACCCTGGGCAAGTTAGTTGACCCTGTAAAATGACCATCTGTGAAATGGGCTGGAGAAGGAAATGGCAAACCGCCCCAGTATCTTTGCCAAGAAAGCCACAAATGGGGTCACAAAGAGTCAGACATTACTAAAAAAAAATGACTAAACAACAATTTTGTCAAGTAGATGACTCAGTGGATAGGGCACCAGGCCTGGAGTCAGGATGACCTGAGTTCAAATGTGGCCTCAGACACCTGCTAGCTGTGTGACCCTGGGCAAGTCATTTAACCATATTTGCCTCAGTTTCCTTATCTGGAAAATGAGCTGAAAGAAATGACAAACTGCTTTAGTATCCTTGCCAAGAAAATCCCATATGGGGTCATGAAGAGTCAGAAATGACTGAAATGTACTCAACAACAACAACAGCAACATGGATTATTATTGCAGAGCACTGGATTCAGAGTAGAAGACCTAATTTTGAATTTTGATACTAGATGTTTGACCCTAGGTAAGTCATTTAACCACTGTGAGCTTTAAATAGGGATAATCTTATATATACTACTTCACAGAGTTGTTGTCAGGAAAGTGTTTTGTTAACCATAAAGCATTGTATGAATGTAAGTTTCATTATTCTTAATAATAAATCTTTGTACCTGTATTCTATTTAAAACTTCTGGGCAGACATTTTGGAAGTGTTATTATTTCTTTGGCTTATCCAGTGGAGCAGTCAGTTTCTTTGGACATTTGTTCACTATTTTATTTGTTATAATATCCTGAAAATGCTGATCTGTTGTGTAAATGTAATGTATGCTTAGTAAGTGCTACTTGAATGAAGAAATCTAGAAATGAACAAGTCTAAAAATGCCACAGTAGTGAAATCCAAAGATGAATTAGTTCAAGTATTTCATCAAAACTGAAAAGAATTTGGTAGTTGGAAGAAGAATACAATTGGAGTTGGATCTTAGTTAAAGAATAACTCAAAGTAACAGTAGTTGGTTGGCAATAAAATCAATATTTTGACCCTAGCACCTAAACAATTCTTGAAATGATTATTGTATTTGGCTTTTAGTTAGATATGAAGGCTTAGAGTATATGCTGTCTTGTAGGGCCAAAGGCCATTCTGTTGTCAGAACCCGTAATGGTAGACCATTTTCAGCAGGCAGCAGACCTTCCAAGCCAAAATATGATTACTGTTTGTGACAGGTAGTGATGCTGAGAGGAACGTAATCACCATGAAGTCTTGGCAGGTCAAAACATAGCCCTGCCAGATGGCAGTTCGTTTCTGTCATTGTTACTTTGCTTTTCCCAGTTTCCCACTGTCTTTGGAGTTGGACCTCTTGGTGTTCTGAACCATGCTCTTGTTCATTCCACTCATGTCTGCCTCTATTTTTGGTCTGCTTGTCTGATATAAGATCATAGGCTCACAGATTTAGAGTTTAAAGAGATACAAATCATCATTCCTAGGATATTATTGTTATAATTTCTTTCCCCTCTTGGAGAAAAGCCTAATTTGCCTCTCCCTTTGACCAAATATATATGTATATGGAATCAGCTAAACAGTGGGTTGGCCAGGTTGCTGCTGCTTTGATTGTGCTGGGACTCTGCTGTTATCTGGTCACCTTTTCTTGTAGTGGATCATTGATGAATTTTGATCAAATCAAGAATGCTGATATTTAATAGATTCAATACATTCTCTACTGGATTAAAAAAATAATTCAATCAGGGCACATCTTAATTCTAATTTCAGGGTTGCATCAATAATGACAACTCTCTGTTTTGATGTTCATGTGAAAACAAATAGACTTAAAAATCCAGGTGAACCCAACTATTGCTTAGAGCTTATCAAAAAATAAAAATAAAAATTTGTTAGTCTAGGACCTACTAGTCTACTGCTACCAAGTCTTGTTGATTCTGCCTTTTTAGCATTTCTTCATCTCTTGTGTTTGCCCCTTCTCACCACTCACATGGCCACTGACAGGATAGTGTTTTATCATTTCTTCTTGAACTATTGTAATATCTTAAAACTTTTTTTCCTTTTACTTTCTGGGGTAATTTTGTTTTCATTGCCTGGTCTCTATATTTACCTTTTTAAATATTTCTGTTTTATGTGGTGTTCAAAACAACCTGTTCAGTTCCAGTTTTCATTGTAGAAATTCTTCAAAAGACTATTTTATCGAAGATCTACCTTTTTCATGAATGGTTAGGCTCAGGTTTGCAAGGTACATTATCTTGCGTTATGTCTTGAGCTCCCTTCCACTTTGGAACACAATTCCATTCCCTCTTGGAGTTTATGGTGGATGCAGAGTTTATGGTGGATGCAGAGTTTATGGTGGATGCAGAATGACCTTATGTTCTTGATATTTTTCCCCTTATATTTGAAGGTCTTCCCCCTGGTTACTTGCAGACTTTATTTGTCATTGGAATTGTTAAACTTAATCAATATGAATCTTAGAATTTGTAACATAGTCCCTCCCCTCACCCCTGCTGACCCATGTATTGAATCACATATTGGCACATGTTCCCTGTGTTCAGAAGTTTTGGACAGTTCCTTATATTATTTTATAGATTATGGTATTCAAGTTTTTGTCTTGTCATGGCCTGGCAAACCTTTATCCCTTAAGTTGTCCGTACAATCCTGTCTTCAAGATCAATATGTTTTGCTTGAATAGATTTTGTGTTTCCCTTTAATATTATTGCTTTTTGCTTCTCTTCTTTCTGATTATCTTTTATTTCTGTGTGTTTACCCTCTCTTTACTACTGTGTTTATTGCTCTCATCATTTATTCTCTCTTTTGTTTCTTTGGTAAGATTTGCCACTATGAATTCAAGTTTTTTCTTTTTGCCAATTATTTCTGCTGTGCAGGCCACACATTCTGCTCTCACAATTCTTACTTATCTTTTAAACCATTCAGGAACATTTTGCTGTGGTTCCATGCTCTTTTGGGATTCATAGCATCCTCTGCCTTCTCATATATTGATTCAGTTTCTTCTTATGTCTTGCAATATTTATTTATTGATGTCTGAACTAAATTAGCTGATCTAGAGCCCAAGGAAGGAGGCAGAATTGAATTTTGTTTTAGCCAAAACATGACAACTGATGGTAGAAGTGGGGCTGAGTGTGTTAGGCGTTAGAGATTAGCTTTATCAGCTCTTAGTTCATTGGATTTTTGCCTTATTAGGTCTCTTAGTGTACTACTAGACCCTGGAAGAAGCTAAAATTACTTTATTTCGTGCATACAATTCATATTTTGGAAAGGACTGGGAGGTCGTGAAAGCATTTAGTTCTTAGGCCACTTAATCTAGAAGTCCACAGTAGCTTTCTGATTGTCTCCCCAATTCTACTCCTTCTCCCTCTGCAATCCATTCTTCACACAGCTGCCAAAAATCTGCAAGTATGGGTTTGACCATGTCATTCATCAGCTTGAGAATCATTGGTGGTTGTATGTTGCCTCTAAGTGTAAACTACAAATTCCTATTTTTGCCATTTAATTTCTTATACAATCTGACTTCATCCTACCTTCAGCATGGTGCACATAGTAGTCGCTTAAAGTGCTTTTTGATTGATTAACATTAAATAAATATGGAAAGGCAACATGATCTGGGACCAGCTAAATATTATGGATTGACATGAGTTTTTATTCTCCTTAAGTTCTCTACACTCCATCTAGTTCAGCCTCCTTGCTGTCTACAACATTCTACCTCCCACCACTGTACTTTTACATAAACTCTTCCCTGTCACTGAAATAGTTTCCTTGTTCCCCATCACCTCTTTGAATTTGTAGTGTCCTTCATCATAGCTCAGTTTGGGTGGTACACCTAATGTTTAGTTTCTTCTTATCATTTCTTCTCTACTCTTCAGCCCCCATATAAATGAATCAATCAGCAAACCTTTTTTTTTTCCACCTGCTATATATGCCAGACACTGTGTTAGGCACTGGGAGTATAAAGACAAAAACAGTCCCTTCCCTCAATGAGCTTACATTCTAACAGGATAGACAAAGTGTATCTAGGTATGTTCAAAAACACATACAAAACTGATTCAAGGTAACCTTGGCCTGGGAAGGTACTAGCTGTGGAGAGCACCAGGAAGGGTCTCATGCAAAAGAGGGTAACTTAAGTGAAGTCTTGAAAGAAATTGAGGTGGGAAGAAAGTACATTATAGGCATGAGGTTGAGGTTGGGTGCAGTCAATGCAAAAGCAAAGAGATAGGATATTGAACAGCAAGAAGCCTAGTTTTTGTTTTGTTTTGTTTTTGGACTATTGGAATGAATATAAGTTGGAAAATGCATAAGACTGGCAAGGCAGGATAGAGCCAGGTTGTGAGGACTCTTCAATGCCAGACAGAGTAGTTTATGTAATGATACTAAAAGTAATGGGGATCTACTGGAGTTTATTGGAGAAGGGCATGATAATTGTGCTTTAGGAAAATAACTTTGATGACTATATAGAGGACTGATTGGCATGGAGAGAAACTTGAGGCAGGGAGACCAAATAGGTTCTTGAGTCCTGAATTAGGGACTTTGTGAGTAGAGACAAGGGGATAATGTAAGAAGTGTGGTAGAGGTAGAAATCACAAGATTTGGCAACTGATTGGATATGTAGGCTTAATGAGAGTTAAGAATCCAGGTAGCACTGTTTATAATCCTTAAAAGTAATTGCCTACAACAGAAATAGGGAGATTTGGAGGTAGGGTGGGTTTGGGAGAAAAGATGAGATCTTGTATGTTGAGATGGATATATAGATAGAGATAAAACAGTTGTTAAGCATTCACTATGTGCTAGGCACTGTGCTAAGCTCTGGAAATACAAATACAAGCCAAAAGCCTATCAGTTCAAAATGTCCAATAACTACTCTGTGGGAATCTCTTTCCTTAAGATATCGTTCTGAATTTACATTACCATTTTGGTTCTATCACATTCCCATGACCTGACAGTAATATAGGATTTCCATATTTGAGAATTGAATTGAATTTTTCTGTTTTGCAAAGCTTTGGTAAGATAAAGATGGTAATAGATTTATTTTTTTTTTCTTGGAGAGTTAGGAGCTAAACATCCAAACTCATTTAGGCTATTTGTTTCCCTCTGTCTATTTTGCCTAGTCTCCTAGGTTTTAGAGAGTTTTTTTTTCTTTGTAAATTTGAAGCCAGTTTTGTGGTATCAGCTTTTGCTCTGATCCATTAATGGAAATGTGATTTTAATATGGTGCAGAATTTCCTTTCAACTACTCTCCTTTCCCCAGACTTCCCTTGGTAAAATAATTACCACATTTCTACCTTGCCAAATACTCAGCTCATCAATTGCAAGCTGTCCTACTGTTGAACTCTGAATAACTTTTCCTCAAATAATGAATAGGTAGTGTATTTATTTTGGTGTGGTAATGAGAACAGTGATTTTTCCCTCCTCTCCTATTTGTGGATTTCATACCAATTCACAAGTGTTTTTGCCATCATTTAATAACTAACTTTTATTTTTGTTTCTTTTCTTCCTTAGGAAAAACAGCTAAGCAATGATGAAGAACACTTAAGGAAAATGGAAGAAACCAGGATACAGCTCAAGGACCAACTGCTTTCTATGGAGACAGAACAGGAATCCATTTTTGACATGTTAGGAAGGGAAATTGATGTAGCTTGTGAAATATTCTCCAGGGACTCTTTGGATAAATTCAAAGTAATTACAGTTTCTTATTATATGCCTTAGCTTTTCTCATTGTTTCTTGATGAGTGATTTTACTGGGTTTTATATACATTGTTGCATATTAGTCCAATTTTTTTTGTAGACAATTTATGAGGGAAACCAAACCAGGAACCCTTAATTTTTTTTTGTTGAATTAGGTGACATATCTTTCTGCAAATGTACTATTTCTTACTGTCTGAGTTGTTAAGAGGAGATGCTTGATTATGGTTAGTTACCACTTAGTTACCAATACTTTACTGTTAAAAAAAAATAGTGATTCCTCTCTCCTTTTGACTTGACCTTCAATAGTGACAGTAGTACAGGCCAACAGAGAGAACTCTCTTTGGGACTCAAGAAACTTGAGTTCTGATCCTGATTCTACAATTCTGTGAGTGGTCACAGGCAGCGTATTTCAATTCCATTGTGCTTTCTTAATACATTGATAAAAAAAGCCATCACGTAACTTAACCACGTTGTAAAGCCCTTGGGAAAATATGTTAGAATGCACGTGATAGGAAATGTTTTGAGTTATTTGAAGAAAATATGCTATGTTGTTCCCAAGTGTCATTATTACTGCATATAGCTTATTTTGAGCATTGAGCTTATTTTGTGTGCAAATAACACTTTTTATGATTGTCATTGACCACTGTACTTTTCTAATTTAGCAGCAGACCTAGAAGATTGTAGATAGAATTGGAAAGAATGTTAAAGATTATCTAGACTAATCCCCTCATTTTATGACTAGTCTGAGGATATGACAACAATGGGTAAGAATAACGAGTTTTATTTTCCAGTGCCTCCTCAGTCCTTTCCTTCTTTTTTTGTAGAATCACAGAAGTATTGATTTGAAAAGGAACTTAGAGGTCATATATAGTGTCACACCTAGATAAATTATGAATTCTATCTATGACATTCTCATTGGCTAGTTATCCCACTTCTGCTTTGAAGACTTCAAATACAAAGAGAGCTCACTATTTCTGAGACAACTGATTCTAAACTTTTGCTTAATTTCAATTGTTTAGAAATTGTCCTTTATATTGAGCTGAATTCTTCCACCTGTTGGACCTAATTTGCCCACTGGAGCCAAGCAAAACAAATTTAAACCCCTTTCAACAAGATAGCCTTTCAGCCATTCAAAAATTGCTGTCATGTCCCCCGTTAAGTTTTCTCTTCTCTAGGCTGAACATCCCCAAGTGCTTCAACTGTTCCTCACATGACATAGTTTGAAGACCCTTTACTATTCTAGTCAACCCTTTTCTGAAATGCTCTAATTGAGTTATATCTCTTCTAAAATGTAGTGCCCTGAACGGAATATAATACACTTTTATTTGACTTTTTCTTTTATATTTCTTTTCTTTCTTGTCTTCCTCTTCGTCCCAGTTTTTTCCTTCCATAAGAATAAATAATTCAGAGAAAATATAAATACAATTTTTCTCCAATGAAAGATAATTTAGCTCGTGCAGAAGTAATTCAGAATGCTTTATCAAAACAGTATTTTTTTTTCCTTTTTAAAAGAAATCAGTATTTTGTTTGTGAAAGTAGTAGACCTATTCTCCCTTGGAAAGTAATTTTCCTTGTAAGTTAGTGTATGTTAATTCAGGTCAGATACCTGTTAGGCTTATTGTAATTGTCTTCATTTGAGACATTTGTTATCCTAAAAGTATCAATTTCAATTAGTATCATGTATCAACAATGCCATCCTTGTTTATTTTTAAGTATTGGAATTTTAAGATTTACCATGCACCAAATATTTCTAGGATACCTAAAACTTATATTAATAATTATAAGCCATCAAATCATATGTTGATACAGGATTATAGCTCTAGGGGTGGAAGAGACCCCAAGCTATCTAGTACAACCTTTTAATTTTACATATGAGAAAACAGATTCAGAAAGAATAAATGACTTGCTTTAGGTCACTCGGGTAATAAGTGCCAGAACCAAGATTTGTACTCATTTCTTTTTGTCCCAAGTTCAACAGAGATTGAAGACTAGAGAAATGTCACATAGGGGAAAAAGGGAAAGAAAAGCATAACTGAATACTTGGAACAAAAAAAAAATTTCTGTTCTCCCTAAAGAGGAGGAGGCTTAATACCCTGAGGAAGGAGCAGCTTCTCCTCCACAGATTTATAAATTAGAGCTATAGAAGCCATCAGCAAAGATATTACCTAGGAAGACTCATTTGAAGAAGAGAAACATAATTGTGATTTTGGAGACTCCCTGACCGGTACTACTGAGGCAGCTCATAAATCCAGAAGTTGAAGGGACGTTAGAGACCATTTAGTCCAATTCACTTTCTAAATGAGGAAACTTACTCCAAGGAAGGTTAAGTGACTTTTCCAATGTCACACAGTAGTAGGCACATAATGGAGAACCCACTAAGACATGTCACAATTGATCGCACAAATGATAGTATTAGAAAGAACCTAGACCGTATTGCCAAAGATCTTGTCCATCATGGACAAGAACGAAAAGCCATTGGGTCAGGAGTTGTGCTCTCCTTGATGTTGTGCATTGAAGGTAAGGTATACAGGAGAAAAAAAGTTTATTTGGGAAAGGAAGAGCTGACTAAGAGCAATTTATCTAAATATTTCATGAGAAAGTATGAAATATTTTACCATATTCCAAAACTGCCTTAAATTTACTTGGTTTCCAGAAATGATTGTAATTTCTTAACTCTTGTGGTCAAAGACTGTCTCTAAGTTATTGTTGAATATAAATTAGAAAGAATGGGAACCTAGACAAACAACAACAACAAAATATCTGCAGCACTTTTTTTATTATTAATTAGCTCATTTCATCAGTCATTTTTTATAGCGTGTTTCTGGTACACTTGAAAAAAAAAAAGTACCCCCAACGCTTTTGCTCCAGATCATTAAAGGAACACTAAGTATAATTGATCCTTTGTTCTTCCAGCCTGTAGTGATATAGCATGGGAGAAAGATCACATGGAACCCTTAGGAAAAAGGAATGACTTTTTTCACTTTAGTAATCCTTTGTAATTGATTCAGGAATTGTTGTTGAAATCTCCAGTCATTTTATGTATTAAAGAGAAAGTCACTGTGATGTGGGATGGATGGTCTAATAGATGAAAAACAAATGAGTAGAGAACAATTTTGGATAATGTCCATCTTGTTTTTTCTTCCATTTTTTCTATGTCTAGCTCCCCATATTGGTTATTTATTCCACTTTGCTAGATGTACCTAGTATTTGAAAACCTCAGGGCACATATAACAATAAAAAGCTATCATTATAAAACAATTAGGCAGATCTCTGAATTAAAGATTTATAGTTCTTGTGGGCTAAAACTTCTTTAAAGATAATGCAAAAAGCACATATAAATAGATGAGTTTTGTATCCTATTTTAGTACACTCTTCTCTCTCCATTTAACTTGTCTGAATCATTCACTAAATGGTACTTTTGTATTGCTAGTTATTTTCCATACATGTACAGTTCCCCAAATTAGACTGTAAATCTTTGACTGTTAAGGGCTATATCTTAATCTCTTTATAGACCTAGCACGTATTCTGTATTATTATTGATGATAATGCTTTTATTAACTCCTGAACATATGTAAAAATCATAAAAAAATAATCATACCTGTGGGCAATTTGTTTTTCCACCTTCAGTACTGGAGGCTGTTACTAGCTTTTCTTAAGTGATTGATTAATTTGCGCGATCTATTCAGGGTATTTTTTAGTTATAGTATTCGCTCTGTTTTTAACTAATTCCTATTTCTCAAACAGCAAACTCTTGAAACTTGCAATTTATTTTGGAATCTAAACTTGAAATTCTGTCTGAAATGGGAAACCATTTATTAAGGGATCAAGAGAAAGCTAAAATGTATCAATACGGCATAGTAGAAATGGCAATATTAAGTAGTGAATGCTAATACAATAGTCTATAGTTGTGGCTAGTTCTATTTGAACCAGATTGTTTCCTCTAATGATAATTTTCTGAATTAGCTTTCTTTATCAGTGGAATGACTCAAATGGCATATTTGAGTGACCAAAACTTTTGAAACTCCTTTACTGATATTGTGTAGTCTCTACCAAAAACCAAAATCATTGAACAAAGCATAGTGAGTAACATTAACTACAGTATAGACAGAATGTACAGTGATAAGTGTAATATTTATTCACTTAGAAAGTAGTTTATATTTTAGGACATACTCGTACCTCACCTTGATTTCCTCTCTGTTACTCATTATTATTCCCCTTTTTGAGTTGTCACCAGTTTTTTTTTTAATAGTACCTAATTAGAATAGGGCTAAACACTAGGATAAAGCAACCATTCATTCTCTTCAGTTGTAAATCATTTGTTATAGTTTATTTACATGATGAAATACAGATCAATTTACTTCATTTTCTATTTATAAACTGTGATTATGTTCTAGTTAGAACCAAAAGAAAACAAGCATAAGTGTATTCATTGGCATACTTTTATTTCTAACTTCATTTGTATTTTCTCCTATTTTTCTGATGCCATCTTTCTCCTATGTGGACTGCCAAAGGCTATTTTCTTCGCTTATGCATGTTTTTTTTAAAATTATATCATACTTACCTGGTATTTAACATATTGTTTTTAATGATGTCCTTATTTATTTGCTCTGTATTCATAGCCTGAAATTCTCAGTTAGTTCTTAAGTTCTTACTGGAAATACACTGAACAAAATACATTTTCTTCTATACTCATTCCTTTTCTTCTCTATCTTTCTTAAGCTTTGGCTGGGCCCTACTTTGACTTTCTGATTAAAGGAACCAGTCCCTACTACATATCTTAAACATCATGGAAACCAACATATAGATTAGCAAAATAGAATAGTTTTTTTCAAACTAGAATTGCAGTCTTTCTCCTTCCAAAACTACAATATTTCATTTAATAATTATTCTTGCCTGGAGTATTTTTCCCTTTCCTATAAAAATCACTCCTACTGAGCTTCTGTAGATTCATCAACCTCTACAAAATCCCTAGGTGAAAACCTTATACTGCCCTAGTAATGCTGCCCTTGGAGTGTGCCTGGTGAAAGCTGATATAGGGGCTGCAGGTTTGTAGTAGGGGCTGTAGCAACTACAGTACACGAAAACTGATTATTAGCTAGATTTTTCTTTTCTCTGTTTGAGAGTAATGGTATCCACAGATGGCATGGGAATTGTTTGAGTCAATTTATTAACTGACCTAAAATTAGTTCTTCTAAAAAACAAATCTTTATGTCTAAAATCTAAGTCTTTCAATAGTATTAAAGATGGTTCTAATCTATATGTTTATTTTTAAGGGAAAATGAACAAACTGTTTAATCTGTTTTTTTTTTTTCCTTCTAGGCTGTTTCTACTATAGCTGATATACACCTTGATGTGCGCCATGACCCACACCGTTGGTTAGCAGAAAGTAAGGTAATTACTAGTTTAATAAAGTTAATTGATTGATATCCCAAAATTAATAATTTTGCAGTGCTTTAAATGTTCAAAGTATAGGGATACTATCTTGTTATATTCTTTGTTAAAGTACTTCACATTTGAATCCCATTTTTTTCTAGCGATTTTGACAAGATTCTGGCCCTTGAGAAGATAAAAGATGGTGTATCGTTCTCCTTTGTTGGAGAGATGGGAGATCGTGGTTGCATATATTGTCAGGTGTTTTGGATATGTGGGTTGATTTTGCTTACTTTTTAAGAAATATTTTTAAAAATTGGAGAGACATTTTGGCAGTGGATAAATATCTCGTCTTAGAGACAGGAAGATCTCAAGTCTTGCCTTTTATATATTAACTGGGTGATTCAACATAAGTCACTTAAACTCTCAGTACCCCAACAAGCTCTCTCTGTTGATAAGTAGCACAGCAGTTGCAAATCGATGTTGGTAAAGGAGTTATATCATTGGGAGTTCACTGTATCAATGAAATGACAAGTTAGATTCCTACTTCTCTACCACAAATCTTTGTTATGAGGGAAGGCTGGATAGAGTAAAGTATATTTGGGATTGAATGTGATATAAAAACAAAAGATAGCAATAAAATTTTTTTGAAAAAGAAGAAAGTTATCATTATATCATATTTTTAAAGTTTGCTGTTTCTTTCTAGAATTTTTGTGGTATATTGAATGTTCATGGTTGGTTGTAAGGTCAGGTACAGGATAGCAGAATATGAATGTTGTCTTAAACCACTGCACTTTTCCCATATCACTTCTTAAAATTAAGGATCAAAGCCTTTTGGATTTTCATTTAGTAGACTGCAAATACAAATGGAAGTAAACAAAGAACTAAAATGATAGTTTTATTGTTATGTAATGTTTGGCTTTGGTGGAATCTTTGAACTATCTACATGTATTATATCATGGTTATAGATAAAGGGGAAAAAAGGTATTCCAACATTCCAACTTGATGACAGTTGAAGAGGTATTTCTCATACTCTTTTCTCCAAATTTATGTTTGTATACACACACACACACACACACACACACACACACACACATACACACACACACGAATTGAAAATCTAAAATGGAAGTTGGTTAGGCAGGCACAATTCACCTGTTACCTTGTGCTTTATAGTATTGATTAAAAAAAATCATCTAAATCTTTCATGGTTGTACTGATTATATAGGAATACTTTGCAAAATTATTTATAGCCCATATTAACTATTTCCCTTAGAAATTTAGATCTTTAAAGTTCATATCTTCAGGTTTCTCAATGTTAATTATAGTGCTCCATTATCTAACAGTTTTAAAGTTAAGAAAAAAATTGTCTTTATAACTTATAAGACATTTTTAGGATTTTTCATCATTCTGCCCTGAAGTTGCTTTATCATGGTGTTGAAATGACTTAGGTTCATAGAATTATAGATAATAGATTTAAAGTTGGTAGGGATGTGGAGTCATGAAAACTCAGACACTATTGAGACAACTAAATAACAACAAAGGGATATTAGAGGTCATTGACTCCATTTTACCAATAAGGAAATTAAGGAATAGACCTCAAGGGACTTGCCAGGACCACATAGCTAGAAGTGCCTCATGTAGCATTTGAGCCTGGGTCTTCCTGATTCTAGTCAAGTACTTGGTACACTTTAAGGATATGCCAGGAGAGTATAAGCTCTGGTAGGTCCTACTGTGTTGGGAAAAGTTTGAGATATGGATCCAGCCACTTTTTGAGTAGTAGACTAGCTAATTTGAGGTGAGGGAATTTTTTTTTTTAACCAGAAGGTTTGCTACCAAATGGTAGAACTTTTTTTAAACAGTCTACCAAGGTATACAGAAGTAGTGATTTTTATTAGAGGGTATATCTAGACCAATGAAATTATAGATCCTTGAAATATCCATATATAAAATTTGTTATTTTAATTATCTCCAGAGTGCTTACAAGTTCTATGTGATTGTAAAAATACCCTTTTCTCTATTGTCCTCAAATTGTTGATTCCAATAACATGAACACATTTACCATCTAACTTGTTTTGAGTTATAACTTTTCATATTTTGCAATAGAAAGCTTTCATTGCTATTATTTATTGAAATGTTAAGAAGAGGTGACTGTGATCAGTATATGGGTTTTTATTTTGGGAACTGTGTAAGCAGTATTTTATCTAATATCTTTTAATAGGATTGAACATGCTGGTATCAAAATATTTTTTAATGCTTTATGAGATGAAACTGTTTCTCTACAGAATGAAAAGGTCATGACAGGCAAGAAAACCTTAACCAGATGACTGAGGAAGAATTGAATATGTTTACTAGAAAAATAGGTTTAGGTTATTGGTAGGTTATTTTTTTAATTCCTTTTGACTGTAAATGAATAGCGCTATAAATATTAGAGATAAGATTTCAAATCAGAGGACAAAAACTGTATGGGAAGTGAACTCACCATTCAAAGAGTCAGTACTGACATCCTGCAGTATTAGAAGGACCTTTGAGGCTGTTCAGTAATTGTTTTCATAAATCTGCCAAATGCATTCTTTCTTTTAGTGATAAGGCTAGGTAAGGTGGAGGGAGTTAGTGTCAGTGTTGAATTGTGGGTATCCATAGGACAAGTTAGATCAGGAGGAGCTAGACTTGGTCATAAGATACAATGGGTAGAGCAGTATATTATTTGCACATTGTAACTAGTGGTGGAGGGAGAAAGGTAGCAAATTTATGTGGATTAAAGGACCAAGAGTTGCTGTGAGTTCTGAGTAACTCGATATATCCAGTTTGTCAGACCATACTGGAAGATGAGGGCAAGGTTTGGTTTCCAAGTATATCTGAGTTTTGTTTTTCAGATATGCAAGTTGAGTGAGATGGTACTGATAGAAACATGGACAGGATGTACAGGTATATGTGGTTGTTGTTATTTGTCCTTTGTTTTTGAGGAAGACCAATGATATCCTGGGGTGATGTCTTGACTTGCTTATGAATTGGGTTGTGAGGCAGAATTGCACCAAGTTGTCAGCCTCCCTGTCTCTTCTTGAGTCATTATAGTCCAGTGGCAAGGCAAAAGTCAAGACCACTGGTGATGGCCCAGGATGCAGTGGTTAACCTTGGCACCTTCAATATCTGACCAAGCTCTAAGTGCTCCAGAATGCCTGCTTCAGGGCCTTCGTGGCTGTTAGAACAAATTGCTTTCATCTGCATGTTCTGCTAGGCAGTGTGTTGCTCAGGGTAGACATCCCCCCATGTCATCATTGGTTTTGAGGCCTGTCAGTTACCTTCAACTTGGTTTAGCCTGTCTGCCAAGATGGTTTTACAGGTATATGAAAAGGATGCGGAAGGAAGAATTATTTTCCATTCAGAGGTCCAGATTGGCCACAAAGAATCAGAGTTAAATTTAGACTAGGAAAATGAGAACAGCATGTAGGCATATCCATACAACCAGGCTGACTATTGATACTAGATAGGTGCCGTTACTTTCCTTTTCCCTAATTCTAAAAAGATAGGTGCTGGAAGTTGTAGGATTCCTTGACTGTGAGGCAAAGTTCTGTAGGTGTTAGGTATTTGCAGTGGAGGTCTAGGTCTTCTTTAGACTGCTAACGTTTCTGATGATCAGGAATACCAAAATGTCTTCTGATTTGCCATTTTTAGCCTGGGGAGAATATGTCCATTAGTATTAAGAGGACAAAAGAAAGTGAATCAGTCTGATGCCTATAGTTCCTGTTTCCTCAGTCAAGTTATTATCTCATCTCAAGCAATATTGTAAGTCAGTCAATAAACATTTATTAACCACCAACTATGTACCAGGCACATGCTGGGAATACATGCTGGGAATACAAAGAAGGGCAAAAGACAGTTTCTGACCTCAAGGAGCTCACAATGTAATGGAGGAGACAAGAAATAAACAACTATGTACAAACAAGTTATATACAGGATAAATAGAAAAAATAACTAAGGGAAGGTACTAGAATTAAGAGGGGTTGAGAAGGGCTTCCTTTAAAAGATAGACTTACAGAATGACTTAAAGGAGGTTAGGGAAGGAAGAGATGAGGAAGGAAAGCATTTAAGGCATGGAGCATCGCTGGAGAAAATGTCTAGAACTGAGAAATGAAGTGTCTTGTTTATAGAATAACAAGGAGGCCAGTATCACTGAATTGAAAAGTACTTGGCAGGGAGTAAAGTATAAGAAGATTGGAGAGGATGGAGGGGATTAGGTTATGAAGGGCTTTGACACCAAATAGAGGATTTTGTATTTGATCCTGCAGGTGATAGGGAGTGACATGATAGAAATTATGAGAGCCTATATTCCATGCAAAATCAATTTATTAGTAATGCTAGCAATTACCAAAAAACAAGGCAATGGCCTCTTAAGGACTAAAGACAAACTGGGGGTTTGCAGAGCTTAATTTTGTAGTCATAAAAGCGGAACATAAAAACTACAGAATCTTGAGAGACTTGTTTTGCTCTGTGTTTGATTGACTGGAACATGACTGAAGCTTGCAGTTAGGCTAGGTATATCCTGGAATGTTTTGTGGTTAGCTGACCCTGTTGCCAATACTTGAGTTGTAAGTATGTAGGGGCATGTCAGGGCATTTCAGGGGCATAAACAATCATCGAACTGTCCATCTGATTGGTTATAGCGTTACAACAATTATCTTGATATCATGGTATTATTGAACTAGCTGGAAGGTGAGGTAAGTGTGGTTGAGAGTGTTAACCCATCACAATGGTAGGCTTACTTAGACTTATGTAGACTTAACTTAGACTAATTTAGACTCAGACTATTGCAAAATGAAGAAATGGCCATGCCAGCTCATCTCTGCAGGAGTTCAGTTTAGCTGTAGGAGTTCAGCTCTACAAAAATGAGGAACTTAATTTCTTACTATGGTAATTATAAATCTCTTAACCTAAAAGGTAATGAGAATTAGGCCATTTAAGCCTAATATAATAGGCCATATAAATCAATAGGGTAATCAGTACTAACTTAAGAATTGTTTCTTTCAGTTCCCCACTTTGATCCTTGAGGATATCAATTTCTCATGGATCACTTAAGCGAACTATCAAACTATCAAATTTCTTCAATTGGTTCAAGGTCTTTATAACCAATTGTCCCAAAAGGTCCATTTGATTCTACATGGCTAGAATCAGTTGTCCAATCTCCACTATCAGGTCTTTCCAAAGGCCTCAGCTTCTAAGGTTAGTGATTGGTCTTTATCTGAAGTATGCAATGGTAATCCCAGTCTAACTCTCTTACTTATATCATACCAGACTGGAAACATTTCTTAAGGTGATATGCTGAATAAGCTTTCTTACTAATTCTAAACAACATACAGTTATTATTTGTTGAACACAAACCTCTATTCCTTTTCCATTGTGTTCTTCTAAAGAAAACTATAGCTAATACAGGTAATGTCTCCGTAATGGAAACCAAAAGCCATGTCCCCACAAATTGCACATCTCAGTGTGAGTTTAGGTCTAGGTGGTTGGTGGTTTTAAGATGGAATTTCAGGAGTCTTGAGAGTTTCAAGAGGCAAATTTTGTAATGGATGGGATGAAGAGACCCTATTGTGGCTGGAGGGGGAAGAATTCATAGTTGACTGGAAGTCTGGAAGTGTCTTCAAGCAGGGACATACTTGCATGTATCTTCTAGGAGAGTGGGGAGACTCAAATAGTTAACTCAAATTAACATAAATTATAACTTATAAGTTAATTGGTTGTTATAGAAACACTAGCAAAAAAATGAGACTTACATTTATAAAGCTTACACTGGCCCTGGAGTCAGGAGGACCTGAGTTCAAATCCGGCCTCAGACTTATAACACTTACTAGCTGTGTGACCCTGGACAAGTCACTTAACCCCATTCCCTAGCCAAAAAAAAAAAAATTAGACAGAGGTTTGGACATGGTGCTTCTGGGGGGATCACCTCCATGTAGAAAAGGTTCAGTGTCATGAAGTAGCATAATTTTCTTAGTAGTCATTTTAGTGAAGAATGTGTTACAAAGGCCATAACGGTAATTCATACAAATCCAGGTTAAGAGTATACAACTAAGGTCAAGAAGAACGCATTTTATCAGAATGCTAAAGATACCTCCTCCACAAAACCAAGACCTTATCCAAGATAACCAAGAAGAGGGATCCCACCATGAGCCAAAACCAGTTTGCTGTCACATGAGTTTTGTATGGTTGAACAGGAACGACTTCCATGGATGAGCATGAGTTTGATGGAACTGTTTATACACTCAACATCCATAGGGTCCAATGACTTTAGCATTACATAAAATCCACCCCTTCTCACCATGACAGTCAGTGATAGAATTGTAACCTTGCCACATATCAAGAGAAGTTTAAGCTGGAGAGGAAAGAGCTATAGGTAGCATTGCTAAAATTATTACAAGAGGAGGGAGGTTTGCATGCTAGTAAGATACAAAATAATATTATTAGTAAGTTAATGCCTATAATAGGGGCAGGGGGTGGGGGGATTTTGCACTTGTTGTTACAGGGGTAGTAGCTGATGCAACCTGGATCACATTGTTTGAGGAAGGATTAGTTCTGTATTTCTAACTGCTGTTAAACCATCAATGATTTGTTACTCCAATCAAATGTTCCTGAATTATCAGTGTAATTTAGCCACCAAACAATTCCTCCTCTTGTGTTTGAGCTGCTTCTTGTGTTGTTGTCATTATGTTTTACCCGAAAAGACCTTCTAGGTATTATGCTTCCATATCCTTCTTGTGGTGGTTGATAGCTACCACTATCTCTGCCTTGGTATTGGGATTGGATATGACTAGAGATCTTAGTATTACTGCCTACAGGAATTGTATAACTACTACTTTGGTCAACTTCTACAAAATCTCTAGTTTGTCTTGTATAAAAATCTTTCCCCTTGCCACAATAAACATGTCAGACATTGATTGAAAACCTGGAGAGATAACGAACAGTAACAGCAAAACTGAAAGAACCCAAGAATGGGTGATTTGGGTTCTTGGACCTCCATTATCTCTCCTACACATTGTGATGCCAAAGAGTATAAGGCCTAATGCAAATGGCATGGCAAAAAT
Organism: Vombatus ursinus; assembly: GCF_900497805.2. NCBI lineage: Eukaryota > Metazoa > Chordata > Mammalia > Diprotodontia > Vombatidae > Vombatus > Vombatus ursinus. Next base: position 16,712,640 of record NW_020954723.1, read on the forward strand.
TATCCATTCTCCTCTGGGTATTTGGGTTCCACCTCCCTCATCAGAAGAGTTAGCACAACTTCTCAGGGCGATAAATACATTGTTTCTTTCAGGAGTCACTGGAGTTTATTGAGTTGGAAGGGTAACATTGTGGGAGCTGAGCTTTAGGAAAGTTACTTTGGTGATTTTCTGAATAGAGATTGGATTAGAATGGATAGAGAATAGAGGCAGGAAGACTCACCAACAAGCTTTTGCAATAATCCACCGCTCATGAGGTAGTGAGGTCCTGCATCAGTGATTACAGTAAGGAGATAAGGGAGATATTCAAGAAATGTTGCAGGTCTTAGTAATAGATTGGATAGGGGAGTGAAAGGTAGTGAAGAATTGAGGATGACACCTAGGTTGTGAGTCTGAGGGACTAGGAGGATGGTATTGCTCTTTATAGTAAGAAGGAAATTAAGAATGAGAGAGGCTTTAGTGGGAAAAATAATGAGTTCAGTTTTGGACATGTTGAATTTAAGATGTCTACTGGATATACGGTTCCAGATGTCTGAAAGGCAGTTGGAAATACAAGATTAGGGGTCAGCAGAGAGATTAGGCCAAGATAAGGTAGATTTAAGAATCATCAGCATAGAGTTGATAATTAAATCCATGGGAGCTGATGAGATCACCAAGTGAAACAATATAGAAGGACAAGATATGTGGGCCTAGGAGAGAACCTTGTAGAACATCTCCAGTTAGGGGCCATGATCTGAACAAGAATCCAGCAAAGGAGACAATGATGGAGCAGTCTGATAGGTAGGAGGCAGACCAGGAGGGGGTGGTGTTGTTTTAGTTAAGTCCAACTCTTTGTGACCCCATCTGGAGTTTTCTTGGCAAAGATACTGGAGTGGTTTGCCATTTTTTTTCTCCAACTCATTTTGCAGATGAGGAAACTAAGGTAAACAGGGTTAAGTGACTTGCCCAGGGTCACATAGCTAGTAAGTGTCTGAGGCCAGATTTGAACTCAAGAAAATGACTCTTCTTGACTCTGGCCCGGCGCTCTATTCACAGTGCTACCTAACCATCCATTTTTGTTTATTTTGTTTGTCTTCTTCTTATATAGCTTATATGTTACTTCAGTATCATAAATTTATAGAACTCTAGAGTTAGACAGTTATCATTTACCATGACCCCCCTCATTTTAAGTATGAGGAATGTGAGGCCCAGGTAGTTGAGGTGACTTGACCAAGGTCACAGAGCAAATTAGTAGCTGAAAGAAGGCACAAAGATGCTGTCACTCTTTGGCCTGGTACTCTTTGCTCAGTCATGGTGCCATTCTTTTTTTTTTTTTTTTTTTTTAGTCAATCAGGAACTTGCTCAGAGTCACACACCTAGGAAGTATATGAGGCCAGAACTCAGGTCCTCCTGATTTCAGGGCCTGTGCTCTATCCAATGTGACATCTTGCTGCCCTTAATGCTGACATTTTTAATGCACATTTTGAGTTCTATCACAGCTATAAATCTTAAAATTGTTTGGATAACAAAGGCTCTACAGAATTCTTTTGTTTTTGATTGTACACTATTTTAGATTATCTCTGCCATTGTTTCCCTGCATTTCTGCAGCGCATCTGTGTACGGACAAATCATTACAATATGTTGCAATTTCTTTTTATGAGCATAGGTAATTTAGAATAGGCTATAAATGTTGTAATTTTGAATGTATGGCTTATGGGAAAGTAATTTAATAAGTCATTCCCATGAACTTTATGTTGAGTGGCTCTGATTAAGTTACTAAGTATTCATTCAGTTCAGTTCTGTAAAACAAAACAAAATGAGCTAAGTTTCTGCTGTGTTCAGATTACTACAAAATTTGCATAAGACTTGATCTCTAACATCATGAATATTAGAGTCTAACAGGGGAACAGGACACACATACAAAGTGATGTGGTAGAAAGAGCATAGGATTTGGAGTCTGGAGACTTCGGTTTGATTCCAAAGTCCAATACTTAATATTAGTTATGCCTTTTAACTTCCCAGAGCCCTTATTTCATCATCTGCAAAGGGTGGATAGTAATACTAGCACCACCTACCTGACAAGATTGTTGTCAGGAGAGTGCTTTATAAGTTTGAAAGTACTATGTAAATATAAATTTACAAAGTACTGTATAAACATAATACTGTATATACATACTATATAACTATGTAAATATAATTTATAAATTTTTTTCACATAAAATTTATATTTAATACGTTCATTAGGAAAGTACTAGCAAAATCCTATCCTGGTATCTCTTTCCACTTTTGTAAAACATCAGAATGATAAATATTCTTCAATTTAACAAGGATATTGTAAATTAGTTTAAGCCATTCAATAAATATTTATTAAGCACTCACTGCATATAAGGCTAGAAAGTAGGTGAAATAAAAAGATAAGACATGGTATTTATCCTCAAAACTGCCTATATGTAGCACTTTCAGTTACTTGGAGAAAAGTGTACAGCTCTATTTAGATAAACTGTTTATAAAAGTATATCCTCATTATTTTTGCAGCCTATTTAATTTGTTTGTTATAAACAGTAACGTAGAACTATAAGGAATTATGTTAATGTTTAGTTAGATTTAAATACTTTATGTTTTTGAAGATCCTTTTTCAAAAAGCATTCCACATGTACATGTTAAGATTGTATTACGTTCTTTGTTAGAAGCAAACATGGAGGTTACTCTGTTCAATGGTTATAGCATATCATTTTTGTTTTTAGGAAAAAAGAGGGAAAAGAGGGGGGAAAATCAATCAATACATCAAAAACATCAGGCAATATATGCAGTGTTTCACACCTAAATATATTCCACCTCAGCAAAGTAGTTGGGGGGTGATGTTCTCTCACCTATCTTCTTTGGGACCAAGCTGGTTCTTTGTAATTTTGAAACATTCATTTTCAGTTCTTTGTGGTGGTTCTTTTCATTTACATATTTTGTTCCCTTTTCCTTTTAAGACAGTACTTTATCCCTATAATTAGTGTTTCTTGGTTTTTATTTTTAGGCAACCCTATACTTACAGGCTCCCTTCCCTTTCCCTTAAACCTCCTTCTTTCATTTGTCAACCCTTTCCCTGGTTTTAGAGTTTTATTTGACTTATTAATTCCTTTTTCTCTCTTCCTTTTATTTAATTGTTCCACTCTTTTTTTCTCTTTCCTTGTTTCTCTCTTAGGTAAATGGTTAATTCAGAATCTTCCTTTCTTGCATCCCCTCCAACTTCTTTTCTTTGTTAGTTATTTTTCTTTTTTTCTGAATCGTTTTCTAAAAACATTTTTTTAAACCTTGTTCTCTTTATAAATTCTCTCTCCCATCTGTTCTAATTTTTATTCTTTAATTCATGGTCTTTATAATTATTTATTCATCCTTTAGTTTCTTTATATTCCTCACAGAATCAAAGCATCTTAAGTATCAAGTTTACGTTCCCCAATCAGTTTGTATTTTCTTGCCTTGTAGGTCTTACTGTCTTGCCTTTGGGTTTTTTTGTTTTTGTTTTTATTTTTTGGGGGTGGGGCTCTCTTAGAAGTATCAGTTCCTGGGGGACGTAATGAGATAGAAGCATTGCTCCATAGTAGAAATTCTTTCATGTCAAAAACCATTCAGTTCAGTTTTAACTCCTGCTCTTTCCTAAATCATTTTCTTTCCCATTTGCCATGGAATCTTCTCCTTGAGTCTAAGCCTTCCCACCATTCTGGATAGCAGTTGTTCACAGGAGTGTAGATTTCATTTTTCCTCAGATAGGATGTTGTCTGTGGAGTCACAACAATCTCTCAGAGACGATGGTTTCTCTGAATACCAAATGCCTACAGATTAGGTCCCTACATTGTTAGGTCCCTTTCTCCCATTATAGCATATATCTCTTTTCCATGGGAGTGCCCAACTAGATACCCTCTCATCAGTGAGTTGGGATTTCCCCTTTTCTTTACCCTTTTTTTCCTTTGCCACATCTCTCATTGTCCCAAAGTCCCGCTTCTTGCTGAGACCATAGTAATTCTCTTCATTTCATTGTTTATCATGGACTTCATTAGGATACATCACATTCTTCATTATCATTTACCTCCTTTCTTCCATTTAATACAACATCTCATTCTACAATTCCATTCAAAATACAAAGCAAGTTCTATAAAATCCATTCACTACTCACTGTTAAAGAGAGGTGCTGGATTTAATCCATGTTGTTTTAGGTCTCCTCTTCCACTGTCACTTCTTATTTCTTCTTTATTCTCTTGTTTACTTTTAGAAAGAAATTTCTTAATGGTTCCTCTGTTTAATTTCTTTTAGACTAATAGGTGTCTTTCTCTTTCAATTTTTTTCTTTTAATAATTCCTCTTGAAAATGTAATTTTTGAGTACTTGTGTTTTCCTTGTTTGTTGTACTTATTTACCTTTCTGGCATTTTTGTTGTTTGAAGAGTTTGCAAATCAAATAATTTCCTTTTTTTTTTTTTTTGGTAAGAATTCTTCAAATGCCTCTATTTTGTTGAACATCTATCTTTTTTCATTGATAATTAATTTCAGTTTTACAGGGTATTTCATTAAGGTTTCACCTGGGGCTTCTTTGATTTTTTGGAATATATTATTCCATTCCCTTCTGTAGTTTCTAGTGGATACAGAATAGTCTTGTATTATTTGAATTTCATTCTCTTTATATTTGAAGATCTTTTTTCTAGTAACTTGCAGAGTTTTTCGTTTCTCTTTGCAATAGTTAAGTCTAACTATGTTGTGTCCTAGAGTTTGAACATTTGAAGCATAGGGTTTCCTGGAAGCAATCTGGATTTTTTTCAAGTCATGCTTTTTTTATATATGTATTTAGAAGTTCTGTGCAGTTTCTTTGATTATTTCTTCCTTTTTGGTAGTTTGACTTGTCATGTTCTGGGAGGCCTATGGTCCTTGAATTATTTGTATACATTTTGTCTTTTCAAAATCATTGTGTTTTGCTTGAATAGAAATCATGTGTTTGTTTACTATTATTGCTTTTTGCTTCTCTTCTATATCTAAGTTGTCCTTCATTTTAATATATTTGTATTTTCTCAATGTATTTTTTTGCCCTCTCTTGTGCTTCTTGTGATAGCATAACCACTGCAGATTCAAATTTTTATATTCTATGTATTTCTGCTGTGCAGGAAACAAACTGTTCTAATTGCTGTAACATCTCTCAAGATTCAGATTTCTCTCTTGAACCATTTTGGAAAATCCTGCTTTGGTTCCACATTCTCTTGGGAATCCACAGGGTTCTGTTGCATCAGGTGCTTCAATTTCCTTCATCTTCCTTTCTTATTTTATTAACTTTCCAGTCCATTTATCTGTTTTTGCTCTGGGTTTTTAACTGAGTTTTCTTCCTTATGAAATCTTTGGTAATTTCAGAATTTTTGCTTTCTATACTCCTGTAGCTCACTTTCTGATTCCTTCACTTCTAATTATAATTTCATCCCAGGACCTTTACCCCCCAGGGCCAGGATAGAATCTTTAAACTATGTCAACCTTCTGCCATATTGGAGAAATTTGTTTTTCACTGGCCTTAGCTTCTAACCTAAGCAGCTTCTTGGGGACTGACATGGGGAGTACAGGGCCTAGATGAATTCAAACAAATCTTTCCTTCAGGTGCAGTGTAGTTGCATACACTATCCCCCAGTCCTAGCTCTCTCTACTTTTTAGTTCTCTGTCTGTGCTAAGTCAGTGTCTGCTATTTTTTGCAGACTTGGGAGATGGCAGAGTGGGCACTGGTACTCTGGGCAGAGTTTCTGCTGCCTTGGGTTTCCCTCACCTGTGTGCCTCCCTAGGCTGAAGGGAGTGTGGTGGTCTAATTTGACCAGTTTCTCCTCTCTGCAGGTAACTGGCAAGAGTTGGTGACTGATGCTTAGTGCATCAGGATACTGGGGAAGGGCAGATTTCAACTGGAAGGAAATCCTGAAAGGGGTCAAAACAGAAACTGATGGGTCAGTTTGTATTCCCTGTTAGAGTGTGAAGGCTTGTGAGAGAGGGATGCTGAGTACATTAGGGATTCACATTTACTACTTAAAAATTCAGAAGATTATTACCTTGTTGAACTTCTTGCTTTCTTGTTTCTTTTTGGACATCTAGTTGGCTAGAGTGCTGGGTCTGGAGTCAGAAAGACCTGAGTTCAAATCTGACGCAGACACTTGCTAGCTGTGTGACCCTGGATAAGTTACTTAACCAGTCTACCTCAGTTTCTTCAACTGTAAAATGGAGATAATAACAGCATCTGCCCCACAGGGTTGTTGTGAGGATCAAATGTGATAATATTTATAAAGTGCTTACCACAATGTCTGGCACATAGCAGGTGTTATATATATGTTTATTCCCTTCCTTTCTCTTTGCCGCCATCCCCCTCATATTGTCTTTTTTTTTCTTTTTTTTTTCATTTTTAAAAATTTATTTATTTTTAGTTTTCAACATTCACTTCCACAAGATTTTGAGTTCCAAATTTTCACCCCCTCTCGACCCTCCCCCCACCCCAAGATGGCATGCATTCTGAATACCCCTTCCCCTAGTCTGCCGTCTTCCATCTCCCCCTCTTCTCTTATCTCCTTCCCCCTCTATTTTCCTGTAGGGCAGGATAGATTTCTGTATCCCATTTCCTATATTTCTTATTTCCCAGTTGCATGTGAAAACGTTTTTTAAACATGTATTTTTAAAACTTTAGGTTCCAAATTTTCTCCCTTCCTCCCTCCCCACCCACCCTCATTGAAAAGGCAAGCAATTCAATACAGGTTATACATGTGCAGTTATGCAAAACACCTCCATAGTAGTCATGTTGTGAAAAACTAACTCTATTTCCCTTAATCCTATTCTGCCCCTCATTTATTCTATTCTTTCTTTTGACCCTGTCCCTCCTCAGAAGTGTTTGCTTCTGATTACCCCTTCTCCCAGTCTTCCCTCCCCTCTACCATCTCCCTGCTTTCTTGTCCCCTTCCCCCCCTATTTTCCTGTAGGGTAAGATAGATTTCCATACCCAATTGAGTGTGTATGTTATTCTCTCCTTAAGCCAAATCTGATGAGAATAAGATTCCCTCATTCCCTCTCACTTTCCCCTGTTTCCCCTGCACTGTAAGAGCCTTTTCTTTTCTGTTTTTTTTTGTGAGATAATTTACTCCATTCTACCGCTCCCTTTCTCCTTCTCCCAGTATAATCCTTTCTCACCACTTAATTTTATTCTCCAGATATCACCCCTTCATCTTCAACTCACACTGTGCCCTCTATCTATCTATCTATCTATCTATCTATCTATCTATCTATCTATCT
>NW_020954723.1:16719904-16820595 GCF_900497805.2 Vombatus ursinus
TCTATCTATCTATCTATCTATCTATCTATCTATCTATCTATCTATCTATCTATCTATCTATCTATCTGTCTATCTATCTATACCTACATACATATATATAATTTTTTCCCTCCAACTACCCTAATACTGACAAAGGTCTCATGAGTTACAAATATCATCTTTCCATGCAGGAATGTAAACAGTTCAACCTTAATAAGTCTCATGATTTCTCTTTCCTGTTTATATCTTCATGTTTCACTTGAGTCTTGTATTTGAAAGTCAAATTTTCGATTCAGCTCTGGTCTTTTCATCAAGAATACTTGAAAGTCCTCTATTTCACTGAATGGCCATTTTTTTCCCCCTGAAGGATTATACTCAGTTTTGCTGGGTAGGTGATTCTTGGTTGTAATCCTGTCTCCTTTGCCCTCCGGAATATTATATTCCATGCCCTGTGGTCCCTTAATGTAGAAGCTGCTAAATCTTGTGTTATACTAATTGTGTTTCCACAATACTTGAATTGTTTCTTTCTGGCTGCTTGTAATATTTTCTCCTTGGCCTGGGAACTCTGGAATTTGGCAACAGTATTCCTAGGAGTTTTCCTTTGGGGATCTCTTTCAGGAGGAGATCGGTGGATTCTTTCCATTTCTATTTTGCCCTCTGGTTCTACAATATCAGGGCAGTTTTCCTTGATAATTTCTTGAAAGATGATGTCTAGGCTCTTTTTTTGATCATGGCTTTCATATAGTCCAATACTTTTAAAATTCTCTCTCCTGGATCTATTTTCCAGGTCAGTTGTTTTTCCAATGAGATATTTCACATTGTTTTCCAATTTTTCATTCTTTTGGATTTGTTTTCCAGTGTCTTGATTTCTCATAAAGTCATTAGATTCCAATTGCTCTATTCTAAGTTTTAAGGAAGTATTTTCTTCAGTAAGCTTTTGAACTTCCTTTTCCATTTGGTCAATTTTGCTTTTTAGGGCATTCTTCTCCTCATTGGCTTTTTGGACCTCTTTTGCCATTTGGGTTAGGCTATTTTTTAAGGTGTTATTTTCTTCAGTATTTTTTTGGGTCTCCTTTAGCATCACTTTCAGTTTTTCCTCTTCTTCTCTTACTTGCTTCTCAAAATCCTTTTTGAGCTCTTCCATGGCCTGGGACTGATTCATATATTTCTTGGAGGCTTTAGATGTAGGAGCTTTGGCTTTGTTGTCTTCTTCTGGTTGTATGTTTTGATCTTCTTTGTCACCAAAGTAAGATGATATAGTGTGACTCTTTATCACTGCTTGCTCATGATCCTAGTCAATTACTTGTGTTATAAACTCTTTGTTATGGTATGGGTCTGTTTCCAATGTGGAGAATGTACTGTCCCAAGCTTCAGGGGTTTTGCGTAGCTGTTTTCAGAGATACTTCTAGGGACCTGTAAATTTTCAATTCTTCCAAGGTGGTATGATCAAGGGTGAGGTGTTTACTCCTTTCCTGGCCTGTACTCTGGTCTATGAGTGACCACAAGCACTCTTTTCTGTCTTGGAACTGTGAGGAGGATTTTCCTGCCACCAAAACTCCACCGCGCCAGCACTCCTCCTCGCCCCAGGACTGCCACCCAGGACTGTGACCCAGATCCAAGCACAGGCAAAGCAAGAGAATCCTGCACCAGCAGAGAGATCCCTGCAATCCCCCTCTGTTCAACCACTGGGTTCCCCCTCAGTCTGTGGGCCAGAAGCTCAGGAGGCAGCCGCTGCCCCGAGGCCAAGCTCAGGAAGTGGAGCTGAGACTACCATTCTTCTCTCTCTCACTGCAGAAACAGACTTTTCCCACTGACCTTCTAAGTTGTGTTTGGCATTTCATGGGTTGAGAAGTCTGGAAACTGCCACAGCTGTCCACGATTCAGTCCTCTGAGGCCTGCTCCAGGTTCACTGCAGCCTGTGGGCCCACACCGAATTGCATTCCTCTCCCAGCCTGGCGCAGAGATTTCTGGTTTCAGATCAACCATCCAGGTTGTCTTGGGCTGGAATTTGTTTCACTCTGTCTTTTGTGGATTCTGCTGCTTTAGAATTTGTTCAGAGCCATTTTTTACAGGTATTTGGAGGGGTTTGGGGGAGAGGTCAAGCAAGTCACTGCTTTCCCTCTGCCATCTTGGCTCTGCCCCCCCCACCTTGTCTTAAGGAAATAGTTGCAATTACTTTACCTCTACCACTTAATTTTTCTCTCTCTCTCTCTCTTTCTAGAGAGTTGACAGGAGCTAGAGATAATATCCATTCCTCCATCTTCTTGGTTATGTCACAAAAGAGTAAATGATGAATTCCCCAGATGCTCCTATTTCCAGATGTCATTGTGTTGATTCTAACAAACCTTGGAACACTTCAAAATCCCCTCAGGGTTATTCATGACCAGTCGAAGAAGGTTGATCTGATAATGCGTGAATGAAAAATCAAGTTATGACATTGCAGGTATCTGGACAGCTTTTTTAATTAGTTTATCAGTTCATATATTATGCACAAACATTTTAGATCGATAATGAAACAGACCAAGAACTGAAGAGGATAATGAGATAAGGCTAGATGACATTTAGGAAATTGCAAAATGAATCAGTAAATACTACCGTTTCTAGAGAATACAAATTTCTGATGATACAGTAGGCAATAGAGATAGATGTATGAAGCCTGCAAGTATGATGCAACATGGTACCAAAGAGTACTTATAGAAGAGAAATGATGTAAAACAGATCGTCAGGGCCATGTCTTCATGGAGAAGGATGTTGGCCAGCAATGTATCAAAAGCAAGGACAAACAGACAAATAATCTTAAGTCCTCTTTCATGCCTGCTAAATGAAAAAGACCTAGTGGAAGACTTCCACTATGTTGGTTATATCCTCTTGGGAAGTCTTAATGGTCATTTACATGTATTGCACAGGATAAGGAGCTGTATATGAATTGCAATCTACACTATGAATTGTAATAACAATTATTATTGTTATTATAATCATAATTACCATTTATATAGAGCTATCTGCCAGGCATTGTGTTAAGTGTTTTAAAATTATTATCTCATTTGATCTTCACAACAATGCTGGGAGGTAGGTGCTATTATGTACACATGAGGAAACTGGAGCAAACAGGTTAAGTGATTTACCCAGGGTCACACAGCTATTAAGTGTGTCAGGCCAGTTTTGAACTGACGTCTTTCTGACGTTTGGAAGTAATAGCTTAAGAACTAGAGTAGACAGTTTTAGTTTAGACTTAATTCTGATTCTCAAGTTTAGAGCAGTATCTTTTATTTTTGTATCTTCATATATTTTCATTTCTTGAGTTCTAATCTAAATATTTGGATCAAAATCATTATCATTAAAACATTGTTCTTTGGAAGAAAGCATCATAGAACAGTAGAGTTGGATCTTCTGGAGCTAATTTAGTCCATTCTAATACTTGGTTCACATTTTATTTACTTCTCATAATCAAGTTAGTGCTGTTTAAGCTAATGAGTTAGTAGTGGCAAACTAATTAGAGATGTGTCATAAATACAGTTAATGATTTTAACAACTTACTAATTTCTTGTAAGCATGTGTTATTGTAAAATGTCAGCTACAAAGTTAAAAAAAAATCCTGTCCTGATTTAGAAATTCTTCCTAAATTTTTATTTAATGATACTTGCTGATCCCATATGTGATATGTAAAATTACCTTGGGAGTAGTTAACAGAACTTATGTTTACTTTGAGATTAATAGCCCTCTCTTTAATTATTATTTGTAGCTGATATTATTGTTTTGTAATGTATTTTGATTTGCTTCCTCAAGAAATTTTTAATGAATACGCAACTATTTTTGAATAGCATAATTTTCTTAATTGATTATTTATTGATTACATCTTACCGTGAAGAAATGAGCATGGTTTGTTAGATTAATAAAACTATGGTTTATTTTTAAATATTTCTATTAATGGAGTCAGGGATTCATAAGGTAAGATTAAAAAATAAACAGATCATCAACAAATCTGCCTACTAGCTGCTTTCAGTTTCCACCCATTCAAACCTGTAAGAGTCGTGAATTAACAGTAAAATTTATTGATTTTCTATTGTTTTTTTTGCCTTTTTGTTGGAGACCTTTCCTAGTCCCCCCCTTTTTTTATAATCCCTCCCTTTTCAGATTACTTTCCATCTACTTTATAAATATCTTTTATGTGCTTAGTTAATTTTCTTGCTGTCTCCCCAACCCCATTATAATGCAAGCTCCTTGAGAGTAGGGTCTCTTTTTTTCCCCCATATTCTTTGTATCTCTAGGACTTAGAACATTGCTTGGCTTATAGTAAGTGCATAATAAATGCTTGTCAATTGACTGACTTTCACAAATTGCTCCTAGTTCTGCCCTCTTGGACCAAGTGAAACCAAGCACTTCCCATTTGAGAGGCCATCACATGCTTGAAGACAGTTATCATTTCTCCTTTCTCCATTAATTTTTCTTTTTTCCAAGCTAGCCATCTTACTAGGTCATTCAACTGAGGTTTAAATGACATGATTACAAGGCACATCACTGTCCTGATCAACTTCCTCTGGATGTTCTTCAGCTTATCAATATCCTTTCAAATATCTGAGACATGGAACAGAGCAAGATTATGCCTTTCTTTGCATTCCCAGGTGCTTAGTACAGGTCTTTAATACTTACCAAGTATTTAATGAATTGTTGACTGATGGCTTTATTGATACTTTAAAAAAATCATTGTTATTTCCCAATGATTCACCCCCCCACCCAAACTACCTCCTTTTATTTTTTTTTAAAGTATGGATTAATAAAAACAAAGCAACACATTGGCCACCTCTAATAGCATATACCTGAGTCATAATTGATGCCTTTCTTGCTCAAAGTTCTAAAGAGTTTTAGTGTTATTTTCCTCTACTCTATTGTGATTAACATGTAAATTGTTTTTTCTTAGTAATCTTACTTTGTTCTGTAGCAATTCTTACAGATCATTCCCAGTTTCTCTGAATTTTTCTTTTTTACAACACAATAATATTCTATTACATTCACATACCATAGTTTTTTTTTCAGACGTGCTTCATTTGATGAGCATTCACGTTTGTTGTTGTTGTTGTTATTGAGACTGGATCTCTCTATCTTACCCAGACAAGAAGTTCAACTGCCACTTACAAGCCAGTTCCCATTGCTGATCAGTATGGAAGCTTTGATCTGTTCTTTTTTAACCTACGCTGGTTCTTCTCTCCTAAAGTCCTATAATGCCTCCACTTCCATTCAGGTTTAGCTGGGACTTGACTTAATGGGAACATCTGATAGAAATTTTAGCCCTACTGCAACTTAGAGCTCCTGTGTTCAAATTATTTACCAATTGTAACCTCTCCTAGTAGCAGGGACTATAGGCATGTGGTACTATACCTGCTGAGTGTCTACTTTCTTTATAATTGTTTGTCACTACAAAAAATCCTCCTATAAATATGTGTATATACATATACACATACAAAACACACCTCTGCACACACACACACACACATGCGCATGCACGTGTGTATGTGTTTTGTGCCCCCTGTCATTGAACTCCATGGGGTATATGCCCAAATATCTCATCTCTCTTAATATAATCTAACATTACATTTGCTTTTTTTTTTTTCTGGCTGACATTCTTCTCTATACTGTTGAAATCTATTAGATCTGAATCTTTTTTGGAGAAACTACTTTCTGCCCTTATTTTCCTCCTTTTGTACTCGTGAGGCCAACTTTTTAGATAGTTACTTTTTTTATTTTTTTAATTTTTTAATTCATCCAGGTTAAATTTAATTTTACTATATTCAGCTCACTGTTATCAGGATCTTTTTGGAACTGTGATCTGAGATGTTGGCTGCCCCTCCCAGATTCGTGTCATCTGCAACTTTAATGGGAATTCCATTTATACCCTTACCTAGTCATTAATTAAAATATTATATAAATAACACAATATAATAAGACAGATCTCTGGGGTGCTTCACTATAAAATGCCCTCTAACTTGTTATTAAAACATTAATGACTTCTCTTTCGGTTTTTCCATTCAACCAGTTTAGATTTCTTGTAACTATGCTATGATGTAACTCACATTGATCCATCTTTTCCACAAGTACAGCATGAGAGTCTTTATCAACTGCTTTGCCAAAATCGACATAAGCCATATAGCATTTCCCTGATCTAGACTAGTAACTGTCAGAAATAGAAATGAGATTAGTCTGGCATGATACATTGTTGGTGAGGAAGCCATACTGACCCTGATCTATTTTTTGAGATCTTCACTAATGCTACCTTTAATACTGTGTTAATAGATTTTTTGCCAGGATTTGAAATCAAGTTCATTTGCATAGGTGTGTGTATAGGATGTGCCAAGTATGCCTAGGCACACCATAAAGTCTCAAGGCAAATGGCATCTTTTACATTTGTATTTTTGTAAGTAAAGTGTAGTTGTTAATATTAACAATTAAATTTAGTTAAATCTAAGTTTTGTTAAACCTTAGAGTCTTCAATTTGATGAATATTGTCTACCTGAAAGAGAGAGAGAAAGAAAGGAGACTATATGTGCCAAACAGGTCAAACCACAGCCAAAATCTCAAATATCCTCTTTTCTCATGTCCCAGTGTGGACAAGACAGAACCCTGTGCCCACAAGCCCCAGTAGTAGCGTTGCTTCTCTGCCCCCGGGCCAATGGACCTTTATCTAGCCTGTGCCCTGTAGTAAAGGAAAAATATTCCATAGTAAACCAATTGAGCAACTGCCGCTGCAGGTACTGCAGTTGTTGCCTCCTTGGCAGAAAAAAAAAGTCCTTACTAGCCAAGTATTATTTAATATATGCCTAATTAGAGCAGGCAGACTTCAGAAAAACCTGGAAAGATTTACATGAACTGATGCTGAGAGAAATGAGCAGAACGGGGAGAACATTGTACACAATAACAGCCACGTTGTGCGATGACTAACTTTGATAGACTTGGCTCTTCTCAGCAGGGCAAGGATCTAAGACACTTCCAAAGGTTTCATGATGGAAAATGCTATCCACATTCAGAGAAAGAACCATGGAGTCTGAATACATATGGAAGCATACTATTTGCTCTCCTTTTCTTTTGTTGTTTTGTTTTATTGCTTCATTCTTGTGGTTCCTCCTATCAGTTCTAATTCTTCTTTACATCATGCCTAATGGGAAAATATGCTTATTATGAATGTATAAGTAGAGCCTATATCAGATTGCATGCCATCTTGGGGAGGGGTGAAAGGAGGGAAGGGGAGAAAATTTAAAACTCAAAGCCTTATGGAAGTGAATGTTAAACTAAAAATAAATTAATTAATTATTTAAAAAATATATATGTCTGTATATATTTATATATACCTAATTAGCTCTTCTAGGGCAATGTATTTTGTTTATGTTTATGTTTATGTTTATATTTATATATTTTATATTCATATCTAGCTATAAGACTAGCAGATTGTCTATTCCTATCTGCTTTTGCCATATCATCATAACACTTCATCTTTAACTTATGGTTTAAAAAAACATTTCTATCTACATATTTATGTGCTACTTTTTCTATGTATATTATTCCACCATGTATCTATTGATTTTTAGCCTGTTTATGCATCGTTCCAGTTTGCCAAAATTGTTTTGAAATATTTTTTGTTTTAAGTTTCTATTTTACCCCAGTGAAGCTCAAGGTATTAGAAAAGCTAATGAGGCCAGTCTTTTAGTCCATCATGCAATCCTGAATAATGATATTTAACAACTATTTCCTGAGATAATTCCTGTGGAATGCCCCTCGGTAGTGTGCTCCCTCAAGTAGATGGGGATTAGGTAAACAAGAAACTGTGCCTTAACCTTTCTCTGCTTTGGGTTCTACATTTAAAGTATGAAAATAGCAGCATTTACTATCAGCTTACTTTTCCCAAATTATGTGGGGATTAATTAGTCAAATTTCTTTGAGTTTTTTTTTGGCAATTAATAATAAATAATAGTATAAATAAATGAATAAAGTTACTTAAACAGAGATTATCATTTTCTGAATGTGTTTCAGATTTGTATTTGAATGACATAGACATTTTAGTGTTTGATTTGTAAACTTTCTCACTTGTTCATTTTAGTAATTACATTATAGTAGTGAAAATGGCTGATGCTGAGCTTCTAAACTCTCTTGTTATTTTTGGGTGGGTTCATTTGTTCTCTGAAGTTTGAGACTTTCAAGTTTTGAAAAATTTCCAGGCATGTCACCAATTACTAAAAAACAGAAACAAAACCAGCACCACAACAACAAAAAAAGCAAAGCAGCCTGCTGGATCATCACTACTACACTGAACCTGTTGTAGCAGTTGAGGGCAAGAAGCTTCTTCTTAAGAATTTAACTGTGTCTCATTCTTAATTTAACAATAATTTACTGTGCCCTCAATATATGTAGAGTTTTATAGCAAATGATCTGCTTATTAGGTATATATGCCCTTGAGGAGTTTGCAAGTTTACTAAATTGCATTATCATTATTCTGAAAGGAAGTCTTCAAGCAATAGAAAACTATAATTTACTCAGTCTTTTTCTTAGAAGTATGAAGAAGATATATAGAAATAACATTTTAAAGATTTCTTCCCTTTCTCAAAATATTATTACGTTATTTGCTGGTAGTTTTGAGAATATGTGGAGGACTGATCAAGGTCTATCTCTTAATAAAAAAGATCTATCTCTTAATCTTAATACTGCACATAATCATAGAAGGGAACATAGGCCATCTATTGTAGCCCATACCAGGATAATAATCTCTTCTACAGCATCACCAAAGTGCCTTTGCTGAAAGTTCTCCATTGAGGGGAACTCACTCTTTCCTGCTGCAGCCCATTCCAGTTTTGACAAGTCTAATTGTCAAGATTTCTTTACATCAAATTATATATATATGTATGTTTATTTTTATGTATATTTATATCTATATGCAACTTCTACTCTAGTTGCAGAACTAAAACCTCTAGTTCTGCCATCTGGAGAAAAACAGCAGCATTTATATGAAAACAGCAATATTTACTATCAGCTCACTTTCCAAAAATTGTATGGGGATCAATGAGTTCAAGTTCTTGAAGTTACTATTTTTAAGCAGTTATACTGTATACAACTACAAAGTGGTTTAAACAGTGATTATTTTTTTCTGAATGTAGTGTTTAATTTGCTATTTAAATGGCATGGACATGTTAGTGTCTGATTTATAAAATCCCTCACTAGTTCATTTTAGTGGTTCATTACTGTGCAGAGCAAGTCTAATCCTTCTATCACTTGACAATTTCAACCGGTTAAAAATACATCCCAAGCTACCATGTTCCACTTAAATCTTTTCTTTTCCAGATGAAATATTCCTAGTTTCCTACCGGATCCTCACATGGCACATTGACCATAATATTCATATTCTTCTAGATATTCTTCAGCTTGTCTATATCATTGTTAAAAAGCGATACCTGAACCTGAACATAGTAATTAAGATGAATCTGACCCCTGCAGGGTATAGGGAAACCTTTGCCTCCTTTTTGACTCTGGGTTCTTCTCTTAACACAGATTATATTAATATTAGTGGTTTTGATCACCATTTTATATTGTTGCCTCATATTGAGCTTGCAGCTCACTAAAATTTCCAGTTCTTTTTTATAAGAATTATCATCTCATCACATCTCTCCAGTCCTATAATTTTAAAGTTATAAATTGTATATTTTTCTTAAAATACAGATAGAGAATCTTACACTTATCTTTGTTGATTTTCTTTTTTTTTAGGTTTGCAAAGAACTTTTAAAAAGTCTTATATTTCTTTTATTAAAAAATCACAATTATGAATCCCCTTAGTCTTCAATGCCCCCCGCCCCAAAAGAAAACAAATTCACATATTGACTATGTCTGAAAATATATTTCATTCTGTATCTTTAGTCCATTGCTACTGTGCCAAGAGGTGAAAAACATGACTAATAATCAGGTCTCTGGAGTTGTAATTGGTTAGTTCTGTGATTGTAGTTTTTAAATCTTTCATAATTGTTGTTCCTTACAATATTGTACTTACTGTAAATTTTTTCCCCCTGGTTTTACTCACTTCATTCTGTATCAGGCTATACAATTCCTATGAGGTTTCTCTAAAAGCATCCCTTTTTTCATTTCTTAC
Source organism: Vombatus ursinus (assembly GCF_900497805.2). Classification (NCBI taxonomy): domain Eukaryota; kingdom Metazoa; phylum Chordata; class Mammalia; order Diprotodontia; family Vombatidae; genus Vombatus; species Vombatus ursinus. The sequence continues at coordinate 16,730,004 of NW_020954723.1, forward strand.
AACACAGTAGTTTTCTATTATGTTCATATGACATAATTTGTCTGGCATTCCTCAGTTGATGGACACCTCATTCCTTTTATGTACATATACCTAGTAGTAGTTTCACTGAATTAAATGTATGAAGTGATTTTTCCTGTAGAGTTTGAAATTCTTTCCCAGCACAGTCAGAGCAATTCATAGTTCCAGTAGCAGTGCATTTGTGTGTCTGTCTTCCAACAGTCCCTCTAGCAATTGTTTTTTTCTTTTTCTCCTCCATTTTTGCCAATCTGATAGGTGTGAGGTAGAGTCTCAGAACTGTTTAAATTTTTATTCTGTTATTATCAGTGATTGGAGCATTTTGATATATGGCTCTTGATAGCTTGCCTTTTCTTCTTTTGAAATCTACCTACTTATATCTTTGACCATTTACCTATTGGGGAATGACTCTTATGGATTCCTTATGTGTGTTGGAAAGGATATCTTTATCAGAGAACTTAAATGCAAGGGAAGCAGTTGATCTAAAGCAGAGGTGTCAAACACACAGCTGGTGAATGAAATGCCCAGTTGCAGCCCAATCAGATTAAAATGTAATTGGGAAATATTTAACAGAGTAAATAAAAATACAATAGACGGTCAAAATGTTAATATGTGATTTTTGAAGTAAATATGCAGACTGTCGTTATCTTCTGTATAGTTGATCCATTTCTATTTGAGTTTGACATCACTAGTCTACAGGACTAAGAGTATTTAAAACAACAACAAAACAAACTGAACTAATGGGGAATTGGTGTTCTGAGGCTTGGCAGAATTTTCAGTATCTTTTGGGAAGTCTTTTTTGACCCAGCACTTGGTACACTGTTAAATGCAGAATTGGAGGGTAGACGTGTCTATTTTTAGCAATTACATTCTTTTAATTTTTTATAAGGAAAATCACCCTTATTGAATTTTATGGTACAAAATGATCTCATTTCTTTGCATTCCATTCCCAAACCTGAATAACTGACCTAGCCTAAGTTAGGCCTGTCTTGAAATACTATGTCAAAAAAAGGAAGTGAGGTTAGTCTGGCAAGTATGTTATTGATAAAACTATTCTGACTCTTTATAATCACTCTTTCCTTTTCTAGTTTTTTATTTACCATCCCTTTAGTAAAATATTATAGAATTTTGCCAGAAATAGAAATTTACTGACTTCTTTTTTTTCAATTGGGATAGCATTGTCCCTTTTATAGTATTGTACCATGTCTTCCATTCTCCAAGATCTTTCAAAGATCAGCAATAGAGGCACAGCAACCGTGTATGGTTGTTTTTTCAAGATCCATGGAAGTTTTTCCTCCAGGTTTGGTTATTTGAATTCACTAATGACAGCTAAAATGCTGTCTTACCATTTCCTTTTTTGTTGTGATTTTCTACTATTTGCTAGTCATTTGGGCAACTAGGTGGCACAGTGAATAGACACTGGGCCTGGAGTCAGTAAGACTCATTTTCTTGAGTTCAGTCTGGCCTCAGATACTAGCAGTGTGCCCCTAGGCAAGTCACTTAACCCTTTTTGCCTCAGTTTCCTCATCTGTAAAATGAGCTGGAGAAGAAAATGTCAAACTGCTCCAGTATCTTTGTCAGGAAAACCCCAAATGGGGTCACAAAGAGTTGTAAATGACTGAACAACAACAAAAACTAGTCATTTGTGTTCTGTCATTCCATCAATTTTTCATATTCAAAGAATAAAACAGAAGCAAATAAGATCTTAGTTCAATGCAATTTCATTCAAAAACATTTATTAAATACCTACTATCTTCAAGATACTGTGCTATTGTCAGGAGATATGATGGCAAAATAGAAAAAAAAATTCCAGTTCTTTTAGAGCTTATATTCTTTTGGGCCATACTTGTAAACAGATAAGTAAATACAAGAGCATTTAAAGGTGAATTCTCACTCTCTTCCTTTATAACTTATTTTATCTATCTCAGAAACAGGTCTGTCTTTTTTTTTTTTTGTCTTTTCTTGTTCCTTACATAGCTTTAAAAAAAATTCCTTTATATTATTCACAGACTTCATCACCATTTTGGGCTTTGGTGTTATCAACACGATTGTTCAATGTGTGTTCCATTTTACATATCTTATTTTGTATAGTCTTTGTATGTTGCGTATTCTTTGTATATATGCTCATATATCTGCATGCTATTTTCAGCTTCCATTATTTGTCCTTGCCTATCTATCTATATCTGTACCTGTATTAAAAATTTGAATTGGTCAGTAAATTCTCTCTGCACTCACATTGGTCACTTTAGGAAGCTCCCATTTTTCTTCCTCGATAGAATAATTTCTGGTTGAATCCTCAACATTCTGTTATTTGGTTTCCCATTTCTTTTGGGCCATCTTTCTATTCAAAATGTTTATCTATTGTATTCTACCTCACTAAAGAAATGCTTTGGAATTTATTGTCTCAGAATCTAGTTTTTGAGTCAATCAAAACTCGGCTTTTGTTTCCACCTCTATCATGATATATCTCTTTTGGAACAGTCATTTATCTTTATGGATCTTGACCATCATTTCTCCCACAGAAACCATTTCCTCTTTCTTGGTAAAAATAACTCTAGGGTGACAGTATCCTCCCCTTCCATTTGCTTTTTTAAGGATGGAACTATCTTTAAGGTAAGTCTCAACTCTTCAACTTTCTACTTTTGAAAAAGGTGAATGTACCAGCAGAAGTCTAGATAATTGAAGTCTTCCCTTACTGCAATATCCTGCTTCTGTACCAGATTTATGATTCATTTCCTCAAATTCTTCTCATCTAATTCATCTCTTCATCCAGTTGACTTTAGTAAAGGAGACTCATGATTTCTAGCAGCAGTACCCTGATCTTGAATCACTATCATAAACCTTTCTGATTTCATGAAATAGTCTGTACAACTCAGGCATTTGCTTGGTGTTTCTTTGTTGATGCAATGTTGACTTTCTTTGGGATGTCACCCATGGAGGATTTTTTTGTTCTACCCTTGTATTTTCGATATTTCATAGGATCCATCCAGAGGTAAGCCACTCAATGGTGTGTACTTGTTATCATCCTTTACAATTGCCAGGTGAAGTGATGTCTACTTATTCCAAAAATAGTTCTGAATGATTTTGATCTTTTTATCATTTGTTTTGTTTTGTTAGTTATATAGGTTTTAGTTAGGATACCTTGCAAATCTGTCACAGTCCATTTTACATTTCTGAAGGTAGACATTATATAGATATTAACTGCTTTAAACATGTGCTTCCCATTCAGCTGTGATTTCAGGATTCCAGTGCCTAATATATTCAACCACAACCTTCTTTTTGATATAAGCATATGTGTTCCTTCATCTATTCATTTTATGTGACTTACAGATTTAAGTTCAGAGCTTTTGGTCTCCATTTTTTGTCATATGGTGAGGATATTATGCTTACCCAGTCCAAAAGACATTCTACAAGTTGGAGTTGTTTGAATTTTTTTTTTTTGGAACGATGTATGTCAAGTATCAAGTATCAAGTAGCTAAATAAAATGTTTTGATTTGAGTCCTTTAATTTGGAAGCCATACTTCATTTTATTTAGGAGACATGATAATGAATTTAAGGTTAGGCAGAACGATAGTAGATTTCACTTGGCCCTTTATTGTTCCTCTTGTTATAGAAAATTGTTCTTTACATCTTGTTCATTGGAGTTTAGCTAGCAATGGTCTTAGGACAATTTGCTTTCTTGTTATTTGCTTATATTTAATGTTCTTTGGATTTTCACATGTGTATATAAAATGACTGATTTTAGTAGTTTCATTAGTGCTTTTAAAGTAAGCTTACCTTTTGTACACTTGCTGAAAGCATCTTTAGAACAACTCTGGTAGTAGACCAAATGCCAAGTTGATAGATATTTCATCTGATTTCTTCATCATTTTGAAGGTCTTTGTATTTTGAAATCTTTATGTTCCATGAAGCTGGTAGAATAATAAGTATTTTGTATGTCACTGTCTTTTAAAAACACTGTTCTTCAATTTATATGGATCAATGCTATATCCAGTCAATCATGGGCAGCAGTTCAATGTATAACTATGTTCTAATTCCAGTACTATTTATTGGTTGATTTCTCAAGGGATTTTCCTCTGTCAGTCCATGAAGACAGCAAACTTCTAATGGGTAATTCTAGTTACCAATTTATGTCTTGCTAGGTCCTAGATTTTTATAGACCTGCAGTGAAATGTGTTGCACAGTTTCTCTCATTTCTATACATAATTTAAATTGATCACTAAGTCTATGTCCCCTAACGGGAGAATCTTCTTATAATTTCTGGTGTCAATAACCTTTTCTTAAACTGCCATTTTCATTGTGGCAACTGTTTTGTAGTGGTTAAAGTTCATTACAAAATGGTAATGGAGTTAGGGCTTTCCCTTTTCTCCATTTCCCATTTTTAAGAAAACAACAGCTTGTTCAAACATGTTGTGTTTCAGCTATTATAATGAATATAATGAAGTGATTACATTATCATCCCTGTTGATCAGGTACAAACTAAAATAACAAATAGTCTTAAGAAGAGGAGATAGCCTATTTGAAAATTTAATTATTTCAGTCTTATTGGGTTGTAAAATTGTAGTTATTTATCTGCCTGTTTTGAAAATGAATAATGACATCTTTTACATAATAAAATGAAAATATATAGAAAGGAAGGGAATGAGTACTTATTTATCAGCTACAATGTGCCAGGCACAGTGCTAAACACTTTACAAAGATTATCTCATATGATCTTCACAAAAACCTTGGGAAGTAACTGTTCTTTTTATCACTGTTTTACAGTTGAGGAAACTGAAGCTTAAAGATATTAAGTAACTTGCCTTAGGTTACACAGTAAGTGGCTGAGACTGTATTTGAGCTCAGGTCTTCCTGTGTCTAAGCTCAGCAGTTATACCCAGTGTATTATCTACCTGCTTGAACTGAGTTGAAGGATAGGGGGGATTTCTATTTAATGCTTAATTTTGATAGAGTGCCAAGTACAGTGTCTTACTCATAAAAATGCTTAATAATGTTGGTTTCATCATCAATATATGTACATTTTTGGTTTTACTTTACCTTAAATTTTCATAATATCTATAAGGATTAAGTTTCAAAGTTTTTAGCTATAGCTGACACCTAGACAGTATATATGTCAGAACTCGATTAACATTCACAAAGGTTATAGCAAATTGATTTGAAGAGTAACGGATTGTGGCTATGCAAATCTTCAGTAAGATGTATAATTATGTTCACAAATAATATACTCTTTCTTGACATGGAAAATTATGGTGGTGATAATTCTATGGAACATGAAATGCTAAGTTCAACAGACTTGATTTTCTCATAGAAACTCCTTGATTTATGAAATACACAAATGCAAAGTAGAAATCCAAAGCCTATATGACTTAAAATTCTGTACCTGTTGTGTTTCTCTGTTCAAATTTAAATTTTCAGGTTATTAACTTTTTTCTTTTTTAAAAATAAAATTACTAAGTTTTGTTATTTATGTTCAGGTTACATGATTGTATTTAATTTTTCCAGATGTTTTAAAAATGTTATTACTTTTTAATGTGTTTTATTGATTACTTATACTTTTCTTTTCAAGACTAAGCTTCAGTGGCTCTGTGAAGAGGTGAGAGAGCGAGAGAACAAAGAAAAAAAGCTGAAGCAGCAGCTGTTATTGTACAAACATCAACTCAAGGACATGACTCAAATGAAGGAGTCTGAGCATCAATCTCTATTTGACCAGATAGAAAAACAGGAGCAACTTCTAGAAGAAATCCATCGAGAAAGGAAAGGTATGTTGATGGCTCTAAGGGTAAACAGATATACATCTATATTCATAGAATCTTAGAATGAGAAGGAACCTGAAGAAACTATTTTCATCATTCCACTGTCTCCACTTATGAATTTTAAAACAATTCTTTGTTCATTTTATTTTTTATTAATTACCTGTACATCTTTACCTTTATTCATTGATGGATTCATAAGCTTATTAGTATGTACACTCCCTCTACCATGCAGATTACAAGCCATGTATGCCTTCTCATCCTTGTCCATTCTTGTTCAGGTCTTTCCATAAATCCTCCACAAATGATCTAACCCATGCACTGGAGGGCTACAGTAGGGGCTATTGGCACAATATGTAGGCTAAGCTTTTGATTGGGCTTCATACTCACTAAATAAACAATTCAACTCCATTTCTGGTGTTTTATGGCCTTGATGATATCTTATATGCCACATCTCATAAACCATTCATCTTAAGTAGTTATTAGTTCCCTGACTGTATCTTTTTTCATTCCCCTTTTAGGCCTCTACCAGTTTGCTTCTTTTTAAATAGCAGTATTCTATGATTCATGGCATCATAGCATTTCTGGGATAATACTAGTCTTAAAGAGATATTAGTGAGTGTCTTAGGATATTTGAAAGTGGTGCATAATTTCTGAAACGCAATCAAGTTTGGCCTCCTTTTCTGGATGTGGTTTATTGTCTGTCTGTAGTATGTGTGTAAGATAAAAATCCTGAGGAACTAACTCAATTGCCCAGCTATTTAGTTGCATGTTGTAATTTGGGCAACAAGCATTTTCTATTTTTTTTTTCTTTAGTGTAGACTGATCTCTTTAAATGACTATGAATTTCATTAAAGAGGCTTTATAATGTTCCAAAGATCAATGTGATTAAACCAGTATATAGGAACATTCAGGGAACTTCTTCTTGAATAGGGATTCCTCTTTGGAATTTATACAGGTCATGGCACCGGAGGTGAGCTTATATCCCTTGTTTTATACTTTCTTTGATATCAGTACTCTGCATGGCATTGAACAAAGTTATTTTGGTATTTGTATCTGTCATAAATTCTTATGATTTTTTACCTATTGTGAGATATACCTTATTTGATGAGGCATTTTAAGTTATATTTTTTTCTCCCAAATCAAATACTTTTTTGAAATCAGAGAAAAACAAAATAACACACCCCAAACCCCAGATAGAATGGAATCATATATTTCTATATACTTCCTTTCAATTAAATATTTTTTAATAACTACTGTGTGCAAAGCACTGTGATGTATTCTGGGAAAACAAATTAAAAAATGAAAGTTTCCACCCTCAAATGTCTAAATGTCTTATAGTCTACTGGAGTATGGGGGATATAATATACAGACAATACAAGGTAATTTGGGGAGAGAGTATTTATGACTAGGGTGATGAGGAAAGGCTTTTATTATGAGATAATTCCTAAGATGAGCCTGTAAGATAAAGATTCCCAAAGGTAGAACTAAAGAGGAGAAGCACATTCCAGTATGGCAAATAGCTTATGGAAATATTTAGCTATTTGTTGGGGCGGAGCCAAGATGGTGGAGTAAAAGCAGTGACTTGCTTGAGCTCTCCCCCAAACCCCTCCAAATACCTGTAAAAAGTGACTCTAAACAAATTCTAGAGCAGCAGAACCCACAAAAAGATAGAGTGAAAAAAATTTCCAGCCCAAGACAACCTGGATGGTTGATTGGAAAGATCTATTGTGCCAGGCTGGGAGAGGAGTACAGTTTAGCATGGGACCTGCAGGCAAAGACCAGGCCTCAGCAAACCTGGAGCAGGCCTCAGGGGACTGAATGACAGGTAGCTGTGGTGGTTTCCAAACTTCTCAACTTGCAAACTCCAAAGACAACTTAAAAGGTCAGTAGGAAAGGACCATGGTGAGAGAGGAGCTTGGTCTGGCCCCAGTCCTGGGGCAGACCTGGGGCAGCAGCTGTTTGCAGAATTCTGTGCCCACAGATGGAGAGAGAATTGAGTGGCTGATCAGAGGGGAATTGCAGCGATCTCTTTGCTGGTGCTGAGGCAAAATTATCTTGCTTTGCCCATGCTTGAATCTAGATCACAGTTATAGGCGGCAGTCCTGGGGCGAGGAGGAGTGCTGGCATGGTAGAGCTTGTGGTGGCGGTGGAGAGGGAATCCTCTTCACAGTTCCAAAGCAGAAAAGAGTGCTTGTGGTCACTCATAGATTAGAGCACAGGCCAGGAAAGTAGTAAACGCCTCACCTTTGATCCTGGCACCTTGGAAGAGCTAAAAATTTACAGGTCCCTAGAAGTATCTCTGAAAACAGCTGCACAAAACCCTTGAAGCTTGGGACAGTACATTCTCCACACTGGAAGCAGACCCCTACCTTAACAAAGAGTTTATGACTCAAGTAATTGACTGGGATCATGAGCAAGCACTGCAAAAAGAGTCAGATTATATTATGTTACTTTGGTGGCAAAGAAGATCAAAACACGTAACCAGAAGAAGACAACGAAGCCAAAGCTCCTACATCCAAAGCCTCCAAGAAAAATATGAATCAGTTCCAGGTCATGGAAGAGCTCAAAAAAGATTTTGAGGAGCAAGTAAGAGAGGTAGAGGAAAAATTGGGAGGAGAAATGAGAGTGAAGCAAGAAAATCATGAAAAACTAGTCAACAGCTTGCTAAAGGAAACCCAAAAAAATATTGAAGAAAACAACACTTTAAAAAATAGACTAACCCAAATGGAAAGAGAGGTCCAAAAAAGCCATTGAGGAGAAGAATGCCTTCAAAAGCAGAATTGGCCAAATGGAAAAGGAAGTTCAAAAGCTCACTGAAGAAAATACTTCCTTAAAAATTAGAATGGAGCAAATGGAAGCTAATGACTTTATGAGAAATCAAGAAATTATAAAACAAAGCCAAAATAATGAAAAAATAGAAGACAATGTGAAATATCTCATTAGAAAAACAACTGATCTGGGAAATGGAGCCAGGAGAGATAATTTAAAAATTATTGAACTACCTGAAAGCCATATCAAAAAAAAGAGCCTAGACATCATCTTTCAAGGAATTATCCAGGAAAACTGCCCTGATATTCTAGAACCATAGGGTAAAATAGAAATGGAAAGAATCCACCGATCACCTCCTGAAAGAGATCCCCAAAAGAAAATCCCTAGGAATATTATAGCCAAATTCCATAGTTCTCAGATCAAGGAGAAAATATTGCAAGCATCCATAAAGAAACAATTCAAATATTGTGGAAACACAACCAAGATAACACAAGATTTAGCAGCTTCTACATTAAAGAATTGGAGGGCTTAGAATATGATATTCCAGAGGGCAAAGGAGATAGGATTACAATCAAGAATCACCTACCCAACAAAACTGAGTAGAATCCTTCAGGGGAAAAAATGAACATTCCATGAAATAGAGGACTTTCAAACATTCTTGATGAAAAGATCAGAGCTGAATAGAAAATTTGACTTTCAAATACAAGACTCAAGAGAAGCATGAAAAGGTAAACAGGAAAGAGAAATCATAAGGGACTTAATAAAGTTGAACTGTTTACATTCTTACATGGAAAGATGATATTTGTAACTCATGAAACCTTTAGTATTAGGGTAGTTGGAGGGAAAAAATACATATGTATAGATAGATAGATGGATAGATAGATGATAGATGGCACAGGGTGAATTGAAGATGAAGGGGTGAAATATAAAAAATAAAATTAAGAGGTGAGAGAGGATTATATTGGGAGGAGAAAGGGAGACGTAAAATGGGGTAAATTGTCACATAAAACAGACGAGAAAAAGCTTTTACAGTGGAGGGGAGGTGGGGGAAAATGAGAGGGAATGAATGAATCTTATTCTCATTGGATTTGGCTTAAGGAGGGAATAACATACACACTCAATTGGGTATGGAAATCTATCTTACCCTACAGAAAAATAGGAGGGAAGAGGATAAGAGAGCGGGAATGATAGAAGAGAGGGAAGATTGGGGGAGGGAGTAATCAGAAGCAAACACTTCTGAGAAGGGACAGGGTCAAAAAAGAGAATAGAATATATGGGGGGCAGGATAGGATGAAGGGAAATATAGTTAGTTTTTCACAGCATGACTACTATGGAAGTGTTTTGCATGACTACACATGTATAACCTGTATCAAGTTGCTTGCCATCTCAATGAAGGTGGGTGGAGGGAGAAGAAGGGAGAGAATTTGGAACCCAAAGCTTTAAAAACAAATGTTCAAAATTGTTTTTACATGCAACTGGGAAATAAGATATATAGGCAATGTGGTATAGAAATTTATCCTGCCCTACGGGAAAATAGAAGGGGAAAGGGATAAGAGAAGGGAGGTGTGATAGAAGGGAGGGCAGATGGGGAAGAGGTTTTCAGAATGCATGCTGTCTTGGGGTGTGGGGAGGGGCAAGATGGGGAGAAAATTTGTAACTCAAAATATTGTGGAAATGAGTGCTGAAAACTAAAACTAAATAAATAATTAAAAAATAAATGTATAGAGGATAGAAGATGGAATACTGAATTTGATGAACAGTTAATATGCTAATTTGACCAAAATATGGAGTATATGGGGGAAATGTGAAATAAGGCTAGAAATGAAGGTTGAAGCCTGATTGTGGATGTCCCTAAAAGTCAGACTAAGGAATTTGTATTTTATGCTAGAGGTAACAGGATGTCCCTAAAGGTTTTTGAGTTAGGGAATGGTATTCCCAGACTTGTGGTTCTGGAAGATTATTTTGGGAGTTGTATGCATGATAGAATGAAAAAATATGGCTGGAGATGGGAATACCAACCAATTAGGATGCTGCTCTAGTAGACAAAGTGATAGGTGATGAGGGTTTGAATTAGGGTTATGGCTGTGTGAGTGGAGAGAAGAGGGCAGATTTGAGAGATGTAATGGCTTGTGGAATAGAATCAGTAAGATGAGGCAACTGGTTTTACAGACTAAAAAAAGAGAGAAGAATCGAGGATGACTCTGAAATTGTGAACTTAGGTTTATGTGAGAATAGTAAGGCCTTCAACAGAAATAGGGAGATTTGGATGGTGGGTAATTTAGGGTGAAAGATAAAATTTATCATTTCAAAGATGATATTCACCATATAATCTATTTTATTTAAGATACTATTGGCAAATCTTTATGGAGATGTTCAGCAGGATATTGATGATTTGAAACGGGAGTTCAGTAGTGGTATTAGGACTTGATTTATGGGTTTGGGAATCATTTGTATAATGATAGTAATTGAACCCATGGTGCCTGATGAAAAGGCAGAGTGAGAAGGAGAGAGACCTCTCGAGGGGTAGGAGATGAAAGTCAGTCAAAAGAATCTCAGAAGAAATGGTCAGGTTGGGGGTGAATCAGGAAGCCAAGCTAGGAGAAAGTAAGTAGGAAAAAAGCACATTGTTAACATAATTAAAAGCCATGTAGAGGTCAAGAAGAGAGAAAAGACTCTTCATTGGACTTAAAAATTAAGTTAATCTTGGTAAGAGTGATTTCAGTTGAGTGGTGAGGCAGAACAAAAACAGTAAGGGGTCTTGAAGTGAGTGGATAATGGGGAAGAGAGGTACTGAGAATAGCAGATTGGTGGTGAGGGGAAGCAGGGAGGAAAGAGAGGCCAGAACAGAAATGATCAATTAGGAGATTAGGTAGGTTTAGAGAGAATGGAAGTCACCATGGGGATGAAGAACAGATTAAATAGGAGTGAGAAATAAAGAATAGGGGATTGTGATCATAAAGGAATTTCGGAATTCAAGATCATGGAGGTTAAACAGTTATGTATACATAATAGTGAAATCTAAGATATAACTATACCTGTCAATTTGTTTTATTTCCAATTTCGTCTACAAATTACATTGGAATAATTTAGCTAAACTGGATCTCACTCCAAGTTCTTTTTTTTTTTTTTTTTAGGCAATTGGGGTTAAGTGACTTGCCCAGGGTCACACAGCTAGTAAGTGTCAAGTGTTTGGTCTGAGGCCAGATTTGAACTCGGGTCCTCCTGACTTCAGGGCCAGTGCTCTAGCCAGTGTGCCACCTACCTGCCCCTTCACTCCAAGTTCTTTGTATACCACATCTCTCAAGTGCTTTTTTTCTTACTATTTGGGGAACAATATTGTGTGTAATCACAAGACAGTTATTTTAATTTATATTTTTCAATAAACAAAAATACATTTTCTTTCTTCATCATCTCTCCCCCATTAGAAAAGAGAAACAAAACACATAAAAATATGCACAGTCAAAGAAAAAAAATTTCCGAAGTGACCATGTCTGAAAAATAAAATATCTTATTCTGCACTCTGAGTTCATCACCTCTCTTGTAATGTAGGTAGCATGCTTCATCATCAGTCCTCTCAAATCATGGTTTTTGAGTTGATCAGTTCATTCAAGTTGTGTTTACAGTATTGTTGTTAATATATAAAGTTTTCTCTTCATTCTGCTTACTTTACTCTGAATTAGATCATGCAGGTCTTGAGTTTTCTCTGAAACTGTCTCCTAATTTCTTGCAACACAATTGTATTCCATTACATTCATATATTATAATTTGTTTATACATTCCTTAATTGATAGGTACCCTACCCTCTTAGTTCCCATTTTATTGTCATCAGAAAAAGAGCTGCTCTAAATGTATATATTTTTATTTGTATAGAACCATTTCCTCTCTCTTTAATGTCTTTGGAGTATAGGCTTAGTAGAGTTATTGCTTTATCAAAGGGTATGCACAGCTTAGTAACTTTTGGGACTTAGTTCACATTACTTTCCAGAAAGGCTGGAACAATTCACAGTTCCACTAACAGTTCATTGAAGTGCTATTTCTCACAGCCCGTTCAGCATTTGTCATTTTCTTTGTTTTTTTCTCTCCCTCTTTGTCTGTTACTATTAGCATACCCTATGATGTTTTGCAAATGAGCTTTTACTCTTAATCTGAGACTTCCTTTGGGTTCTACATGGTAGAGATTCATTGTTTCCATCTCAGGCATTGTCTGAGATCATTTGCTATCCTTGTTTTGTCAATTGTTTTGTTAAAGTTAACCATGAACTTGTATTAGAGTAAGTGCTTTTCCTTTTGTCCATCTCCTATTTTTCAGAATACAAGAGCTTGGTTTAACAAGTTGCGTTACAGTTAATGTAATTAAATTACATGCAATATCTGCTTATCTTCATTCTTTCTTTTAAATTAATGTTAATTTTGACCTTTACCCTAAACAATCAATGATACAGCTTAATAGCTTACTTTGAAATGATTATGAAAATTGCCAGGATTATTCTGTATGTTAAGGTAATGTAAATTTCTCTTTTTTATGGGTGATGGAGTATTCATAACTCATTCTGAGTTATCTATAGATTTTTAGTTTCTTTGATTTTTTTTGACCACGAGACATGTGGTCAAATTGTGATAATATTTTGCTATTATCCTGGATGCCTTCTTTCATACTGAAGTCAGAACATCAGCACATATGTTGACTTGGTTTAGAGGCTCTTGTCAGGCTCTTCATGTAATTTCTTTACTTTACTCTGCAGTAGAAGCTAGCACATAATTATCTTAATTTTGATGTTTATGAGTACTTAAAGATGATGAGCAATTTCCCATGAAATAAGGTATCTAATTTTCAGAGAAGAACCTGTGAAACATCTTTCCATTTACTTGTAACTAATTTGTCTTTTAGTGTAATTGATAATAAGAATGTCAAGTTTTTGTGTGATTAAATTTATTGTTATGTGAACTTATTGGCGACTGGTTACAAATTGCACATAAGATTAATATCATTTATAAATTAATGTTTTATTTGAATAAGAAACATTAATTATCACTATCTGTTCCCTCCTGTGCCATTCTACCACCATCACTGCAAGGACATAAGAAGGCTGAATATGATTGAGGGATATTTTTTCTATTTTTCTCTGTCTTTGATGGGACATCACGGCACAAAAAGAATTAATATCACTTTCTGGTATTTTTTTTTTTCTTTTTCAAGACTGGTACATTGATGGCTGATAAATTGTATAGCCAGATCTTTTGAAACTAATATAGTTTTGCAGAATGTGTCAGATACTAGTAATTTGATTCTACTCTTCTTTTTAATCAAATTATCTAATAGTTTATTTTATTTTAAAAAAGAGTTTTATTTATTAATTCAGTGGTTATTTGCTTTGTTTTCAATTTTGTTGATTCCTTTAATTTTTAGGATTTCTATTTTGGCATTTCATCAGGTTTTTAAAATTGATTAGTTTTCTAGTATTTTTAGTTGCATTCCCAATTCATTGATATATTCTCTCTCCTTCCTTCCTCCCCCCTCCTTTCTCTCTTTCTCTTAAAAAAAAAGGCATTTAGAGATATAAATTTCCCCCCAAAGACTGCTTTGGCTGCACCCTCCAAATTTTGGAATGTCATCCCATTGTTGTCATTATCTTTAATTAAATTATCTTTCATTTCTATTTTTTTGTTCTTTGACCCAACATTTCTTTAAGGTTAAGTTATTTAGTCTCCAGTTGATTTTTAATACTTTTTCCAGTGACTATTTAAAATAATTTGGTTGCATTTTTATCACTAAAGATACTTTTCTGCATTTGTTTGTGAGGTTTTTATGTCATACAATATGATTAGTTTCCATCAATAATTGCCAAAAGTCTGCCATATCTAATTTTTCTAAAATTATCTTCAGGTCTTTAACTTCTTTCTTATTTTAAAGACTTTTATGAACTAATGCAGAGTGAAGTAAGCAGAACTAGAAAACAAATTTATAATATAACAAATATTATAAGCATGAACAATTTTGAGGACTTTTTATAAACTGATGAAGAATGAAATGACCAGAACCAAGAAAACAAATTTGAAAGTTGTAAGAATTATGAACAATTTAGTGACCATTCATGATTCCAGAGGACCAAGGATGAAATAAGCTATCATTTTCAGAGAACTGATGAATTTGTAGATACAGATGAGGCATTTTTGTATATAGCCACTGTGGGATTTTTTTTGTTTGACTATGCCTATTTGTTACAAGAATTCTTTTTTTTAAGTGGGTGGGGAGTTGGAGGAAGCAAATAAATTTCTGTTATTTTTTTAAGTAGAGAGGTAGGGGGTTGCTACAAATGAGAAATGTTGCATGTCCTTTCAGACAAGGTTATTGCATTATTAGAGACCCTCCTATAAAATGGAAGTAATCTGAAAATGTTTGTAATGTAAAAATAAAACAAATCAGTAAAATTAAAAAAAAAATGGAATCTGTCAGAGCTTTTGCCCTGTTGGCATTGCCATTCAGCACCTGAATAATATTTAAAGAAAGTGTTCTATTGGTACTTTAAAAAAATTGCTTTTCCCCTGTACCTTTCTTCCTGTACCCCCACTAGAACACACATCCATAGAACACATCCCCATAATTAAGAAGCTCTTTGAAGTGAAGTATACCAATACACGAATCATATCTGACAACATATGTTTAGCTCATTCTATTCTTGTAGTGCACTAGCTCTATTGAGAGGAGGGAGCAATCATGATTGGCCAATGCCTTGATTTGAGTTCTGTTTTTAGTTTTGTTGTTTTTTTCTTTTACATTTTTGTATATGAAATTCTCTTGGTTCTTCTGACTTCATTTTTCATCAGTTCATATGTTTTCCTAAATTTTTCTTAGTTCTTCACATTCTCTGTGCCTTGTCATAATGTATTCAACCGTTCTTCACTTGACAGAAATCCTTCTTGTATCCAGGTTCTTACTACCACCCTCCACCCCCCCCCCCAAAAAAAAGAAAAGCTGCTGTAATTCTTATATTTGGGATATTTTCCTCTATCTTTGAAGGAGTTAAATTTCCAGCAATGGTCAAAGGGTAGGAAGAATTGAATCATTTTTCTAACTTATTTCCAAATGGCTTTCGAGAACTGTTTCAACAATTCAATTTCACAAACAATGTATCAGTCAGTCATCTAGCATTTATTAAGTGCCTACTACATGCCAGGTATTGTTCTGATTGGCTCCAAGGATACAAAGAAAAGCAAAAAGGAGTCCTTGCCCTGATGGAACTTGTTGTCTGGTTTACCAGTGTGTCTGTATTCCTAAAGCTCTTTCATCATAGATTATTTCCATCTGTGATAATTCCTGGATATTAGGTAAAATGCCAGTTATTTTATATTGCATTTCTTTTGTTATTAGTGACATGAAGTGATTTCATATGTTCTTTCTTAATTTGCATTTCATCTTCTGAAAATAGTCATATTGTATGAATTATCACTTATTTATTGGGAAGTGACTTCTATTAATTGGGGCTATTTTCTATCTTGAACATCACACCTTTTCAGATATATTTGATATGAAGATTTTCTCCCCTTAATTGATAGTTAACTCTTGTTAGTCTATTTGCATTGAATTAGTTTGTGCCAATACCTTTATAGTTTCATGTAATCAAAGTTGTCCTTTTAAAAAAAGCTCTCCATCTATTGTTTGGTTATAAATTCTTCCCTAAACCATGAATCTAAAGCATATTTTTTTTCTGTACAATAGAATATAACATTTTTGGACTGGTATTTCTATAAAATAATTTTAAAAGGAATGAAAAACAAAAATGGTTTAATTGAACTTTTCATTATTAGACAGGCTTTGTGTATTATCTCATTTCAAAAATATTTGGTGAACAACTCCTTGGTTCATTGGTCTCTGAGTCACATGGTTATTTGCTGGTATTAACCTGGAAAACAGATTTTGATGTTTTTGTTCCTTTGGTCAGATCAATTAATCTTGCTGACTTTTGTGTTTTAATTTAGTAAAATTTCTGAGTAGTTCACAGGTGTTGTTTAAGTTGAATATTCAACATGACTGATTTTTAGCTCTTAAATATCTGAGGTATGTCATAATTCAAAGCAGGAAGTACTGTTTTACTTAAAATATAATAAAAATATAAAAAATAAATAATATAGGAATACTATTTTCTTTGCCTTTGCCCAGTGAATTCCTGATAACATTGATTAACTTAAGATGAAGAAAGTGTCATAACCTAGCATTCTACTGAGGAAAACTAAACATATGAAGAATTCTTTTTATATTTCACAAATATTTCATTTCTTTTTAATTTTGGGAAGCAGAATTGTTGAGTTCCCATAAGTGCCACTTGAAAATTGTATATTTTAGCAGTGGAGTCAAAGACGTAAAGCACTCACAAAAAATGAACCCAAATGTTTTTAAATGTCAGAATATTCCTTACGTTCCATTGTCAAGGTGAGATGCCGTGATAAGATTTTTTTGACAAAATGTTATATAGTCTCAATATAATATGCACCAATTTAAAAATAATCATTATTAATTATATTTGCAGCCTGAAAGGTTATGTGTTAAAAAGGAACAACTTTGGACTCAGGAGGGCCTGGGTTCATGTCTTGACTCTGACCCATACATAGCTATTTGACTATGAGCAAGTAAATCACTTAACTTCTGGGTTCCCTAGGCAGCTCTCAAAGACTATAAGTTACAGATCTTCTGCTTATCTGCATCTTTTTCACCCTGGGTACTCCCCACACAAATGAAACCACAGATCCAGAGCAAACAAAGACAATATTCTTGACTTATTTTTTTAAACTTGTTTTAACTTATTTTTATTTTTAATTAGTTTTTATGTAAGGAGACTAAACAATTATGTGATTTATGCATTTAGAACATATAAAATTCTCAACGCGGAAGTGACTAAAGACACCATCTTTTTAATTCTTAGAATATTTATATTCAAATTTATAATTTTGCATGTTAGTTTGATGTGTCAAAGTACTTATGATTCAGTGGCATCTCTTTCTTTCTTTTTTTTATATGTCAGTTAAAAAACATTTATTAAATTCCTACTATATGCTAAGTACAATGCTACCCACTTATTGTTGTTGTCTGGGGATACAAAGAAAGACAAAAAAACCCGTCCTCAAGTTGAAACATGGGGGAGATAGCAAGCAAACAAATAAGTACAAACACGCTATATATAGGATAATAGGAAACACTTAACAGAAGGAAGGCACAAGAATGAAGAGGGATTGGAAAGGCTTCTTGTATAGAAGGTGGGATTTGAAGTGGGATTTGGAGGAAGCCAGGAGGCAGAGCTGAGGAGGGAGAGTGTTACAGGCAGGAGGGATGGTCAGAGAAAAATGAATAGAGCCAAGGGCTGGAGTATCTCGCTTGGGGAACAGGCAGAAGGTCAGTGTCACGTCTCACTCTTCAGTTTATCATCGGTAGAAGGGTAAGACACCCTACGAAAGCATGTTTAGTGGACACGTCCTGAACTTATGTAACAACAATTGGGATTACATTGTTTTGTTCGTAAAAGGATTTGCCATAGCATTCCTTTCAATAGTGGATTTTGCTAGTCAATTTATTAACTATTTTGCAGAAGGCTGAACAAGAGTTAGGGAGTTTGGGAAGCAAAATGAAGGTTAAACATTAGGAAACTGTTTATAAGAAGACTCATCATAAATGAAAGTATAACTCTCTCGGAAATTACAAGGTAAGTATGCAATAAAGTATTGTTTTATTTACTTTTTACTTTTGAAATATATTTTTTACATAATAGAAGGTTCATCTTTTTTTTTTCTTTTGAGTTAAGCTTTTTATTTAATGTTACAAAAAATATTTAGTCAAACAGACCGAAACCCATGTCATCATCGGACTCCTTGGATTCTTCTTTTTTTGCTTCCTCTTTCTTCTTCTTAGTTGGGTCAGCTGTGCTAGCAGGAGCCGCCCCTCCAGCAGGGGCAGCACCACCAGCTGCTGGGGCAGGTCCACCAACTCCTACATTGCAGATGAGACTTGCATTGCTGACATTGGACAGGGCCTTTGCAAGTAATACTGGCCAGAATGGTTCAACATTTACACCTGCTGCTTTAATGAGGGCATTGATTTTATCCTCTGTGACTGTAACGTCATCGTCGTGAAGGATGAGGGCAGAGTAGATGCAAGCAAGCTCAGAGACGGCCATTTCAGCAGAAGGATGAGGAGAGACTTGTTTGTAGTGGTGCTAGTCGCCAGATGAAGTGAGGGGTCACCCCAACGTGGCCTTAGCTTCCGAAGAAGAACCAAGCACTTACAGACAAATGAAGAGAAAAGTAGAAGGTTCATCTTGTAAAATATTATGGAGAAGTTTACTCTTTGAAAGAAATGTCACCCCCAGCTCTGTAGCATTTTAACACTCTCTTCTACCATTAAGCTAACTGACCTATGATAACTGCCTTCTAGCCATGCTATTTGCACCTGTTCTCGTTACTAGATTGGTTGATTTGGAATGACTTAAATGCCTTGAATCTCATTACCTCTGAGCTTTTCTGAACTCATGAATTATGGCTATTATATTCTGTTTTATAATATTCACCCCTGAGTGCTTCATATAGTATTCTTCCTCATGTGAATTCTAATAAATTGATAAATTAACTGACAATTTTTCTCCATTTTTATGAAGGGAGAAATAAGATGAAATGGATTTAAGATATACCTGGAAGGATTTAGATAAGACATAAGGAAAACTTTGAAACTCAAAGATATATCAGCAATTGAAATAATTTTCTATGAAAATTAGGATTGCTTTCATTGAAGCTGTTCAAAAGAAGGAATGAGATTCAAGATAGTTTATTTGTGTATTGACTATATAGAATAAATGAAGCTTGATAAATAGAGAAAAAAGGTTTGTTTTTTTTTAAAACATCTTTATTTAAATTAGTAAGATTGCAATTTTTGTAGCTAGTGGAATCTACTGTGTTCTGTGGACACTTTGAGAGAAATGAAGAGAGGCCTCCATCCAACATGTTGGACAGACCCTCATTGGGTTACTTAGGAAAAACAATATGGACAAGAACTGCATAAGAGGGGCAGGTATGGATTCCATGTAATCTGTATCATCAGAGGGAACTTCTATATTGATGATATTACAGATGCATTTTAGTAGAGTATTTGAATAGTTGCATTGTCTTTATTCCTATTTTGCAGGTTTGTGAGAATGATCACCATGGGCATGGCCATTTTCCTTTTACCAATGTGACAAACTTGTAGACTCACTCTTAAAGGTTAAATGTAAAGTTCTTTATATCATGAGTGTTAGGAATTCTGTGGGTCATAGCAGGTACCCAGACCTATACTCTCTCTAGTGTGGTCCTTGGCGAAAAGGGGTTAAATCACACCCCCACTGAAATCAGGGAAATTTAAGCAACTAGTATCAAATAGAGAGCTTGAGCCTAGAAGAAAAAACTCTTATGAACCTAGCTTTATAAGCACTTTCAAAAAGCCCTTTGATTTCATTACCCATTAACATCAATATTCACTTCACTAAAACAGATCACAACCCCTCCATAGTTAATAGTTGCATGAGTTGCTGTAGTATGGTGTAGTGGATAAAGTACCATAGTTGGAGCTAAAATAACTTATTTTGATTTTTACCTAACTAGATGTGATTATGGACAAGTCACTTAACAGTTCTGAGATTCAGTTTTCTCATCTTTAAAATGAGAGTAGTGACACTTGAAATATCTACCTCACAGGGAATTAGTGAAGAAAGTTCTTTGGAAATTTTAAACCTACATAAATGTGAGTTTTCACTGTCATCATAACCTAGCATTCAATTTTTTGCTGATGAACCTAAAGAGAATCATATAAATGTATACCACTGGCAGCAGGGTTTGACATTTGGTGTTGGTGGGGCTAGCCATACTTTTGTTTTCTGCGTGCACACAAGTGAGATAAATAGACAAAGTAAACAGCTGGGAAACTGGTTGGGCTTCTCAAGCCTTTTTCACCTTAAAGAAGCCTAATCCTTTATGGGATTTATCACACATATACCACTCTGTAAGACCAGAATACCATTTTAGTAATGGTGAATACCTTGATGAAAGTGGCTCACACTTTCTTTTCTGTAATGGACACCTCCCTCTCCACTCCTGTTGCCAAAACAACTCAACTCTTCCTTCATCTGTCTGGTTTTCTGATATCCTGGACTTTGTTCGCATCCCTATTTCAGGGTATCTTTGTGCCTTTGTATTGGCAATGTTTCAGTTAAAGTGGAGAAGATATAAGGGGAACATGATGGTTGTCTTCAAGTATTTGGAGATCCTTCATTTTGAGAGGAATTAGACAACTTCTCCTTGGCCTCAGAGTGCGGCACCATGAACAATAGTGGAAGCTGAAGAGACATATGCTTGTCACAAGGAAAAGCTCACTAAAAATTAGAGCTATCCAAAAGTGGAATGGACTGCCTTCTGAGGTAGTTTGTTCTTCCCTAGAATTTTTCAGACAAACGCTAGCTGACTGTGTCTTGGATATTGTAAAATGAGTTCTTGTTTAGATATAGATTAGACTAGATGGCTTTTATATTCTCTTCCAACTCTCAGATTCTGTGATTCCGAATCTCAGTTCTTAAGTAATCAGTACTCAGGCATGGGCCCTGCTAGCATCACACTGAAGGTCAGATGTCCTGTCTTAATTGAAGAATGAGCCTCTGAAGTCATAAATATTTATATTTCAATTCCCCTATTCCTTAATGCAGATCTTAAAATTACATTAAAAAGATTAACAAATTCCGTGTTTTTTGGAAAATATGCTTGTCTGATGAGCCTGTTTTGGATTATTTTAATCTTCTACACATCCATATCTCAACCTGGAAAAACATTTGAAAACCAAATTTAATTGAATTATGTGATTGAATGTATAGTTGACTTTAATTTTCTTCTTTCCTGAGTGCGATCTGACCTGAGTGTCAGGGAGAACTAACTTAATTTGTGTTTGAGATTTTGTGTTTGGTCAAATGGATTTGCCCTAAAATTGAAACATAGTCATGAATAATTCACAAATATTAATATGTAATGCTGAATTATAAAATTGACTTATAATCTTCAATATATTAAGCATATGTCTTCTCTAAATTATCACTTAAGTTTATTAGCAAACAAATTAGTCAGAGAAAGCTATTCTTTCCTTTTATTCTTTGCTCAGATATTTTGATGGCTCATCACCTCATTGATGGAACTACTCCCGTCATTAATGAAGATAGCAATCCATTCCTTCCCCTCTCATCCTATGTGACTCTTATCCATGTTCTCTTTTAAGTCTTTCATAAAGTGTCAGCTCCGGTGTGCTTTAGAGCCTTATTAATCCATTTTTGTGTCTCTTTGGTATTTTCTCTTAGTAAATCAAGTTCCTAATCACTTTCTTCATTATTAAACATTAATCATTTCTTTTATAGGTAGAAAATGAATAATTTCTTTATTTTCAGTACTTGTCTGATGTAATAGTAGTAATATCTGACATTTATGTAGCACTTTTAAGGTTTACAATATACAGTATGTAAATATAAATCAACCATGTTTGTCTGTTGAATTTCATGAGTTACTGGCAAGATTAGTGCCTCTCCACTTTAACTACACATAAAAAAATTAGAGGAAGTGTTAATACGTTGAAAATAAATAACAAAACTGTGGTTAATTTGAGAATGAGAATTTTGAGAAAATCTTCACCTCCCCCACCCAAATCCTATAAAACACTAGGAGAAAAGGAAAACTTGTTCTTAAATAGCATGACTTCAGATACTGATTTTCAAAACCCCCTTTGGCCTAACTTACCTATATTCCTGTTACAAATTCTAATAGGACATCTGCAAACACCATATGACAAAATAACAAATCAGCAAGTATTCAGCAGAAGCAGTTTGGATAATCTTGTTAGTGTTGATTACATTTTGTTCAGAGCATTCTGGGATTAGGTAAATATATTTGTCTTTCCTAATATTATGCTTATGTATTCCATCTTACAGTAGCAGTATTTAAACCTATTAGGTTTTTCCTCATCTCACAGTAGCAGTCTCTGAGAGCTTCTTTATTTGTTTAGGGACCCTATAATACTCTTAGTAAAGATTCCACTTCCTCTCTGTACTATTATTAGAATGTTTTCTCAAGTGTGCCTCATGGAGGAATAAAGGAAAATTTAAACAACCTAAACTTTAAAAGCTAAAAACAAAAACCAAATAATGTAGAATCAAACCATCTGGATGGTGGGAAAAAGCCCAGCCATAGTACTTCCAAATTGTCCTCAGCTATATACTTTATAAATCAGGATCTTCCATGTGATACTGACATGTGGAGAACAGCTATGTTGCTTTCAGATGATATTAATAACAATGGGAAATAAAAATATATAACTTGAATGATGACCTATGTATTTAAATCATGTTATAGGTACAGGGTTTCAGAATACACTTCAATGTTGCTTTGTTTTTAGAGGAAATTGCCTCTCCTTCTTAGAAAGAGGGAAAGAAATGATTTTTTAAAAGTTGTCAAATCCTTTTAAACCCTGTTATATTTATTTATGCTGCCCATATCCCAAGATAAGTTAGAAACAATGAGTGAAAGCAAACCTAGTGCCAGAGAAGTTACTCAGGGAGGCTCTTGTCATCAGGGGGTCTCAGTGAGAGCCATAAGATAGAAGTGGAGAAGGACATAATTTAGGATAAAAGCAAGTTTGTTACCTTTAGAACAAGCCTTTCAGAGAACACTTTGGAAGAGGTAGTTAGCTTTAGAGTGGGGCTATTAGAAGCTAGTGGTTCAGGGGGATGGGAAAATAAGGGAGCGGTCATTGGGAATAGAGAATGAGAGTTTAAGAATGACAACCAAGGGTTCAGAATCACTGCAACTGGAGGGGTATGACCAGGTGGGAATTAATTAATCATTGATAATCTAATATTGTGTCAGAGAAGTTGGTCTAAAATAAATAGGAAGCTATAAGGAATGAAATTTTAGAGTCTCAAGAAGAAAATACTGTAAAAGTCTACAACAGAGAACAAAAGAAAACCTAGAAGGAAGCATAGAAAAGCTGAGTGGCTTTGAAAACAATGTGTAGTATTTATTATGTAGGTTTTCTTGAAATGATAATTCATTTTATATTGAATCCACTCTTATGTTCTGTTGTGTACGTGGAAATGTTTTTTTTTCCTCATTTTGTATTTAAGTTTAAAATGAATAAAAACTTTACAAAAAAAAAAAAAGAAAATATTGTGATATAGAGGAAAGGGAGAGCTGCCTAAAGAGAATCATTGATACTTAGAAAACTCACTGACCAATTCAGATTTTAAAAGATGTACAGAAAATGCAAGCGAGGGCCATCACCCACAAATGTACCACTTCCATGTACTTCAGCTCTGAAATTTCCTTATCTGATCACAATCTGTTGTCATTCCACCCGTCCCTCTACTATCAACCCAAAAATCTGTTCTTCATCCTCACATAGATATCCATTATGCCAACCAGAAATTCTTTCATAGGCCATCAGCCTTGCACTATAACCTTCTCCTTCTCTGTCTTATTCCCTGGTGAAGCAGTTCAACTTTATACTGTACTCTTCTCTTGAGTCCTTGCAGCTCTTACCCTGCCAAATGTCAGATTTGGATCACTCCCACAATCTTTCACTTTTACTCTTGTGCAGTTGAATGAAGCTAGAGAAAAATCATGAAACTATGCTGCCTGGAACTACCACAAATTTATATCTCACTTGGGCCCTCACTACCTTGAGGCAATTCTTTTGAATTTCTCTAATTGACTTACTCTCCTACTCACTACAGCAGCTTTACCAAACCTTTCATCCCTCCTCCTACCCTCTCAGCTTTAAACCTTGCCTCAAATTTAACTGAAAAATTGAGGCCATTCTCTAAGTCTTCTTTTTCTTTCTTCATCTCTTATCTTTCAGAGATGCCTTCTGCCACCATCTTGTCTTTCATCCCACTACTACATGGAGAAGTAGCCCTTCTCTTTGCCAAGACACACCATTATATATGCATAACTGATATCACTCCCTCCTGTCTTTTTTCATCATATGTATGGGGATATTTCCCTGATCTACTTATCCATCCCTAACCTCTCTCTTAACCTCTAGTCTCATGTCTCCAACTGCTTATTAAAACATCTTGAAATCAACATATCCCAAACAGAACTCATTCTTTTTCCTTGCAAACTCTCGCCTCTAATTAACTTTCCTTTTACTGTCAAGGGCACCACCATCCTCATAGTAATCCAGGTTTTCAGACTAACTGCTCACTCTCACACCTCCAATATCCAATGTGTTCCAAGTGCTGGGGATTTTACCTTCATAACATCTTTAATGTGCATGCCCTTTCCTCCTCTGACACTGCCAAAACCTTGAAACAGTCTCCCATTACCTCATAGTTGGAATATTGCAGTACTGTTTAATGGGACTCCCTGCCTTCAGTGCCTGCATTTCAGCCCATCCTCCATTTAGTGGTCAAATCGATCTTCCTAAAGCATGTCTGACCGTGTCACTTCCCATCTAAACTCCAATGGCTCCCTGTCACCTCTTGAATCAAATATAAAATTCTCTGTTTGGCTTTCAAATCTCTTTGTAACCTGCCTCTTTCTTAGCTTTCTAGTTTTCTTATACGTTGCTCATACCCATGTACTCTGCCAACCAGTGACACTAACCTTCTCAATGTTCCTCACACAAGACACTCCTTTACCAACTCTGGTCATTTTCACTAGCTATCTCTTTTGCCTGGAATTCTCTCCCTCTTTCTGTCTGCTTCCTGGCTTCTGTGACTTCTTTCAAGTCCTAGCTAGAATCTGCCTTCTGGAAAAAGCCTTTCCTAATCCTTTTGATGTTGTTAGTGCCTTCCCTCTGTTGATTTTCTTCAATTTATGCTGTGTGTAGTTTGTTTATACGTAGTTGTTTGCATAAACTGTAAACTCCTTGAGAGTAAGGACTGTCTTTTGCCTTTCATTGTATCCCTAGTGCTTAGCACTATGCCTGGCACATAGTAGGAGCTTAATAAATGGTTAATGACTGAATATTGACTCCTGCCTGTTTTTTCTTCATTCCCTTTGAAATTTTCCTTTGAGGGATTCATGATCTCATTGATGTGATATGATTGATTTGATTTGATGTGATTTTTCTCTTCACTGGGGCAAGGAAATTACTTTCCGAAAATCTGCTTTGCCTGTCAGATTATGCCTGACAGAATACTCTACTTCTCCATAAAGTTCTCATTGTTTCTACCTCAGTAACCATTTCCTTAATTTCTAGTCCAATCAGATCCAGAATGGCAGTATCCCTTGTTGTTTCTTGCACCTTTAATGGTTGAGATAATCATTAAGGCAAATGAAAAAATATTTAAGCTGTTCCATGGGAGAAAGGGGAGAGAGAAGTATTGGGAGAGGGAGAGAACACAGAGAGGAGAGAGGGAAGGAGGGAGAGAGAGAGACAGAGAGAGAGAGAGAGAAGGAGAAAGGGAAGGAGAGAGGGAGATAGGTGTCTTGCCCCATTGGTCTTAATCAGTTAGTGTCATAGTCAGTATTCCAAACCAGGTGTTCTATCTACAGATTTAGTACTAGATTTATTTTGCCGGAGACATTTAGGAGCTGCGTGACCTTTAATAAGACATTCCATTCCATTCAACTTAACAAACATTTATTAAGCACTTAATAGGCAAACTGGGCTCAGTTAGGTGCTGGGAAAACAGAGATGAAAAATGATAGTCTTTGCCATTAAAGGCCTTGTAATATTCAACTTCTCTGAGCTCCTTTTCATCATCTTCTTCCTCCTTCTCCTCTTCTAGTCTGAAAGACTTGCTTGGCCTGCTGAAGGATTAAGTGACATTCCCCATCAGGATGTATTAGACATAAGACTTCAAGCCTTGTCTTCTTTGTATAATATTTTTCTTACATCAGCCCTGTAGTCAATATAAATATGTAAGACCTAAGAAAAAATCAAAATAAAATTATGCATTTTTATAATAACTTGTTTAAAAAACCTGCTATGTCGAGCTTTATAGTTATTCGGAATATGCAGTTATTAAGAAGTGGATTGACTTGACAGTGATCACACATTTGGCAAGTATGTGAAGTGGGGATTTGACCTGGTTCTCCTCAATTTTTGTCCAATAACAATCCATCTACTGCACCATACTACCCCACTAGCTAATAGGACCATTGTGAGGATCAAAATGCATGTATAGCAATGATATGTACATTACTATGCTACAGAATTGAGAGTTCACATTGCACAATGGAAAAGAATTCTGGATTTGAATTGAGAATACCTGAGTTCAGATCCTGTGCTTGCCATTTACTAACCTGTGTGGCCTAGGGCTAATCACTTAACCATGTGAAGAAACTTTAGGGTCCTCATCTGGAAAATGAAGTGATTGAACTAGATAATCTCTAAGGCCTCTTCCAGGTCTAAATCGGTGAGGTATGATCCTGTGTAATAATTCCTTTGAAAAGTTATCACTAGGTACTTACCTGTGTTCTGACAGGCTAACATGATAGAGTGATACGTAGGTATTAGAGGACAAATGATCTGCTTAAAATTCAAATATGTCCTTGTCAAAAGAATGGTCATGTTTGAGAAACATCCTTATATGACTTGTTCTCTTCATCAAATGAAGGCAAAAGAATGATGCAAAGGAATACATGGACAAAGACTAAAGGGAACATTCTTCCTCCATGTTAACTATTTTAAACTATAATTTTTCAAATGTCAAATGTGCTTAGAAGAAAATGGTGTAATATACCTTAGAGAAGTTTTATATTTCCATCCTAAGAAGTATCATTCAAGCTATAATAGCTACATGAATGTAGGCCAGTGGTCCTTAGCAATGAGAATTAATTCTTCATCAGAACATAAAAAAAAACTACACTGTCATTTGCTCTTTCAACAGGTCCAAGATTGCTAGTCATATGGTCAATCATAGCTGACATATGCACAGAAATGGGGCATTAAGTACTATAAGAACAGCACCAATTCATGCAACTATGGCCTCTGAATAGCCATCACATGGTGGTTTAAATTTCAGTCCCTATTGACCTGGTCTGGATTTCAGCTCATGAGAGAAAACATATGAAAATTAAACCTACTATGAAGGAGTATATTCAGAAGTAGAAAATATTAACCAAGAAATAAAATATGACTGATACCTAGTTCTAGGTTGATTTCTATAACAATTTTTAATATTTCTTATAACACTATGGTTACACAGGTAGTTTTTAAAGAAAATATAACTACTATTTAATAAAATTTTATTTAGGTCTATAAAAATAACTTTGTATTGAAACTCAACGGTCCATTTTCCCTCCCATTTCTTCTGTAACAATGATTTCTTTTTTTAATTCAGTGGAAGTGATCGACATCATTGAACCCCTGAACTAACTGGCATTGGTACAAAATTAAAGGGTAAAATAGAAGCAGATTTTTTAAAATTAATCAGAATCTGCGTGTACAAATTCTATTATACTTGGCACCACTTCCTGTCTTTTTACAACACACACTAATTCCCAGTCATGGAAGTTACTTCCAATTTCTGTGGGTCTTAATGATAATAGCTAATACATCTGCTTTTGACATGAATACTTTCCCATGTTTGTTTCATGCCTGTTTTTTCAACAAAGAAAAAGCAGACACATTACTATTTCTACATTTATATAGGCCGGTGACAGTTCATACAGCCCTTACCAATTTCACTGTTGCTGTTCCCAAATGTTTCTAAACAGTCAAAATTATTTGCAACATATATATACATATATGTATATATGTATATATATGTATATGTGTGTATTTATATATTTATGTGTATGTGTATTTGTTGTGTTGACACCCATTATGTGCTGTAGATCAGATGCAAGAGTTCAGAGTAAGAGAGTAAAGGAAAGTAGCAGGAAAAGGAATTTCAGATGAATAGCTACAAAAAGGTAAAGCAAGCCTGAGAGGCTGAGGAATCACTTAGAGAAAACAAGCTTATGTCAATCACTGAAAAATGCATTTGGTTTTTTAAAGCCAATGTGTCACATGACCTAGAAATAGTTAGCTGTGACTTCCTTCTGCTACTTTGTAAACATATATTCATAACTTAGACTAATCCTATATGATGCCCTACAAGCTCAGGAATACAATTACCAAAGTAAAAAATAAACAAGGTCAATTTGCAACAAATAAGGGAGAGATTAAAAGAATTATCAAAACCTGCTCTATACAGTTTTATGCTAGCAACTTCAAAATTTAAAGGAAAATGAATGGTTACCTGTTAAAATTTGAGATATTTATATTAAAAGAACATGATATAAAGCTTTTAACCTAGTCTCATAAAGTAAAACTGAACAAGCTATAAATAAGAACTACTAAAGGAAAACACTGTGTTCCAGACAGATATCTGGGTCATTATTTTTGAAAATTGAGAAAGAAAGCATTTTACCAAACTCTTTAATTTTTTTTAAGACAAATGTGTGCCTAATCCCTAAACCAGAGAGGGAGAATACAGAGAGTACTATAGCTCACTATCACAAATGAAAATTTATGAAAAATATTAAATTAAATCCTTGCAAAAAATATTACAGCTCTATATCTCCCAAATTTTGTACTGTGATAAAGTTGGATATATACCAGGGATGCAAGAATGGTTTAACCCTAGGAAAAAATTACCGTAATCACAGTAAAAGTAAAGGCAACATAAACTACGTGGATATATCAAGAGTGAGAGAAAAAGCCTTTGACAAAACACAGCACTAATTTATGCTAACAACCTAAGAAAGCACAGGCAGAGAAGGACTGTTTTTTCAATATGATTTTTTAGAAAATATATTTGTTTCACTCCCTCTGGGACTACTCATGCAACTCCCAGTTCTCCTGGCATGTTGGGTCCCTAGAGGACAATAACTCTTCCACTTGGGGATCTAAGAGTAACCCTGATACTTGGTGCTATGGCTCACAAGTCCCACCTGAGTGTTCCCCATTAACAATCAAAAAAATTGAATTTCATTAGCTTATATATATGGGGTTTACTGGAAAGTAGTAACTGAAGCAATTGGTACAAATTCCTCCAAACTGTGGCACACTTTGCCCTTGAATACACGAGGTCCCTGGGGGGGATGTAGTGAGGCTCATGTGTAGGGGAAATGAGGGGCAAAAGGGTACTGTCCTGATTCTTTGCCCTGGATGCCCTTTTCTCCTTTCATGGAGTTTCCCCTTGAGTTTTATCCCTCTGCTGGCCTCTAAATGTTGGTGGCTTTCTGGAGTCCAGAGTTTGCCCTTCATTCTTCAAAAGTCACAATGCATGCAGCTGCTACTGTCTTTCAGTGACTTTTTCTACATTGTTATTCAGAGGTTTTCTCTCTCATCAGCAACTACCATTCCAGTGGTTACTTTTTTGCCCACTTTTGTTTAGATGTTAGAGATAGTGAAGATTCAGTCTGTCACTGGGCTCAGTTGCTTTTAGGTTGGACCTTTCAGCTGCTGCCCTGTAATCTCTCCCAAGCCTGTAATGCTGTTGCTGCATGGCCATGGCCATCTCCAAGTTGCTGATTGGTCATCTCCTGACTCTTGTGGCTATTGCTATAAGCTGTAACATACTCTACTATAAACTCCAGTCAGCAGTGGGACCTCTGAAGGAATTCTCTTAAATTTACCAGGTCATCTGGGCCCTCTCATCTTGTCTAAGATCAAGAAAGAATAAATACAAAAGAAACATAAACATCATGAATAAGTGAGTGAAGCATTTATTAAGTGTTTATCATATGCAAAACACTGGGCTAAGCACCAGGGATACAGATAGAAAAGTAAGACAATTCCTGTCCTCAATTCACATTCTAATGGAGGAAATGACATATGTGGAAGGTTTCAGGTGCAAGTCAAATAGAAAAATCCCACTATCCCTAGGGTACAGTAGGAAAAAAGATGGTTACCTCTTCTTTAATGTCATTTCCATTGACAAAATATCATTTTTTGATATTGAATATTTGATGGTGACAAGAACTTTCTTTTTCTGGGTCTTCAGTAGATATGACTGTAGAAACTGCAGTGGCAGTTGCCAGGCTATATCTCAGTGTGGTTTGCTTCCCAGGATGGTGGCTGTGGGCACTATGCTGGAAGCATTGCTGTTGGGTTTAGGGTCCCAAGCTGTCTCTATTGTGTTCTGAGGGGAGATGATGATCAGGGCCAGAGTTGTAGTGGTGGTAGCTTGACTTGTTTGGTGGTGATGTCTCATGTTTCTCCCTTCGAATGCCTTACTGCTTTAGCTAGACTGACTTGTCTGCCCTGTGAATGGCATTTGATAGAAATGGATAGCACCATCTCCACAGGAGTTGCTTCCATGGATGATAACTCTGAGGGCTGGACTGGAAGCAAGAGCCATGATCAGGGTTTGGAGGAGGGTATAGCCTCTCCTAGGAATCTTGTACTTATCTATCTCATAGTGGCTTTTGATCAGCAGTTGTTGCTTGTGGTGGGAAGAGGGGTGGGTCCCTTTTCCTTTTTCACAATGATTTCTGCCCTCAGTGATGGCTTTGAGGGTTGGGGTAAAAGCAGGTCTGGTAGTTTGGGAGGCACTTATTGCTAAAACTCTTGGGCTCAGGGTCCTGTCTCTTATCAGGGTCTTAAGTATTAAGTCCTTATCGTGGTTAAAAAAAAAGATGTTTTTCTACTTAGTAAGTCCATATTTGCCAGAGTCCTATGTAGAATATTAATGTAACATAAATAATCTCAGAGAGCCTGTCATGAGGTAAATGCTACTTTGGGTAAAAATCTCAGCATTTGAAAGACCAATAAATATTTTCTTCATTATTTAATTATTATAAATTCATAACAAAATCCATATTATTTAATTATTAATTGTTTTAAAATTTTATCAGTAGTTAGAACATTTTAGTTCTTTTCCAAGATTCTAAATGTTTCTGTGGTTATCTTGATAAATAAAATTAATGTAGAGGGAAGAATGAATCAAAAGCAGTTTTAATGTAAACACCTTGTTTTAAGGCAAACATTTCTAGCGTAAAGTGTGTGTTTATATCTATATATTTTAACAATAGGAATGGAAAAAAATGTAAAAAACAAAATATGTTTACATTCCAGTGAGGAGCCAGTTCTCTTCTTAAATCTGCTACAAGACACTTTTTCCATTGTTGTCCTTTTTGTTATTCTGGAAGGTGGCAAAATTGAAAGCTTTGATTTAGTTAACTCTGAGGACCAGGTGCATTAATAGATGCAAAAATTTGCTTGATCCTTCAAGGTATTCTTAAATTCAGGGAGTGAGTAAGGAAAAAAAAGTAGCACAGATGATTTTTGTGCCTTAAAGTTCTCTCCAAAATGTTTAAATATGTGTGTATATACACATATACATACATATGTGTGTTTCTCTCTTTATATGTATACACACATGCTCATATAGTATATTTATATTTTCTGGTAAAGGCTTGCTATTTAGTTTCCTCCTCCAAACCCACTTCCCACTCCCCCTTTAGTATTTAGTATAGGCTTTCTCTGTTTGTGCATGGTAGACTTTGATGTCTGCCATGAACTGAATTGGAGGGCTGCATTTTCTCCTGAGGCTGAGGTTGTGCCCACAAAGCTTATTTTAAAGAAGTTTTAATGTAAATTGATCTTTTTTCATCTTAAACCAGTGTGTCCTTCTTAACTTCTTTGGGGGTTTTTTCCCCCTTGAGATAAATTGTAACCTAATTTCTCTTGTAAATCTTGGAAGAACTGTCTGAGGTAAATGTTAGACAGAAAATAATTATTATTTGGCCTAATGTGCATATCTCCCTGTAAATTGATCTGAACTCCATCACAATGGTATTGGACCTTTCATTTTCCATGCCTCTATAAAAATGTGCAGTTGACTTAGCATCTTACTCCATATGTTTATTATTTTTCAGTGACCATTTACAATTTCAGTGTACATCTAGGTGCTGAATTTGCAAATATTTAGCTTGTTTTACTCTCCTCCATTGACCTAAATTACTTATCTAACTTGAAATCTTTTTGAGAATGTTTGTCTGTTCATCTGCTTGTATCCCAGGTAATCAGAACAGCATTCTCAGTGATTTTTCCTTTTGTGAAGTTTAATACCTTAAAAGAAAATTTGTTGCATTGTTGGTTATATAGCTGCAATCTTTGCTTCTCTCTTTCTCATTTCTTCCTCCCCTGTCCTAGACTTTCTCTAGCTACCAAGTGACCATTTACTTTGAGACCTTTCAAAGTTGTCCCTATCCCTACCTTTCACATTTATCTCCTTTTCTGAATTCTCTTCTAGCTTAACTGAACACTCAACCTTCCTTGAACCTGCTCTCTCTTTTCTTATCTCCTTACCTGGTTGCCCAGCTCTGGGGTGAGCTCATTTCTTCATGAAGCCTTTGCTATTTCAGATGTAAGGCTCTTTCTAGCCCTGAATATCTTATTACACTTCAAACTTCTCTTTAGGTGTTTATCATGTTATATGTTGTGTTGTAGTTATTTTGTGGGTCGTTTCCCATATTTAACCTAAGCCCCTATATATCATGGAGTAGCAGGGTCCTATTTATCTTGCTATTTTCTCCTAATTCCTAAAATAGTGGGTTACATGTATTAGGTGCCTAATAAGTAGTGAATAAATTTAATTTTTTTAAGTTGTCTCTAAATTTGTGCTAATGAAAGGATTGGCCTTTCCTAAGTACTATTCACAGTATCTTGTCTTTCTAGTAAACATATTGAAGGAGCATGACGTTACATTAGATACTTTATGTACTTTCCTGACAATTCTATTCTAATTCAGACAAGAAAAAGGACCAAAAATATTTTGTGTAGAAATCTATGAACAGAATTCTAGTTTTAGTTGTGTGTGTGTGTGTGTGTGTGTGTAAAGAAGCAGCTAAACTAGTTGGTGAAGTGATGATACTTTCTGCCCCCTGTTAGTCTGTATGGACAATAAACACTATGAAAGAAGTAATATTTTAGATTTTAAATCCTAATTATGTTTTTATTTCAGCATATTTTTATAAGAAATTCACTTGGTGGTTGGCTACTGTTAGTACCATTCCTTAGCTACTAAGTTAGCAAGGAAATGTCAGAAAAATGAAATGAAAATAAAACAAAATGAAAAACCAATGACAGGAATAGATTAGTTCAAGGAAAGGAGAAAGATTAAGTAAAGAGATGGAGTTTAATTTATGAAGAGTTAAATTGGAAGATGTGGTCTTTTTCTATTTGGTAGAAATGTGTCTACATTAAGGACTGACATCTGTTTTATTTATAATGGGCTGATTTCCTTTAAAGCAGGCTGGGAAGTTTTCCTTGATTTTGGTGGGCTTCTGAGGGGTTTAAGACTTAAATTATTATTTTGGATTCCTTGTCTCTTGAGGCATGAAAGGCTCAGCTTGATGGAATTCCTGTTTCCTTGGGGAAACGACTTCAGGACCCAGAGTTGCCAATTGCTCTGGTGGCAGGAAGCAATATTTTATTTGAATTTTATTAGAAATTATATTCTTTTTAATCTTGTCACAAAGTTATTTTTTAATTTGTTTGTTTATTTGTTTTTGCATTTTATATGGTCCACAGCACTTTATTGCATACTAACCTCAAGTCTGAATCTCTGGATTTTGCTGAGGTAGGCCTGACTTTGAGAAGGAAGGATGTCAGGAGGGGGAAACATATATGTACATTTTTTATGTATACATATATTTTTGTGTATATATGCACAATTTTATACACACACATATACTCACACAATACTTTCTTGAAAAGGTTTTAGATGTGATCATTATGAACAATTCAGTTTTAATTCTGACAAATGATATTTATGATTATGGGGGAACCAGTACTTCTATTTTTCTCTTCCCCATCAAGCTCTTTGATGCAGGGAAAGCTTGTACAGTTGCTGTGTTTTGTTTTTTTTTTTCTTGGCTAACCTCTTTAGTCTCCTGGTTTTTGAACCTGACCTGGGGCAGCTTAGGCTTTAAATGAGCAGGGACTGTTAAGGCAGGTCCTGAGTTCCAGTGAAGGAGGATGATTGAATATTTTCCTGGAACTCCTGCTGTCTAGATCTGATGGCAGCATTTAATCTTTAGGTGGATTTATGGTTTATTTCTGGAGGTTTGAGCTCCCCATAGTTTGGAAAAGTTTATGATTTCTCAATGTTCTCATGATCTTCTTTATCAAGCTTTTCCTTCTTCAGGGACAGTTTCTTCTCCCCATACCTCCATGATAACAGGCCTTTTCTGACATCTCCCTACTTCTTTCTTCTGCCATTTAATAAATGTTTATTGATTGCTTGCTTGATTGACAGAGGGATTAGGGACCAAGCTTAAATGAGATGGTAATCACTTCTAACCATCTGAGTTAACTAATCTTTTAGTCTAAAATACTCTGTCATCACCATACCCTATAATACAGAATGGCTTAGACCTCAAAATCTTCTGTTGCCCACATGGAATGATCCAAGGATGGTAGAGGAACTAATTGTAGGTTTAACTTTTTAATTTAAATTTAACATTTAGTGTGGTAAAAGGAGGATTACTATATAATATTTAATACCTTTAGAGTATCAGGAATCTTAAGGGTAGAAGTCACAGGGCTAAAAATGTTAATAATATGGAAATGTCTAAGGAACTGGGCAGCTAACTGGTACAGTAGATAAAGCACCAGGCCTGGAATCAGGAATCTTTGAGTTCAAATCTGGCCTCAGACATGTTCTAGCTGTGTAACCCTGGGCAAGTCATTTAACCCTTTTTGCCTCAATTTCCTCATCTGTAAAATGAACTGAAGAAGGAAATGGCAAACCATGCTAGTATCTTTGCCAAGAAAACCACAAAAGGGATCACAGAGAGTTGGACATGACTGAAACAACTGAACAACAAAATCATAGGAACTGGTTAAACATTGGAAGGCTCAATGAATCAGTTGCTAAGAGGAGAGCTACATTTGGTTCTCATATTTACAAATTTCAAGAATATGTAGTTTACTTAGGCATGGAGTTGTTTTTTTTTTAAATTATAGGACTTGCCTCGTGAAAGACTATTGTTAAATGTCTGCTATCTGAGGATTAGCATAGTTAGTTTAAAAAGATTCATCAATAGTTTGGCTACAGTATGATGATTTTTTTTTAACCACAACAACTCTTGAAGTCCATCTGTTAAGTTATGGGTGAGTTGTGACCTGTGTTGGCAGATTAATACTCACATTAATGAGATTATAAATCCCTGGGGTAGGCAAGTAAGTATTAGTGGTTACAGGTCAGCCTAGGAAGCTTGGTGTTGAAAGCTGGGATATTGATCAAGAAATGGACACTACAAAGAAACTAAGTAGAAATCAGCGTAGAGAGTGATGTTTTATATAAGGGAGTATATGGCAGGCAGCCTAGTGTAGTAGGAATAAACTGGGTTTGGGTTTTGGCATTATTTACTAGGTGTGTGACTTTGTGCATGTTTCTTAATCTCTCTGGGCCTCTTTTTTTTTTTTTATAAATTGAGAAAATTGGAGTAACTACTTAAAGCCCTAAGTACGACTCTATAACTATGATTTAATTTTACTGATTAACTATTCAGAAAATATTCGGATATTTTGAAAGTACTGGGTCTGGAAAAGTTGTTAGCAGATCATCTTGACTAAAAGCTTGACTCCTAAGTGCACAGTTTAGCGTCGGTATAAAGCACGTCTATTAACTTACTCACTTGTTTGGTAATTGGCCCAGAGAGAAGGTGAAGGATGGGGAATATAGAAGACTGGAGAGGGATCACAAAAGGAGGTTTAGTACTTCCTATTTCTGTTTTGGATTAAAATGACGGGGCCAGTAGTTTGTTCCCTCCCCTTCCAGACTCTCCCCTGCACACAGACCCTAGCTTTCAGTTAGCTTAACTTGATTGGCTGTTGAAAGCGCTAGAGGCAAATCCAGAGCTTTAACATCCCCCAAAGACTGAAGAAATTTCATTTTATATAAACTAAGGGTCATCATTATACAAAGAATCCTGTTCATGACTATAGGCTTCAAAATTCAGAAAAAAGTCTTTATGACAAAGATTTCTCTAGGGCTAAAAGCTTTAGATTTGCTGCAAAGTAAACCGTAAGATAAATTGAGAACTCTAGTATTCAGTTTTTACATCTAAATTAGAAAAGTCTTCTGATGGAAAATGCTATCCACATCCAGAGAAAGAACTATGGAGCCTGAATGCAGATAGAAGCATACCATTTGCTCTTTTTTTTCCTTTTGTTTCTTCTTTCTTGTGGTTCCTCCTATTGGTTCTAATTCTTCTTTACAACATGACTAATGTGAAAACATATTTAATAGGAATGTATATGTAGAGCCTATATCAGATTGCATGCCATCTTGGGGAGGGAGGAGAGAAGAGAGGGAAGGGAGAAAATTTAAAACTCAGAAGCTTATGGATGTGAATGTTGAAAACTAAAAATAATTGATAAAAACATTTAAAAAATAAATTAGTCTAGTAGAAACATATGAAGAAGTACTAGTTGAATATTAAATTTTTATTCTTTTGTATTTTTATCCTCAAAAGCTATTTTTCTCTCAAACTTTCATTTTAAATTATATTTTGGTAGAAAAGAATGACTTTAAGCTAATTAAAAATTTGCTGTATGTTCTTAATTATCATATAAAATCAGATATAATAAAAAAACCCACCTTTGTAAAGGATATTTCCAGTGTGAAGTGTGAACCATTTTGTACCTCCCATCATGTGAGAAAGGCCTAAAACTTGGATTGGCCCACTCTGAGTTTAATCTACCATAATGCTTTGTGTGCTCTGGCAAAACAGACATGCTTTGGTTTGTTCTCAGAGTGAATACAAAATGTCCCTTCCTAGATGAGCAATTACAAGACCAGATGAAGCTGACCAGGATCATTCTTCTGTTGATGACTACTGAAGGCAAGGCACCTTGAACCAGACACTATTTTGAATAATGGGACTTTTCTTATGTTTTCTTATGTTATATTATATCATGTTAATGATAAAAGAAACACAGACATCCTGGATCTATAATTTTGATTGAAACCTTGACATTCTCTTATCTTATTGTATTTACAACCTATCCCATTAAGAAATTCCTTTCTCACATTATGGTTAAACACATATGGAAACTATAATTTTGGGTTGACAAAGGCACCCTGGTTGGGTTTGCTCTAAGTGTGTGAAGGTTCTCCTTCAGCTTGTTTACCTCTGAGTTCAGAATTATTTTCTGACTCCATCATGCATGATTTTTTGGCTTAATGAGAATAAATAAGCACATTATAGCACATGTACAACCTGATTCTGTGTGTTCCTTGTTTAAATCTTTGGTAAGTTGAACCCAATTCTTTTTGTTCTTGAACAAATCTTTGGTAAGGGGGAAACCCCTTTCTGTGTGTTCTTAGTACAAACCTTCGGTTAAGAGGGAAACAGATTCTGTTTGTTTCTTTGGACCAAACATTTGGTAAATGGTTGCCAGAAGTCATAAGGCTATTTTAAAAATTTCATGTAGAATCTTTAACTAAAACATGGTCTTCATTTTAGGAATAGGTGCATTGTACAATTAATTATGTGTTAGCAAGTTAATTTTTCTTTTCTTTTTTTTACCTGTTTCCTTTAAAATAATATAACATGTATTCTTAGAAGTAGCATCATTTTTTCACAGAATACCAAAATTGGATCCCGTGTAATACCCTCCCAAAATTGGATCCCAAATAATACTCACAAAATTGAACTCTCTGACTTTTTGCTGCCCAACAGAGCAAGAGAGATAAACATTAGCTACTGCATAAATATGTATATAATATATAAATCTGTAAATCTAGAGGCCAACCTCCAAACTTAATTAAGCTGGTTCTCTGAGTACACAAAGTCCACAGACAAAGCTGTTACTTTAAATCTTTTCATCTTGAAAGGACTGACTAGACTTGATAACAGTGTACACACACATATGAATGAGTGAAAAAAAATTTAATAACTTGCTGTGTGTGCAAAGCACAGTGCTAAGTGCTGAGGAAACAAGAATACAAATAAGAGTTCCTTTTCTCACAGAACTCACATTCTAATGGGAAGAAAACATACATGCATGCATACATACACACATATATATATATTTGTGTGTATATATATGTATGTATATTTTCATATGAATGTGTGTATATGTTCCAGTGTATTCTAACTTCTCAGAAAGCTCTGTAGAACTGAAACAAACACTCCCAGTTAGCTCTTTTTCATCTGCTCTCAAACAAATTTGGCAATTCTTCTTTCCTCTGTGAAGTGGGCTTTGTAGGCCCTTCCATTGCCTCAGCCAATTAAGATCTTAAAATTAGTCTTTGGGAAACTCTGGTCATGATTCCAGGAACATAAGAGCCCCACTTTTCATTTAAGGAGATGAGAAATGTTTCAGTTTGGCCAATGAACAAAGCAAGTGTGATAAACAAGTGCTAAAATCATAATTAACCCTGAATATTTGAATGCAAAAAGGATGTGAGTGTTTTGTATGCCTCTCCCCTATTATGCTAGATTTTCCTCTATAACTTAAAAATTATAGTTCATAGCATTTACTCCTTATTGATATTTGTTAGTGCTTAGTCCAAGAAAGTTATATATTGAAAAATCCATGAAAAAGTTGAAGTGTTATTCTGCCTCAGGGAATGATACTCCTCACTGTCCCAGGGTTTGAAACATAGACTTGGTGGCTCAAAGATGAATGACAGTTCAGATTAAGTTCTTACTTTAGAGAAAGGCTGATTCTTTTCGGGGGGGGGGGGTTATCATTTGAAGTTTAAAGTAGTATTCTCTTTTCTTTAGGTTTTTTTTCCCCCTACTTGAAAAATATCACAGCATTCCCTCTAGACTGCATTGTAAGTAGGCTTTAGCCATTCTGAAATGCAATTCTAAGTTGGCAATGTTATGTGCACCTTTAAAGAATGAAGAATTTTATATTTGATTATTTTTTTACAAAAAGTTTTTTCCCCACTTTTGTTTACCAGCTAAGAAATTGATGAGAATGCCAGAATTGACATTCCTATTCCAAAGTAAACGGTGTTTATGAATTGATTTTCTACTTTTTCCTCATTATTTTCCCATATTTCTTAGATTTCTAAGTTTATTTCTTTTCCTCTTAAAAAATAGAGCTACTGGTGGCAGACTGAGAAGAACCATTATTACTGATACATTATTGGAAGCGTACACAGTATTGTAAAAATACAAAGGAGCATAGACTGCTACTTTAGGATCTGGTGTTGATTACCGATGTCACCATAAGAGTTAAGCCTTCAAATTTGAGACTTCTGAATTGCCCTTGGCTTCAAAAGATTGAATCTGACATCTTTGAGGAACCTTTACATACAGTTTGACACGTTGCCCATTTCTGCTAAGCCCTAGGCTGGCAGTATTTTTCTCATCTCCTTTGACAGTTTCCTGGCTGTGTTTTACATATATAGAAATTGGCAATTTCTTCCACTGGGCTCTCTCATAAAGCTAATAGAAATATCTGCATTGTTTTCTATACCAATGACGGATGCTGTCTTCTAACATCTTTTAATTCTTTAAAGTTACTGTTTCCCTTCCAGTTTTCTAGGGCCTTTGATACCTTATTTTTGCTCCAAGTATTTTGTGACTGGGGGTAGAAGTGATCATAGTTATTAGAAAGTACCCTATTTTTTTCTACTTTTTATATCATTTGCTACCTGTTAGTGAACTTAGAAGGCCTTCCAATTTTTTTTTAATTAGTTCTCAATTTCAGAAAACAGATAAGCTACTTCTGTCAGGTCAGATCCTTGTAGTCAGAATGAAGTTCCTCAGAAACTCTGTATGGTGTTTCAGGCTCATGCATAATCTTTGACTTCTAGAAGGCATTATTACTAAACTCCCAATCCTCAACACTCTTACTGAAAACATCATATATTTATCAGATATCTATACATCCATCAGATCAGATATTTGTAGTCAG
Organism: Vombatus ursinus; assembly: GCF_900497805.2. Taxonomy (NCBI): domain Eukaryota; kingdom Metazoa; phylum Chordata; class Mammalia; order Diprotodontia; family Vombatidae; genus Vombatus; species Vombatus ursinus. The sequence continues at coordinate 16,770,418 of NW_020954723.1, forward strand.
AGTAAAGTTATAAGGGAATTCAGCATTGCGTTACAAGCTCACTTACAAACCTTCACTTATAGAAGGCATTAATAATACTGAATTCCCAACCCTCAACTCCATTACTAAAAAAAAATCATAATGACACAAACATAATTTCCAAAAAGGGTGGAAATGGAAAAGTTTGCATGAAATAGCCCTGCTTCCTCTACTAGATGCAGGTTGCCTGTCTACTCTGAGTAGTGGCTCTAGATACTTTTTTCGCCTTCTGTTTCTGTTTCTGCAGACATGGTCTAATACAGGAAAACTCATGACACTTACACTAAGCCAATTCTCTTCTGGATTCCTGAAATAGCTTGTTGACTTTCATCATCATCATCATCATCATCATCATCTTTGTTGTTATTGTTCGTATTGTTACAAGCATATGTTAATAAGCTCTCATCTCCTGATTAATTTTCTTGACTCCCATTTTAAACTGTTTATTGTTTTCACATGAAATGTTCTCAAATTCCTCTTGTCCTTCTCCTATATGAACAAAGTATAAGACCTTGCTATTTGTGGTCATTCACTGCTGGTCCCAGCTTACCTAGCTAGTTAACCTTTTCTTCCGTTACTGGCCATCATAAACCTTTTGTCAGGTTGGTCTTTTAACTTTACTTGGGTTAGTCTCCTTAATTACTGCATATACCATACTCATTGTCAAATGCCTTAGTTAATTCAGTTCTCTCATCTAGAATTTGCTTCTTTATCCTTTCTGCCAGTTATAATTCCTGCACATACCCCAGAGCCTAGCTCAAGACCTATGTCCTCCATAAAGATTTGATTTTATTACCTTTAATACCTTCATACTAAAGTGACCTTCTCATTTCCTGAATTCCTTTAGCATATGTGGTCTATAGCATATAATTCTAAAATATAATCATATGCTGTATTGTAGCATTTGCCTGTCTTTTAAAAAAATATGTGTGCTGTATGTGTCCAAGTAATTTCTAAGCTTATGGACAGAGTATTGTCCTATGTTCTCCTTGTGGTGCTAAGCTTATTGCAGTTACATAAAGCAATTTTTGAGACTGTATTCTTCTGAATCCTGGGGTTCCGTGTGATGTGAATAGGGATTTTGTAAGAAAGTTTCAATCTTAGTAATATTTTCCTTCTAAAAGATTATATGTGAACCTGTAATATATGAAATACTTGTTATATGTAGCATTTTTTTAAAAAAAATAGGAAATTAGACATCATTATCTCTATTTTGCTTCCAAGCTACCTCAGACTGTCATTTAACCAGATTTATTTCATATACCCAGATCACTTGGACCTTCACTTATAGATTCCCTCAACGTATTTCAAGCTTCAGAGTGCCTCATGCACAAATTAATATGGGAAGCACTGATAATCAATGGTAATTGACCTTTACTTTAAGAACGTTACATGCAGAAGTCAGACACAGGGTTACATAACACCTTCAATAAACACCATCCTTGCCCTGAAGGAACACATATATGAGCATTTACTTTTAAAATCCATATTATCGCTACAAGATTTTGTTAAAATTGTTTCTACCATTCTTCTCCCTCCTACATAGCCTAGGTTTATACTTCTTTTTTATTACTCTGTTTCCTTTTTGGAAGTGCTAAAAAGGATAAATGTTTGCTCATAATGCAAATGCAGCACAAGATGTGTTTCTAGAATTTTCATCTATGAACCCTCTGATTTTTATGCCAGGCATTAAAATTGCTTGGCAGTTTTTTCTTTTGAGTAAACATTTTTATTAATCAATAAGTCAAGAAGAATTTATTAAGTATCTCCTGAGTATCAGGCATTGGGGATGGAAAGACAAAAATGAAAGTCCCTGTCCTCAAGAAAATTGCATTCTGTCAGGGAAGACTGTACATACACATATAAGTAAATGTAAAATATGTATAATGTAAATACAAGATAATTTCAGGTGGGAGAAGGATGCTCATTAAAGCTAGAGGGACCAAGAAAGATCTCCTATAGAAGCTTGTGTCTAAGCTGAATTTAAAGGAAACTAAAGACTCTTAAGAGGTGTAGTTGAGGAAGGGCAGTGCCTTCCCTCATTGGGGAACAGCCCCTTATCTTGTATTGACAGAATGGGAATGACATAAAGACTTGCTAGTAAGAGATCTTCCCTTGGTGCCAAAATCAAGACAGACACTGGCAGCTTCTACTGTATACCTAGCTTTCTTGTATATAAAGTTTGTTTTAATTGAATTGTATAAAGACATATTGATGACCTCCTCTGACTCTCATTACCTTAAAATGTATGCTTCGATCTGCATTCAAACTCCAGAGTTCTTTCTTTGGATGTGGATAACATTTTCCATGATGAGGCCTTTGGAGATGTCTTAGATCCTTGCATTGCTGAGAAGGGCTTAGTCTATCAAAGTTAGTCATCGCACAATGTGGCTGTTACTGTGTACAACGTTCTCCTGGTTCTGCTCACTTCACTCAGCATCAGTCCATGCAAGTGTTTCCAGGTTTTTATGAAGTCCACTTGCTCATCATTTCTTATAGCACAGTAGCATTCCATCACATTCATATACCACAACTTGTTCAGTCATTCCCCAATTGATGGGCATACCCTCAATTTCCAATTCTTTGCCACCACAAAAAGAGCTGCTATAAATATTTTTGTACATGTGGTTCCTTTTCCCCTTTGTATGATCTCTTTGGGATACAGTCCTAGAAGTGCAATAGCACTTTCTAATGGTATTTTGTAGATATAATAAAATCTTTTAAATGAAAAATCCTGTAAATATATATTTTCATAGGTTCATTGCAATATGAAATATAATCATTATGTCATCTTTTAGGTAAGATGTTACTGTATATTACCTGAATTTGAATAACTGTAATTTTAGATCTTAAAATTTGACATAGGATCGTATCTCTAGAATTAGAAGGTACCTTAGAAGCCATCTAGTCTAAATCTGCTTGTTTTTTAGATACGGAAATTGAGGCCCAGTGGTTGAGTGAGTTGTCCAAGGGTTATAGAAGTAGTAGTAGGAATAAGAATTAGGATTTGAAGCCAGTTTCACTGTCTTCAGAGCCAGTGCTTTTTCTGTTACAACATGCTTGTATTTTTCAAAGGTGTCTTGGTTATGTAGTATCTATTTGCATGCAAATATTCTAAAGCTGGGGATCAGTGTTACTTATTTTGTATTTGAATAACTCATTGATTTTATTTGTCTGTTTTTGAAGTCTTATTGATGCATTTTGTTTTTATGTTTTAGCCATTTATAGATATCCTGTATCTGCCCCTCCCAGCATTTTCTTGTAACAAGTTAAAAAAAAAAAAACCTAACAAGTCAAGTGAAACCAACATACCAAGTGACAATAAATGCAACATCTCCTCCACTCTATAACAAAAGAGGGAAGTTATTTTGCCTTTTTGAAAATGTGAATCTAACTAAAATATTTTTTCTCAGTTTCTAAGATGATGATGTCCAAAAATCAGTGACTTGAACACTTAACAGTTATATTTACCCAGTCAATGTTGCTTTAGGTATGGTTTTGTTTTTTACCTATCAGTGCTTTACAAAGGTTTTCTTACCTTTGTCTCATAATAACAGTAGGCTTCATCATTATATGCTTTCATATTTTATTGAGCATAAATAGCTTTTTGCATAAGATCATAAAAGAAGTAAAATTATAGATTTGAGAGGCAGCATGGCACAGTATATACAGGGCTGGCTTCAGTCAGGAAGACCTGGATTCCAGTCCTGATTCTGATACATACTTGTTGTTTGACCCTGGGCAAGTCCCTCAAGCTCTCAGTGCCTCCAAGGCAAGCCTCTGAGGTTATAAATTGCAGAGTAGGTGCTGACCAGCTTTGATAGAGAAAGCTCTTCACCAGAAGTTCCCTATACCAATGAAATCACACCTCTAATAAAAAAAAAAAGATTATAGTAATAAGATTGTCTGTTTTTGTTTCTCTGATGAAGTCGTGGATTGCATTCAAATAATGCATTATAGATTCAGTTTGTATGACACAGGTTCATATTGGGTTTTAAGAAAAGTTGCTCTTCTATTCCATCTCTTTTCTTGGTACTGATGCTTCAAGCATTTATCAGAGAAGTAGCTGCCTTTTTACTTTTCTTCTTCTTACTTTGCTTCGTCATGTGAGAGTACCAGTCTCCCTAGGTCTTTCGCACCTGTAGAATAGAACCAGACAGGGCCAAAACCAATCAGTGTATTGAGTGACTTCATTGTACCTACATGGTCAATTTCCTCAGTAGACAATCATATATAGCTTTATTTACTGCCATTTACATTTCCAGGGTTTGGATTCATACATAACTCCTCTCCCTCTTCCCTCCATGGGCAGACCTGTGCATACAGAAACATATGCACAAGCACCATAAAAAACATGGCACCATATTTGAACACTTAAATTTTTAAATAACTCTGTTTAGAGCACTTACCTATTAAAAAAATATTCCTTCTTTGGCACCATTCTCAGCCTAGAGTGGTATTCTCTTCATCACCAGTGAAGAAACTACTTTTATATTATCCACAAAAAAAGGGAGACATTTTTGTAAAGGATATTTCTAATGTGAAATCATGAGGCTGTTTTAAAAATTTCATGTAGAAGCTTTAACTAAAATGTGGTCTTCATTTTAGGAATAGGTACATAGTGCAAATATGTATTAGCAAGTTACTTTTTCTTTTTTTTAATCTGTTTCTTTAAAATAATACATCCTATGTATTCTTACAAGTACTCCTTTTTTTTCATGGAATACCAAAATTGAATCCCATGCAATACTCTCCCCAAATTGGATCCCAAATAAGACTTGCAGAATTGAACTCTGACCTTTTGCTGCCCAACAGAGCAAGAGAGATAAATACTAGCTGCTGAGGAATATAAAAAAAAAGGGGGGGAATGTAGCAATGAATGGCTAAGTTCCAACTGCTTTTGCAAGATTTAACAAGATTTTCCTCGTAGCCAAGTCTTAATTTTCTTTATAAATAGCATAGACACAGGATAGCTAATAAAACACATTAATAATCCCCCCCAAAAAATCTTGTGAGCATCATCAGTGTCCTTTACTTAACACATGTAAGAGATGCTAAATGGAAGTACATTTATGTATAAGAATATTTGACAGTCTTTTTCTTCCTTTTGTTGTTGTTTAGTCATTTTTCAATCATGTCCAACTCTTTATGGCCCCTTTTGGTGTTTTTTGGCAAAAATGCTGGAGTGATTTGCCATTTCTTTCGCCAGCTCATTTTACAAATGAGGAAACTGAGGCAAATAAGGTTAAGTGATTTGCCCAGGGTCACATAGCTAGTCTTCCTGACTCCAGGCCTGGTACTTTATCTACAGTGTCACCTAGCTGCCCGATTTTTTTTCTTTATGCTATTACTATTTACCAGATAGCATAAAAAATTCCCCATCATCCGTCTTGTTATTCTCACAAAGATTTTGCTACTGTCTTAAACATTTTCTTATTAATTTTGACAACTTTGAACTACTTTTTGAGTGTAATAAAATACCCAGTTTTTTATTTAATTGCTTTGTGTCGAGTTGACATTTGACTTTTGAGTTGTTTCCAGGTTGGTCGAGATGTGGGTTGGCAAAATTTGTAGGTAATTCTACAATTGAAACCAGGAAACTGATTCATGGGAGTAGGAGGTTTTCTGTTGGCCATGAATGTGATAGATCCAGTAAGTTTTGGGGGGATCCCAAGTCTGAGGAAAAAGTACACTGTGGCAATCTCATTTTGTAGTATTTTGACAGTATTGTCTGTGTGAGAGATTAAAATGAGAATAGCTAGGATGTTTCTGGTTGAAGTAGATTGGTTGGCAGAGTTTTATGAGAGCTTGAGAAGCCCTGATGATTAGGATTATCATTTAATATGGTTGTTAAAAAGCCCCAGCATTGAAATTACCAAGATGTTGCAGCAGAAAATTGATAGCCAATTAATAAACCATGCAGGGAATGTGCCTACTGTATTTTTGGTAGCTTACTTAAATCATAATTCTACTATACTATAATTCTGTGTGGATTGTTTATATTCATACAGTATCTTAAAGCAATTTTTAAGTACAAAGGTATTCTTCACAACAACCTCATTAAGTTGGTGGCAGGTCCTAAAGTGAGAATTATCTTTCCTCATTTTCTTATCCTCTAAATTAAAAAACTTTTAAGTTATGATAATAAAGATCTGAAGTTTATTGCTAGAAAGTATGCTTGAGAATTATTGAATTATGATGTTGTTAAATGGTAATTCCCAAAGATTACTACCTAAATGTTAGAGTGTTAGGATTCTGTGGAGCAACATTAATTCCATGAGCTTTGGTATATTAACAGTATATTTGTGATCAAATTAGGTGATCAACAGTGAATTATATCATAGGCAAATAAATGATATTAGAACTACTGTGTTGTTTTCATTTTATTTTCAAGTGTAGTGTATTTTAGAGCTGTAGCTGCTATTGTAACTCCATTTTTAGTTTGCTGTTCAGATAGTCTTTTAACCTGTACCTGTTTCAAAGAGAACTAATTTCTACATGTGTTGTAATTCTGTGCAGTTATCGTTATTTTTGTTGTTCATCCTTCATTCTCAAAGAGGACCAATGACATCAGGAGGGTGGTGTCTTGACTTGCAAGTGAGTTGGATTTAAGTGAGGCAGATATGTACAAAGTCATCAGCCCCACTCTCTCCTCAATTCATCAGAGTCCAGTGGCAAGACAGAGGTCAGGACAACTGGCAATGGCCCAGGATTTAGTGGAATACCTTGTTCTTTTTAGGCTAAGGTCTTTCCCAGGTCTAGTTTGTCTGAGGTAACACCCATTCAGTAGTTAAAGGCTAGGTAAGAATTAAGGTAAAAGATGGCTTACTTTGCTTGCACAAAAGAATCAGGCAGGGAGGGGAAGACCTTCAGAGTTTCTCCAGTTATCATATTATAGTATTGAAACTCTCATGTATGTGTGTTATCATATCATGAACATCAGACTTTAGTACATATTTTAAAATTGTTATTTTCTCTTGATTAGGAAGAAAAAGGGCAGATAATAAAGTGTTGATTCAATGTAGCCATATGAACAATCTGCTAAGCAGATTCATTGGTTTTATATAGACTCAGGGCTACATTTAATGTCATCCAGAAAAACAATAGAAAAGCAAATCTTGAAAGAGAGAAGGGGAATAAAAAATGGCCAGGTAGTTTCTATTGTTTGTCAGAGGAACTGTTTTCTTCTCAGCTAACTCACTTTGTTCCACCAGAAAGAATGGATGTTTATTATATTTGGTAGGTTATTGAGATTTATTTAATGTGCCAGAGTGGGTAAGGTTTTGTTTCTAGCCTGCAATTTAGAAACACTTTAAAGTGAATCATTTGTGTAGTTAGATATTCAAATGCCCCACTGGTATAATCACCTTAGGACATGGAAATTGCTCTATACAGAAGGTTTGTGAAATTTTGCATGCTGTCAGTTCTAGTTATTCCATATCATTTTGTGAAAATTTAAAATTCTGTTTAAGGATAAAATCCAATTAAAAAGTCAATAGAACATACATTGCTTACCAGGCACCCAGAAGACTGATATGTCACCTTACTAGGGGATTAATCAGTTGGTCTCTTTGGGGGGAAAAAAACTTAAAATTATAAGTGATTTTCTATGCAACACACCCCAAGATAACATGTAATGTTATGTTCTTTGTGGTACAGTGGAAAAACCCCTAGATTTGTATTCAGAGTTACTGAGTTTGAATCCCAGCTCTGCCCCTGACTCTTTCAAGACCTTGGACAAATGACTTAAGCTTTCTGGGCATTGGTACCCTTCCAAATCTAGGACTATGGTTCTTTAATCTTAAGGTAACTTTGTGGACTGGAAAATTGATAATACGATAAATAGATGAGATTCTGATTTTGAAAACATAATTTTAAAAGTTCCTTAATATGTTAAAGATAAAATTTGTGCCATTTATTGTCATGATTATGAAAAATTGCTACTAATTTATCATGAACATAAACAATTTTTTAAAAATGTCAACAGTTGAACTGTCTTTTCTTGAGTGTATTGGGAGTGAGAGGCTTGAATATCTGTATCTTATAATGTTAATATATTTTTAATTCCTTTCAGAGTAAGTGCTTAATGTTTATCAAATTATAGATAATTGAAGGAAACTTAGAGATAATTTAGTCCATTCTGATGTCCTTCCCTGCCCTGTAAACTTTTACAGATGGGAGAATTGAGGACCAGGAAGATGCCATGACAAGCCCAAATTCACTATGCTGCCAGTTAGTTGCAGGACTGGGTCTAGAACCTACACCTCCTCAGTACCAATTCATTGTTGCCTAAAACTCTGGTATTAACTCTGTTCTGGTATTAACTGTATCCTGTGGAATATAAGGGAGTCAATATCATCAGCATGGTAAATAGAGACAAGCATCTCTTTTGGGACAATGACAAGGAAACCTTTTTTTAATTATGCCACATCCAGGAGTGGGGAACTTGTGGCCTTGAGACCACATGCAGCCCTCTAGGTCCTCAAGTACTGCCCTTTGACTGAGTCTAAACAAATTGTTCTGAGAAGTTTGGATTCAGTCAAAGGGTTGCCCTTGAGGGCTGCATGTGGCCTCTAGGCAGCAGGTTCCCCACCCCTGCCCCATACCAATTCATTTTACATAAACAAACTTTGTTCAGTATAGTTGAGATGATGGTTAGTACTGTAGGCTGGAATGATCTGAAGTTTCCTGCAAAATGTGGAATTTGAGCTAGAGCTTAAAAGATGATTAAGATTTGTATAGATAGAGAGGAACAGGTTGAAAATGCAGCATATCTCTCCCTCTCCTCTACCTTGTATATCACACTCAGGTTCCCAGCAATACCAAACAAAAGAAGTTCGAATTAATTGCACAATATTTCTGGGCATAATATGTGACCTGTATTGCTCTCCCGTGCTTTTATTGACCTGCCTGACCAAGCCAGAAGAAAGTCGTGTTGTCTATTTTTACTTTAGTCTTTGTATCATAGCCTAGAGCAGTCCTCTATGGCCCCTAGGGGCTTTGGTCCATAAGTTGGAAACTGATGTTCTAGAGAAAATCCTAAGCCACTATATTGCTATTTCCTTATATAAAGTGCTTTCTAAATTGTAAAGAGCTATGTAAATGCTAGCAATAATAACAATAACAATAATTATGATGCTAATTTTTTTGGAACCCACCTCTTACCTCTAGCACTCATTCACTGGCTCAGTCAACAATGATTTATTAATCCCCTCTAGAATCAAAGATACCCCCTCAAGGAAAATGCATATCCCTTTGAGAAGTTCACAAGAGCACAAAAGCTAAAACAACCAAAATGTTTGGTAATTTTATCAGACTTGTTAACTCTTATACAGAGTTTAAACTATGTTGCTGCTATCTCAAGAGAAGTTTTTCAAATGTGATTTTAAAAGTATGTTAGATATTGATTTTGAGGTATTTGGACTAGTATGTATTGACATAGAAAAATAAGATGGCGAAACTAATGAAAACAGTAAACTTGGTTTTTCCTAATTCTTAATTTCTAGTTATTATTCTTGATACTGTTGGTTCAGTCTTTAAATGGGAAAGGGAATTGAATGAATTCCTAAAATCTGATACATGACAAATAAAACTTTATATTCTTGGGGCAGCTCGGTGGCACAGTAGATACAGCTCCAACCTTGGAGTCAGGAGGACCTGAGTTCAAAGGTGGCCTCAGACACTTAACACTTACTAACTGTGTGACCCTGGGCAAGTCACTTAACCCTGATTGCCTCACCAAAAAAAAGTGTTTAAAAAAAAAACTTTTATATTCTTTGAATAATAGTGGATTTTCTAGTCATATTTTAAAAGTTGGCTAAAAATTTTGAGCAACTTAAGACCTATCTTGCTCCTATAGGCACAAAAGCATTAGTTACTCTACTGAACGTAATTCTATGAACACTTATACAATATGTGTGGGGAATACTGTATTGGTAAAATTATCGTAGGGTAAAATAAAAGCCAGCATTTGTATTTCCCTTCTGTTTCTAAACCAGATTAGAATTTTAAAAATCCTTAAAATTCTACAACCTGAAATTTAGGAGTCAAATTTCTTTCTGGTATCTTAGAAGCTGGGTACTATATGTGTTCATGTCTCTTATAAGTATATTGGTCCTCATTCAGTCTATCAGTGCTCTTTAAACTACTTAATAAGATTAAGTAAAACAACAAAACATGTAAAATATGTTTTCCTTTTATTAAAATTTTTTTAAGTTTCATGTTTTGAATCTTGGGCATTGAATTGATACTATAATCTAAATACAAGTGTATTTTTAAAATAATCCTGTTTTCTATTAAATATTTTCCTAGGTATCTTGGTTTGTTTAAGAAAACAAAAAGCTACCATGTCTAAAAATCAGGACCGTTGCACTTGAAGTAGAAAAATCAGTTTGACAAGATCTTCTAAGTCTAATTTTATGAGCAATAGCTTAGCAGAGAGGAAAAAGTATGTCATTAAAAAACAACAACAATCTAGTCTTAGATAATTCAGAAATCTTATTTCAGGACATTGGTTTGAGAATAGCTGCTGGATAAATATTAAATTAGAATGCCCATTACCTAGTGTTTAATGCCACAACCCGTTTTATTGTGTGACGAAAACAAGAATCCAATTCATCAATAAGATGCTTTTATGGTATAGCTTAAGAAAAGTCATTGCAAAGCATGATACCTCTGTAGAAATCAACATAATTAGTAAAGGCCTTTATAGTTTTACTTCAGGAAACTTTTAGCTTAGTAAAATTCAGCTGCCATCATTCATGAAATTGATCCATGACACTTAATTATATGACCTAAATTCAAAGACCCTACTTTTATGGAAGAGGGGGATGGAGTGGAGTTAAGGCTTAGAAGTATACAAAAGGCCAAACTCAACCAATTTGTCATTATAATGCTAATGATCATCGTAATAACTAATTTATGGGCTGCTTTATAGTAAAAAAAAAAAAAAGGTTTTCTCATACCTTTGTTACTCTCACTAGTCCCCTAAATTAAGTAGTTGGAGGACACAGTACCTAAAGTCAGGAAGACCTGAGTTCAAATTTGGTCTTAGTTACTAGGTGTGTGATCCTCAGGAAAGTTATTTAACCTCTGTCTGCTTCAGTTTCCTCATCTATAAAATGAGGCTAATAATAACACCTCCCTCCCAGGGTTGTTGTGGGGATAAAATGAAATGAAGAACAATTCATAAAGTGTTATGTAAATGTTAGTTATTAGTGATAGTTATCTGTGATAGCTAACATTTATGTTGTGCTTCCTGTGTGCCAGGCCCTATGCTAAGTGCTTTACAATTATTATCTCATTTAATCCTCACAGCACCCTAGGAGAGAGGTACTTACTATTAGTTCCAATTTAGATGAGGAAATGGAGGCAGACAGAGGCTAAGTGACTTATTATTATCCCTATTTTACAGATGAGGTAACTGAGTCAAACAGTGGTTAAGTGTCTGAGACAGGATTTGAACTCAAGTCTTCCAACTTCATGCTTGGCACTTTAACTCTAGTCATCATGATCATCATCATTATCATCACTATTTTTTGTTGTTGTTGTTGTTATCATCATCACCATTACTATTAATTCCATTATAGAGATGAGGAAATGGAGTCTTAGAGAGTTTAAGTGATAAAGAACTTAACAGTTTAATGAATGATGAAGTATACTTTGGATCTGAAATTAAATGTTACCACAAAGGGCTCCAATAACAACTTTATTGAATAGATACAGAGCATATCGGCAAGGCCTACATTTCCTTTAGTCTAGTCTTGATATCATAGTTTGCACTTAGGTTCTCCTCTATTGTAAATGTATTTTGTGTTTTGAAAACTGCTGACTAGATTGGTTAAATTCAACCAATATTTATTGCAAAATAGTGTTCATTGCTGAAAGGATATAAACACAGTACTTTACCTCAGGGGATTGATTATCTAATTGGGGAGTTTAAGAATAGAATAAAAAATTGAGTCCAGTAAATTTAGGAAAGTGATACAAGTTTTAAAAGAGGAGAGAGAGGAAAAGACTGAGAAAGATTTAGGTGAAGAGAATGAGAAGCAGAGACAGAGATGGAGAGAGAGGGAGAGACATTCCACTTTGTAGGCATTAAAATATCCTCTTGCTATCAGCCTATTGTGAACCCTTTAAATGTGGTTTAATCCATAACCTGAATTAATTTACCTATAGGATCTGTTTAACTAGATTTGTTTCCTTTGGGGATGTATGAGATTATGATTCTGTTTAACTAAGTTTGTTCAATGTTTATGACTCTGAAGAAAGTGTGGGATTATGAATCTGGTAAAAAAAAATTTATACCCTAAAAGAATGTATGAGATTGCAATATATAAAAGAATTTATTTCTATGTCACTCTGACATAATGTTGTCTCTAAAAAGCCTCTTTAGAATCCTAATCTTTGTTCTGGATTCTTTTTTTCTACTTTCTGAACCTGTACTTAAGCATAATAAAACCTAGGTTTTTGCCGCTATAATATCTGAGTTGTGGTATATTATTATTTTTTTTTTTGGCATCAGTAATTTGCCACCTGCAAAGAGGAGATATTTCTCCCATAACAGAGCACTGGGTTTGGAGTCAGGAAGACTGACCTCAAACACTTACCAGCTATATGACCTTGGGCAAATATCTTAACCTGTTTGCCTCAGTATCTTCATCTGAAAATGGGGATAATAATAGCATCTACCTCCCAGTGTGGTTGTGAGGAGCAAATGAGATAATAATTGTTAAATGCCTAGCATAGTGCCTGGCACATAGTAGGTGCTGTGTACATTTTAGTCCTTATTATTATTGCTTCATTCAGATGTCTCCACCAGAGTCATAACTCTTCTCTATTATCTTCCCTCCTTTGTCTCAAACATTAGCCAAACTGTCCCAGACCAATTCCTGAGGATGGGCATCATGGGTAACCATTTGATTCAATATCTCTTCACCTTTAGTGAGTCACAGAGGTGTCTTTTTCCCATTTTTCTGACTTTCACAGCTTAGAAAACTTTTCCTTTGGCAGTTTTTTCCCTGTGTGTATAAATACACAGCAAGTCACTTCACCTTGTTTGCCCCAGTTTCCTCATCTACAAAAATGAGCTGGAGAAGGAAAAGGCAAACTACCCCAGTAACCGGAAGATTTGGACAATTTTGAAAGGACTGATCAACAACAAAAAAATACAGTCTGCCCTCAAAGAACTTAAATTCTATTTGTAAGGTATAAGATAAGGAAAACTATTACTCATCTCTCTATTTCCCCTAATTAAATCTACTTTCCCTTTTTACCTTTGAATCTCCCACACTTTTCATAATATCTTTGACCAGATTATCATATATCTCCTAATCACGTAAGTATGGCTGCCTTCATAAGCTCTTTTTGGGTCCTCTCCTTTCTCTACATTCTCTTGGTAATTTGATGAATTCTCCTAAGTTTAATTATCTTTACACTGATAATTTTAAAAATCTGTGTATCCAGCCTAATTTATCTAACATCAGTCCTGATCACCAACTGCCTGTTAGATTTTTCCACTATCAGTACTTTTAACTCAACATTTCTAAAACAGAACTCATTGTATCCATTTCCCTTGCACCTCTTATACGTACAGAACAAATCTTTCTCTCTTCCAAACATTCTTATTTATTTTGGGATACCATCATTTTCCCAGTCACCTAGATTTTGTTAAATATCAGTGTCATATTTGATCATTCTGCTCCCTTGTCCTTCACATCTAATCAGTTGTAAAGTCCTGCCTTTTTTACCTTCACAGAAACTCTCACATGCATTCCCTTTTTTCTACTTATTGTCCTACTTCTGGTATAGGGTCACAAATTTGGAGCACCTCAAAGGTCATATGTTTCACTCACTCCTTTTATAGATTAAGAAATTGAGGCCCACGGAGCTTAAATGATTTCTCCAAGGTCACATCTCATCATCTTTTGACTAGACTTTAAATACTGTTAGTCTACTAACTTGTCTCTATGTGTCCTCTCAAATTTATCTTCCACATAGCTCCAGTCATGTTTCTTCTTGTTATTGTTCATTCATTTAATTTGTATCTGAATCTCTATGATCCCATTTGAAGTTTTCTTGGCAAAGATTACTGGAATGGTTGGCTATTTCCTTCTCTAGCTCATTTTACAGATGAGGAAATTGAGGCAAACAGGGTTAAGTGACTTGCCCAGGATCATATAGCTAAGTAAGTGTGTAAGGTGAGTTTTGAACTCAAGTCTTCCTCAAGGAATGTTCTATCCACTGTCCCACGTAACCTGCCCCTTCAATCATGTTAGACCTGTTAGTCTCTTACTAAAAATATCTGTACTTCTACCTTGTTGCCAGTGAGGTAAAATAGACTCACCTACCTGGCATTTAAGGACATCCATAATCTGGTTCCAATTTATCTTTCCTCATTTATTTCACATTAGAGCCTACAACCATAGGTCTAGAGCTGAAGGGACCTAAGAGACCATTTAGGCCAGTCTCTTTCTTTTATAAATGAGGAAACTGGGGCCCAGTGAGGTTGTGACTTGCTCGAGGTCTTACAGTAAGTGGTAGAATATTCTATATGGATCCTTCATTCTAGTAAACCTAAACTGCTAGTTCTTCCCCAAAGTTGCTGTTACATTTTTCCACATCTCAATTGACACTATTTTTCCTTAAAATGAAAAAAAAATCAATTTCTCCTCTCCAATTTAATGCCTCCATTTGAGTGATTTTTTTTTTTTTTTTAGTAAATCAGTGGGAAGCTCAGAGAGTCTATATGCAAAACTTACACAACCAAATGAGATTTGCTAAATGATATTCTAAACAGCCAACCATGACCATAAGGAGGATTGGAGACAGTGGTGCTGTGAATTTTTTTTAAGACTGTATACAGTTTGGGACGGGGAGGGGGGTGACTAAAAAGCTTTCCAGCTTTTTACTATTGTACAGGAATAGCTCTTTTATCACATGTACTGATGAGTTTTTTTTTTCTTTACTTCTTGGATCCTCTATGGCAGGGGTTACCACAGTTTTACCTTTTCAGAATCTCTCACATACATTTTTTTTCTACTCACATGGACATTATACTAGTTCAGGCATAAGATCATAAACCTAGAGCTAAAAGGCACCTCAGACCATCTATTCCCTTTCCTCCTTTTACTGATAGGAAATTGAGGGCTAGGAACTTTAAGGGACTTCCTCAAGGACACATCTCATCACCTTTTAGCCAAGATACATTAATACCATTAGCCCTAACAGGTCTGTGTGTGTCTTCTCTGATTCATCCTCCCTATAGGGAGTCAAAGTGTAAAGTTATCTCCACTTCTATATCTATGCTTTGAGAATTTTCAAAGTGTTATAATTATTTGACAGGGTGAGGAAAGGAGAAGTAGAAAAGAAAGGAGAGTCTCACTCATCATTTCTGACTTTGAGTCTGTTTTCATAGAGAGAGACCCTTGACTCCAGTGGCCTGGATTGGACTCCGAGAAATTTTTCCCTAAGAAATATGGTCATGAGCTTATATAAAAGACAACTATGCCAAAGTTTGTTCATGACCTGATTTTCTATTTTAACTCAACTCTCCTAAACCAGTCTCTAGACTCTAAAGCATGCTATGTGCATAGTAGACATGTTAACCATCACTGAAGTCTTTTATTTACTGTTTCATATATGTGTCTTGCACCTCTGAGATAGGTCAGCAGTCATATATTAGTAAGGCTAGAACAAATCCTAATATAACAATCTCTGTGCTTTTGCATAAGCCATTGCATGCCTAGAATACATTCCTTTGTTATTTTTGCCTTTCACAGTTCTGCTCTTTCATCAAGGTTTCATCAGCTCAGGTTTAAGTTAATTCATAAACCTTTCTTGATCCCCCCACTGCTTCCCCAAATTACCTTGCTTTTACTTGCCTGTATATGTACAGTATCTTTACACCTTGTGCTTCTCCCCCAGTTCTATCAGTACTCCAGTAGACTGTAATCACCTAGTGGACAGGAACTGTTTCATTATGTCTTATCAGAGCCTCACACAGTACTTTACATTTGGCAGGTGCTTGATTTTATGGATTAAATTAGCTTTTATTGGCTAACTTGAGAACCTTCTTCCATATATTTTTCTGGGGGAAAATATGTTCCAGATTTTAAAGAGCTGACTGAGAAATCAGTGTTTATAATAAAACCTACTTGTAAGTTAGGGATTGTCTGTATACTATTATTAATCTTTTTCTTCTGAATATGTTTGTATATGTGTGTATGTAAAGGATGAGAGATCTCTAATTCTTGCTTTGTAAACACATTAAAACATTTGGTGAATTTGTTAAATTTCTTCCAAAGTTTAAAAATTATGAAAATTGTTTTTTGTTTAATGATCAAAAAGGAATTCCATACAGCAAAATTGGATTTCAATTCGGCTTTCTAAGACTACCTTAGGTATCATTAAGTGATAAAATCATTTAAAAATGTATGAAGTTCTAATGTCAATAATGGTTCCTTTGGAACAGAACATGACCATTTGCTATTCATTTTATGATATTTTCAGGAAAATATTGCCACACTGATATAATATAGAGCTGTGGTTTGTTCCCTCTGATGCCACTAAATGATAACTGTAAATGCTTTTTATGATATGACAAGAAGAATAGTAGTGGCATAAAGGCAAATTGATCATTTTGGATAGTTATAGAGATTTGAAAATGAGATTGAGGAAATTATTAAGCAGGTTCTTTTGAGAAAAGAAAGGACAACCTATATGACAAAGGGCCAAATGTGTATTCTAACAATTTTACGGCATTTGGAAAATCTTTGAAAAATTTATGCTTTTACAGTGGTTGCTGTTGGTAAGAGTTTTGCAAAAGGTAAGTTGCTGTTGGGAAGAGTTTTGCAAAGTAACATAGTTGATAACATAGAGAAATTATTTTGTTCAAAGTCAAAGCTACTTTGAGACCTGGGGACTTGTCAGATTTCTACCCTATTGCTTAGATTCTTACTTCTCTGCTAAAATTTGTTCTTGTGTTTGAGGTGATTTCAGATATTCACTTCCAACTCTCTGCTTCAGAAAATCCCATAGGAATTTTGGGGAATTTCACTACAAGAGGGTGGTACAGAAACTGCAGGAGCTTACTGAAACAGTGTCATTAGTGTGGCAACATTGTTATTCTTAAAATCACAGATCCTTAGTGCTGAAGCACTAAAAATCTAAATCTAGCAAGTAGCTAGTTTTTTGTGCAGCCATGAACTAAGAATGGTTTTTGTATTTTAAAATACAATAAAAATTTATCTTAAAATATAAAAGTCATGTTTAGCTTGTAGGCTGTACAAAAATAGGGAGCTAGCTGGATCTGTCCTGTGAAGTTTTCTAACTCTTATCAGACTAAAACCCAAATTTCCTGATTTTCTAGGTCTTTCCTTACTATACTTGCCTTACTTTATATTTCTCTCTACTTTTTCCATTGATAACAACATATTGTGAAATGGGACAGAGGTATGGAATCTACCACCTATATTTTACCTAAAGAATGTACCACCAAAGGTTTTTCTTCCAAACCACATTAGAAACCAAAGTTTATCATTTGCAGAATTTTGCAGTCACCAAGTGGGATGTTTTTTAGGAAGGAGAACCAAACTAAAAACTAAAAATAAACATTAAAATAGTGCTTAATATAATTTTTCCAGACTATAAGCTTCATGACAGCAAGGAATATAGTTTATTCAACTTTGCATCTTCCCTAGCATAATACTCTTTATGTAGTATGAGCTTTAAGAAGTCTTTTGCATTGTATAACTCCCCTTTGGATCCTTGAAAACATTAGTATTCTGAAAAGATACTGATCTTTTCTACCTCTATTAGAATGTAACACATTGTCATTTTGTACTTTTCAGTTACTTAAATGTATGTACATTTCTAGGTTTTTATTGACTCCAGTGTTTTATAACAATATTTGTGCTCAATTTTGATCTTTTAATCAGGAATTCTTGAATTTCTTCTAATCAGAAATTCTCTGTTAGATTAAAGGTCCATTCCTCCCCACCTCCTTCCCCACAGTGTGACACTCAGTTTTACACATTAAATTGTCATTTTAAGTCATCATTTTCTCCCTTGTAGAATATTGCATTCCAATATTTTCTTTTGATTACTTTAGTTGTTGCTAAATCATTTGTGATATTGACCAGTTCTGAATTTTAACTGTTGCATTCCTGAATATTTTCTGTTTGAGGTTTCTTTTGGAAGGTGGTCAGTCAATTGTTTTTTTTCACCTTGCCCTCTAGTTCTAACCCAGAATCTTTGCTTTTATGATTTCTTGAAAAGTGATATCCAAGTGTCTTGTTTGGTTATGATTTTTAGGTTATGGTTTGGTTTATTTCTCATCAATGTGTTTTCCAGGTTATTTGTTTTTCTTTTTTTTTCAATCTTGCAATTCTCTTTTAATATTTCCTGTTATTTTATGGAGTCATTGAGTGTAGAAGTTTGCTTCATTCTGTTTTTCAAGGAGTCCATTGTGGCTATGTTTTCCAACATCTTTACTAAACTATTGATTTTCCTTTAAGTTTTTTTTTTCCTCTTGAACTCTCATTTCATTAATATTTTCATTTTTTTAATTAATTGCTTTGTTTCTTTTACCTGCTCTGGTTAGTCTTGTGACCAAATCTTTTTTTTTCCCTCTGAGGCTTTGCTTGTTGTTTTGGGGTTGCTCTCATCTTCTTAGATTACCTCTTGGGCTCCTTTTAACCCACAGTATGTCTTCATTGTGCTTGATATTTGTTTTCAGCATTAGTTGTTGAATTGAGATTTTGTTCTGAGACTATTCCCCTCTAACACTCTTGAAAAAATGGATAGACCTTGTTTTGTCCTGCCCCCTCTGTAGTCTGGATGTTATTACTGTTGCTGATTTGGGTGAGGTGGCTAGTGTTAGGTCCAATATCCTGTCTTACTTCCAAGTTTATATCTTAGTTTCCTGGTAGTCCACTGTGGGTTCTAACCTTAAATGGTCTCTGTCATTTTCTTCTTTTATGATTCCCAATTTGGAAGTGGTTCAGTCCCTCTTTATGGTACTGACATGCCCCTTTGGGGTGTTGAAAATCATTCTTGAATCAGGCCTGTTCCTGAGCACCCTGGCACTGGGGCCCAGGCGCTGAATTGATTGTTTCCTTCTTCGACTCTTGATACACCAAGGAGAGCACACGTAGACCTTTGTTACCCTTGCTATTACATATACGGGTTGATTCTGTCCCCAGTTTCTGTTCTGACATGTTAGATCTTTCATCTGGCTTCAAGTCCCTAGTTGCTAGAGTTCACACTGGCTTGTGATTATCTTGGTTTAGAATGTTGGGTGGTTTTAAGTCTATTTGTAGGAGCTCATGTTGGCTCTACTGTTAAATTGTCCTCATCTTGGCTAGATTACATGTTTACATGAATGCTTGCTCGTTTCTATGGCAGGGCTCTTTTCTTTATCGTATTCTGTCTTATTGTACATCTCTCGGCAGGATTGAGAAAATAAATTTTATGTCTGTTCAGTTTTCTTTATCAAAGGATAAAGATCATTTTGTATTAATTTTCCTGGGATTCGTGTGGAGATTCATCATTCTTAAAATCTTTCATTTTGCTGTCTTAAACTGAAGTCTCATGAAGTCTATCTCTTTGGTATGGTTTTGTTCTCTCGTTTTTTAAGAGAAGAAAGAAAAAGGGAAAGGAAAAGGAATAATACATTAGATATTATATAAGAAATAATTAGGATGAACTTACTATTTCACTTAAATGGGATTTATCCACTGAAGAGTAAACAAAAATGAAGGGATAGATATCTACTGGTCTCATTTTTATCTGAACTGAAAGGAAGGTTGAACTTATATACATATGCATGCACATACATATGTAGAAATAATCTCAAAAGGAAAACAGAAAGGGACAGGGAAAGGGTAAAAAGGAAGTATTAGAATGAAAAAAATGGAGTAGTCCTCATAGTCAATAAAAGGATGAGAAAAGCAGTACTAGGGTATAATCTCAAAAATGATGGAATGATAACTGTTTGAATCCAAGGCAAACCATTTAGCATCATAGTAATACAAGTCTATGTTCAACCACTATTGTCAAAGAGGTCAAAGTTGAACAGTCCCATGAAGACCTACAACATCTTATAGAAATAACACCAAAAATGATGTCACATTCATCATAGGAGATTAGAATGCTAAAGAAGGGAATTAAGACAATTGGAATAATAGAGAAATTTGGCCTTGGAGTACAAAATGAAGCAGGGTAGAAACTAATAGTGTTTTGTTAAGATAACTTGCTGGTCATAGCAAATACTCTTTTTCACCAATCCAAAAAGCAACTCTATGCGTGGACATCACCAGGTGATCAATGTTGAAACCAGACTGATTACATACTTTGCGGCCAAATGTTGAGAAGTTCTATATAGTCCCATTAAAACCATATCTGGAGCTGACTGTGGTTCAGCTCATGAGCTTCTTATTGCAAAATTCAGACTTAAATTGAAGAAAGTAGGGAAAATCAGACCATATAGGTCTGACCTAAATAACCTCCCTTATGAAGATGAAGTGGAAGTGATGAATAGATTTAAGGAATTTGATCTGATAGATAGAGGGACTAGATAGATAGAGGGATAGAAGAACTGTGGATAGAGGTTCACAATACTGTAAGGAGGCAACAAAAAAAAAATTCCAAAGAAAAAGAAGTGCAAGAGAGCAAAATGGCTGTTTGATGAGGCTTTACAAATAGCTGAGGAAAGAAAAAAAGGAGAAAGGGGGAAAATATACCCAAAATCTTGGCAACTGGTCCCATCATTTCCTGGCAAATAGAGGGAAAAGAAATAGAAGCAGTGTCAGATTTTACATTCTTGGGCTCAAAGATCACTGCAGATGGCGACTGTAGTCATAAAATTAAAAGACGCTTCCTCCTTGGAAGGAAAGCTATGACAAATCTGGACAGCATACTGAAAAGCAGAGACGTTGCCTTGCCAACAAAAGTCAGTTATAGTCAAAGCTATGTTTTTTTCAGTAGGAATGTATGGTTATGAGAAGTGGAGTATAAGGAAAACTGAGTGACAGAGAATTAACACTTTCAAACTGTGGTGCTGAAGAAGACTTGAGAATCCCTTGGATAGCAAGGAGATCAAATCAGTCAATACTAAAATCAATTAATTCACACTATTTACTGAAAGGTCAGATATGAAGTTGAAGCCTAAATACTTTGGCCACATAATGAGAAGACAGGGCTTATTATTAGAGAAGACCTTGATGTTGGGAAAGATTGAAGCAAAAGGAAAAGGGAATGCAGAAGATGAGATGATTGATAGTGTCATGGCAGCAGTGAACATAAGCTTGGGTATATTTTGAGAGATAGTGGCAGATAGAAGAACCTGGTGTATTAGAGATAGTGGCAGATAGAAGAACCTGATGTATTATAGTCTATGGAGTCACAAAGATTTGGACACAAGTGAACGATTGAACAACAACAGAGTTGGGGAGGTAATAGCCATAAACAAAACAACTATTGGAGACTTGATCATAATGGGTAGAGTGGAATTTAAATGAAAGAAAGAAATTATAAGAACCAGAGTTCAGGTTCTGGGATTGATGAAGAGGGGCAAGTGAGTAAGAACAGATCTCCTGTGATAATAATTTTGATACCTCTACTTAATTTAATCAACATTTATTTAGTTCATTGTGATTTAATGGGTATCAGTGATTATATTAGTGAATTAAGCAGAATAGAATTAAGAGTAAGATAATTATGTTAGTGCTGTTAGGATAAGAGTTATGAATGATTAATCTACCATGTATTGATGATTATATTAATTGTGTTTGATTTGTCAGATTCATACTATTAGCTAGGTCTGTCATGAAAAGGTAGTAAGAGTGCAATTGCTACACTATTAACACTCCCACTCTTTCCCCTGCAGCCCAAGCACAGTGCTTGTAGTTGAGGATCATTTGCCTCTCCACCCTTATGGATCATTACTCCTTACTCCTTAGGAAACTTTGCTTCAGAACCACAACTTCCTTGGACCCTAGCATATTGGTCAAACATTGTGGTCTTATGACCTGTGGAAGACCTTGAGATGTTGTTGGCAGGGTCTTATGACCTTTGGAAAGCCTCTTCTTAGATGCCCTGCAGTTGATGGCCTTTAGTTGGTGACTTGTAGCTAATAACCTGTGAAGGCTTGCTGACAAAGTGGTATTGATTGATGGACATTTTCCTTAGCTAACCATAAGATTTCCCTGCTTCTGGAATTGACCAATCATGGAATTATACTGCTTATTCTATTTTTGGTACTCCTTCAATGGTTATAAAAGCAGTTTTTTTCAAGTAGAGTGGTCCCTAAGCATGAGAAAGGTCTTGTACCCAATTGGTTAAGAGGCCACCAGTGTCGCTAATAAATTGATCATGCTTGGATCTCTGCTTAAATGACTTTAATTACAGATAGCAGTTTTGTGGCCCACACTCTTTAGTTATTGATTTCAAATGTTGATTTGCATTCCTTTTGTATCTCAGCCCCCTTGTTTGAAAAGAGTGAGTAAGAAGAAAAGAACGAAAATGTATATGAGGTTTTGATGAAGGGAAATATGATATCAGCAGTCATTAAAGTTAGTGTAAATGGTATTAATGCAACCATATAAGAGAGGAAAATAGCAGAATATATTAGAAAGCAGAATTTAACAGCAAGTTATATAAAAGAAACACACTTAAAAGAAAGGTTCACACAGAGTTTAATTGAGGAGCTAGAGCACAACTTATGCTTCAGTTGAATTTTTTTTAAAAGCAGCAGTAGCAATTAATCTCTGAAAAGACAATAAAAACAGGCATGCTAAAAATCAGGGAAACAGTAAAAGTATCATAGATAATGAAATAATATCTATACATAATACTTGTAGTGGTGGTACATCTAAGTACTTGAAAGAACATGAGACACAGAAAGCTTAAATAACTTGTTCGGGGCCACCCCGCTAACTAAATTCTGAGGTGGTATTTGAACTTAGGTCTTCCTAATGCCAAGTTTGATTTCCTTTTGACCACACCTGTGCCTGTCACCTTGTAACATATATATACTTATTCAACATTTTATGAAGGGTTGAAGGTAGACAAAGATAAGAAAAATGTTTTGTTTTTCTATTCCTGTTAACTTTCTTCACTTGTTTTGACTTTAGCATTTTCTCTGTCCGGTCTTAAACTCCAAGCAGGTTCCTGTGATTCAAAAATAAATATGCTCACCCTCTGTTTCAGGAACCTAGATCTTTTATCAGGGTACTTTGCTTTTCCTATATCTCTTCCCTTACCTTCATCTTTTCCCTTTGTCTTTTGAGCCTACTTCTATCTCTGATATCTTCTGTAGGTTGTCACCTATGACTAAAAACCTCTAACCTTGTCATCTTGGCACAATTTCTCCCTTATCTTACCATCCCACCAACTCTGTTGTCCCCACTCACTACTTTGCCTGAGCTTACAATATTACACCTTTTATCTTTTTAACTGGGCCTCAGATTTTATCAGCATAGGAAACTTCCTGTGAGGAATAGCAGTACAGACTTGGCAACTTCTCAATGCTAAGGCTCTCTCATTATCTGTTAGACTATACTATGCTATTATCCCTATATTAGTTCTGTATCTTTAAATTTTCTAGTCTGGCCCGTTATTTTAATTTAATATAAGGATTTTATTTGTATAGTTGTCTTTGTAATTATTTTTCTTTTCTCTGTTGTCAGTATTAGCTTTCTCAGATAATAACATGCTAGTTGGGCCACTATACTTGTTTATTTTTCTTTATTTTAAATTATTTTTTATTCAAATCACAATAACTAAACAGCTTTGGATTACTACTTCCTTTGTAACTCCCTTGAAGTTATTAAATATTTCAATTTTAATAACATGCTTACTATCAATACCTCAGAGCTCTAAATTCAAGCACAATAAAAACTCTTTAACTGCAGTTCCAATTTTTAAGTTTCCAAAATTGTATTATGTTTAGAGATATGGCTCTAGATCTGTGATTCTATGAAAAAGAACGTTGCAGTGATGAATGGATTTTTTCCACCCTTTGATGAAATTCCCTAAAAAGCCAGAATTTTTTCCAAAGGTTTAGTTTAAAAAATTGTGTTCTTATCCTTTAAAATGATTTAAATTCTTCCATAAGCAGCTTTATCTTAGTTTCATTTTTTCATCTTTTTTTCTTGACAAAATATTTTTCTAGAAAATTTTTAAAAGATACCTTATATACATAAGGATGATTTGTACTTTTTAGTTTTGCAAAGCCCAGAAACTTCAGAACTTATTAAAACTATTGTTTCTTTTAATTTGTCGATACTGCTATGAACACTTTGAGTTTTGTAACATTTCTCTGTATAATGGTAATTTGAAATTGAGATAATATTGCTAAATAGTTTTAGGTAACAGAAGGTGATCTCACCCATAATATAACAACAGTTTGTAATTTAAACTATAATTTGTTTTAATATGTGACTTAAGTTCAAATCCTATCTCTGCCACTTACTAACCCTTTGACCTTGGACAAGTCAATTGGTCTCTCTGAGCCTCAGTTTCCTCATGTCTGAGATGAGATTGGACCAGAGACCTATAGGAGTTTGCTTCTGTATCTACATCTATGATGTTATAGTCAAGAATGTACTGGTAAATGTTTAACAACCAGCTATATTAAAAACAAAACAAACCAATGTATGTACAACATACTTATAAGCTTAATCTGCATTATTAACATTTTCTCTATTACTTTAAGTCTAGGCAATCAACAAAACAATAAACCACGCAAATTCCAATTTGTAGGTTTTTTCTATTTCTGACATATAAATGCTTGCATTAAAAAAGCTCCAGCACACTGCTTGTTATATTCCTGTGAATTTTTCATAGCATTATTTTTTTTCTAGTACGAATGGAAGATGAAGATTACATTATGTATTAGTTTATATGTGTATACCAATATTGGTGTTTCCACTTCTTTGTGGTAAATATTTAAACTGTAGATCAGTGTCATATTAATCTATTAGGACAGAGGGTTAGGCTTGTTGATATCTAATATCACTTTAGAAGTCTTGTGTTCTATAATTCTGTAATTAGATTTATTTATATATGTGTAGATGTAAATTTGGGCAAGTAGGTAGCACAATGGATAGAACACTGGGCTTGGAATCAGGAAGACTCATCTTCATGAGCTCAAATCTGGACTCAGATACTTACAAGCTGTGTGATCTTGGGCAAGTCAGTAAACCTTGTTTGCCTCAGTTTCCTTATCTGTAAAATAATCTGGAGAAGGAAATGGCAAACCACTCCTGTATCTTTGCCAAGAAAACCCCAAATGAGGTCATGAAGAGTCAGACACCACTGAAAGAACTACAAACAACATGTAAATTTGCCTACTAGTTGACTAGTAGTTCCTCAGACCTACAAGTTCCTCCAATCTACTAGTTCTTCTAATCTGGTATCTTCAATTTCACATAAGGCCATGCTTAATAAAAAATGACAATATATCAAACTTGAGATTATAATAAAGAGACTATTCAGAACAATGATGGAAAATGGAATGCTGCAAACCAGGTGCTATCTCAATGAGATTGAAGGAAGATAAAAATGTTTGTTTGCTAAGTTTGTCCATAAAACATTATCTTGAGGTATAGTCATTTTGCATTGATTTGATATTCAAGGGTCAAGAACAGAAATCTTGAGAGTCAACTTATATTCATCTGGATTTTAGTTTATTTTAGCTATCAGAAAAAATATGGTTTAATGTTGGTTTCCAGTTGTTTATACTTGACTTTAAAGAGTAATGAAATGTTTTTGTAATGATTTGTCTGTGTATGGGACCGCCAGTTGCCATCTATTTTTACTTTTCATTATTGGATCTGAATTGATAATTATCAACTAAGCATAAAAATACATTAAGTGAGCTTAATTTAAATATTTTATTTTACATATTAAATTTTAATGTCAAGATTATTTTGTCTTAAATTAATTAAATGACTCAAAATATTTTTTTAATTTTATTTCTTCTTGAAAAGGTTTAGTTAATAACTGCCCTCTCTTTTTAAGTCTTTTAGTAGAGTTAGAAAAAAATTCTATAACAAAGGAGAGATAATAAAAAGAATAAATATTTTTAAGATGTGCAGAGCTAGAAGGAATAATGTTGGCTCCCAGACAGGCCACAAAACTGTATGAAGGCAGGCTTCATCAAACATACTCTTAGTAGAAGAATGGAAGAAACAGTGATCCCTATGCCCTGGGCAGAGATATGAGGCCACTGACTGCTCTGGAGATTTCCACACAGTGAAGGATGGGGAGCTTATCTCAACCAAACATCTGGTAGCTTCATGATTTCATTAACTATTCTTGTTAAGCTCTCATTTCTCTGATGCTGCAGTGTTATCAGTGACCTCTAAGTGTGATGCCCTTAGGACAAGCCCCACCCTAATTATGGTTCTGAATATTTTCATGGTTTATCCTTTGAAATTTTGTATTATGTTATAAAAAATGTTTTATAGACATTCATCTTTTTACCTTCTAGTTATTCTTTACCCTAGTCACCTATGTTGCCTTACTCATTCTCCTTCACCATACACCTCCAGCTCTAGCCTGATTCAGCTGCCTCTTACTACCTTAAGATTCTATTCCTAAGGATTTGTTCTTTATGACTCCTGCTGAGAACCATAAAATATTGATTACTGGCACTGTTGAGGTTTAGAAGTTTAGTGGTGCTGGGACCCCAAAATATTGAAAACAAGAGAGGTGGGTGCTGCCCGAATGAATTCAACCCAAGTCTCCTTTCAGCCAAAGACAAGGTTTATTAGAACATCCATTATATTAGGCAGACTCTTAAGGAATCTACGCATTTGTATCGCTAATGCAAGCAGGGCAGATCTTAAGAATTTGAGCACTGGCTAGATTTTAAGAATCTGAACAGTGGCTAGATTATAAGAATCTGAGAACCTTAATGGAGACAAGATGGACTTTATATACAGAAAAACTGTGGGAGGGATCTAGGAGTGGCCAAGTAGTTTGGGGTGACTGGAGGAGGTGTCTAAGGAAGATCTGGATGAGAGTGGCCAGTAAACTGGGGTGAACAGAATACTTGGGACCTGGAACACATGGCCAAGGGAGAATGGAATCTAGATAGAATTAAGGGTGGGAAGTGGCTGGGGCCATCTGGAGGTAATAGACTGTATGGAGGGCTAGGTAACAGAATTGGGAGATTGGGCATAGGAGATAATGAAAGGCTAGTTGATAGGATTATAGCCTCAGGTGAATACCAGAGATTTGATCAAATGGGAAAGTCCAGGATTTTTCCTTTTTTGGGGTAGATCCCAAAGACGTGGTCTTTTCCTTTTAGGGGTTCAGATCCCATCCCCATCAGCATTAGAAGGAACTTTAGAAGACATCTAATTCAGCCTCCTTCTAGATGTAGACATCTTTATAGCAGCCCATACAAGCTGTCATCCATCTTCCCTTTGAATACTGTGGTTCCCTGAACCTTATTTCTCTGTATTCTAATCCTAAGAATAGTATGAGTAACTCAGAGATCAGGGTAGGTGAGGTGAGCACCACCTAAATGCTTTTATAAGACAAATAATTATCATCACTAAGGGAGATTAAAGAATGCTGATTGGCAAATCAGCTGAATCAAATCAAATCAAAGTAACAGTTTGCCAAGATCTCTAAGCATGTTGCTGACAGAACCTGTTAATTTTTTTTTCAAAGCCTCATAAAGTCAACAGAGGTAAATTTCCCCTCTTTTCCAGATGTCTACTAACCTTCCACTTCTCTTGGCTCATTGTGGCATAAAGCTGGTGCTAGGTTCTCAAAGGCTATTTAATCACAGCACAAGCTCTAGAAGGTTCTGCCAAGATGGAAAGACTTCAAGTGTGCTATTGATGATGGACTACATGTCTCTTTTCATCTTGGCTGGGTACTGTGTAATGAATATTTGAACTAGAGTAACTCTTAAAGACCATTCTTTATGTTTTATATAGTTATGATCTGCCTTGGTGAAGGGAGTATCCACACTGACAAAATATAGATCCTTAATGTATTTTCCAGGTAGAGAAACAGTAAGGATAAATGGGAGTTTGATTATATTTTAAATACCAGTGGGGTGCAATTCAAATGCTTAAAATATTTGTTGTTAGGTTTGCCTTTTTTATGAATGGAAGATGTAGAGAAATCCCCAAGTTTCCTTATTCCTTTTAAAGCAGAAAGACAATTTACTTGAGAAGGTTTCAATATTGCAAGTCCCATTCCCCAGGTTTGACTGCAATCTTAAAAATGTTGTTCCATAGTTTCAGTAACTGACTCATTGTGACCCCAATTTGGGGTTTTCTTAGAGTGGTTTGCCATTTCCTTCTCCAGCTCATTTTATAGATGAGGAAACTGAGGCAAACTGTTAAATGACTTGCTGAGAGTCACACATATAGATAGTAAGTGTCTGAGGCCAGATTTGAACTCAGGAAGGTGAGTCTTCCTTACTTCAGGCCCAGGGCTCTATCCACTGCATCACCTAAATGCTTTTATAAGACAAGTAATTATCATCGCTAAGAGAGATTGAAGAATGCTGATTTCAATTATATTTAATCTGCTACCTCATATATGTGATATTTATATAGTATTTTATGGTTGACAGACACTTTACATATACTGGTAATACTGGTAACAGTTCCCTTGCAGTAGTGAGCATTTTAACCCAGCTGTAAGGAAATTGCTACCAGTATTACCTCCCTTTAACAAACAAGGAAACTAAGACTTTGAGAGATTAAGTTTCTTACCTGGGTCATATAGCTAGTAAATATCTAAAGCAGGATCTCACCCCATGTCCAACACTCAATGCACTTCATCATGTAACCTGTCTAAGAATATTGTTGAAAACAAAAACTGTGAGCTTATACATTTTTTATAGTTGGGAGAAAAGGAGTAAGGTTGTTTTTAATATTACAAAAAAGGAACAAAGAGCTAGGGGGTGCAGTAAAGGCAAGATAAGAACTGATGGAGCTTAAAGAAAAGAAAAGCTTAGAATTAAAAACTTAGTTAAAAACTAAGTTAAAGACTTAAGAGTTAAAAGACTCTGGGTTCTAGATCTGAGTCTCCTTAATAACTCTGTGACAGCAGGCAAGGCAAGTTAACTTCTCAGGGTCTCAGTTTCCTTATCTCCAAATAATGATAATAATACTTGCTATATACTTCCATCATAGAATGGTGGGGAGGATTAACCAGTCAATCAAAACACGTATACCTATCCAGGCACTACGATCAAATGAGAGGGAAAGAAAAGCTCATATATGTATGTATGTATATGTGTGTGAGAGAAATTGTAACCATAATAGTTCACATAAATGTGAGTTAAAAGAACAACCTATTGTGAGTTATTGTAATATCTTATTTATGTAGCATGTTAAGGTTTGCAAAGCTATTTCCTCACAGATTCCTCTGAGATAGTAGTTATTATTACTACTGTTTTACAGATTTTAGTGAAATGACTTCAGAGAGATTTTTTGACTTATTTTTGTGAGCAAATATCAGAGCTACAACTTAAACCCATGTCCTCTGATTCTAATAGGACATTTATTTTATGTGCAGAGAAGGAGGTGAAAGGACATCGTAGAAGATATCACCAGTAGTAACAAGAGATAGCATTTCCCAGATGAATAAGGAGTTTATGTTTTATAGTCAATTTGACACAAAAAAATCTTTGCTATATACATTGCAGAGTAAAAATGATCATATAATTCAGATGTAATTCAAATATAGATTTCTATTCTGGTTCCAAATAATAGCATTTATCAAAATACATATTTTTGTAGATGGAATAAAATAAAAATAAAAACTTAACTCAATTAAATTTAAAAATAAAATAATCAAAATACTTTTTCTGAACAATTTGGTTTTTCAAACTAGTTTAAAGGTGAATTAGAAATAGTTGTGTCAGAGAAAAGTATAATCCAACAAAAGACAAGGTTAACAAGTATAATAGATATTAAATTATTTTTAAAAAGTTGAATGTGTGAATGATGGCTGAAAGTACACCTCTGCTGTCTCGCCCCCACACTCAAATCCTCTTAGTATTTTCTAGATGGAATATCAATGACTCAAAATAAATGAGATCAACAAGTTAAGTCAACAATAATTTTTTTAAACTCTTACTTTGTCCCAGGCATCTGGAAAGTGTTGAAATCTAGATACAAACAGGAAAAAAAAACACAGAGCCTACCCTCAAACAACTTACATTCTAGTGGGAGAAAAATTTTCTTTTCACATTCACATTTATTGTTCATATATCAAAAGAAATTTAAAAGGGTTATGGGAGTGATGAGGGTATAAGCCAGTACAGGGCTGTCTATCTGTTATCTCTTGCTCTTGCTCTTGGTTTCCTGAGCAATCTTCTTTTCTGACCATATGTTTCCCTAATTACATCCCTTATACTGCTTCTTATACATAGGTAGGTTATCATTGAAATTATGTCACAATCTCTTTGGAAAGAGGAGATTCCCCTTGAGCTTTGAAATATGTAACCCTAACATCACTAAATATACTAAAAAAAAATTGTTGAGGAAAGATTCTGGACTAGATTGAGAAAGCCCATGCTGGAGGCAGCAAGGGCCTGAGGGTATGACTTAGGATCCTTTTATAAGCTATCACAGGAAAAGGAGATACTAAAAGAAAAAAAAAAGTCAGATAATACTACTATAAAAAGACAATTAAGAGAACAGTAGTAAATACCTGTATAACTACTTTATCAACAAATGTTAATTGAATTCATGCAGGATACACATTCCTGATTACAAAGATAGAGGATTTTGCTTCTAAAAGATAGATGAGGGTTATGTTAATGAAGAGTCAATTTAATTTTTTAGCTAAACCTCTGATTTCATCAGTGTAGGGAGCTCTGGGTAAGAAATTTCTCTACCAGTTTTAGTTTTACAATTTAGTCTTAGAGAGTTGTCAGGGACCATGAGAAGTTCAGGTCACACAGCTAGTTTGTATCAAAAATTGGGCTTGAACTCAGGACTCAAAGGCTATCTCTTTATTTACTATGCCAGACTGCCTCTCAAATTACTTATTACTAACTTTATTTGATAAGGAAAATGGGAAGCAAATCTAGTTTTTAGAATAGCACTATTGTACCTCAGATGAATCAAGCATATAGACCAGAGGTTCCCAAACTTATTTGATCTACTGCCCCCTTTAAGAAAAAAAAAAATTACTCAGCATCTCTTCTCTCCTGACACCTCCCCCTCACCACTGGAAATCAACTTTCTTTAAACCTTTAATGATTTTTTTTTAATTTGCATCGTTTAAAATTTTTTTTTGAATGATGCATCTGAAATTTAGTAATTTATTGTAAATTTGTGGATTTTTTTCTTGCATTGAAATTTGGATGACACAATATTGTGTCATGTAACTATAGAGTACTGTATTGTAAACAACTTATTGCACATATATATTCCTACTGATGCATTCTGGACTTCCCAGAAATGTTTGATACGCTTTCTTGCCAGCACTTACTTGTTAAGATCTGTCAGTGAACTTGACCTCTGATCAGTTATAACTTGCATTTTGTGTGTTTATTTGGAAACTAATGTAATCACTGTAGACTTTAGCTCTGTTACGTAACAGATGAAACATGTATGAATGGTTTTTCAGAATTTTCTTCTCCTTTTTTCTTATGCTTCCACTATCTTCTTATTTTTATTGAACATCCCTCAACTGCACCCAAGGTTACTACCACCCTCCTGGATGGTTCCAGCATTCCCTCGGGGGTGGTATCACCCACTTTGGGAACCTATGATTACATGTTTAAAAGATGCCAGTGATTGCCTTTAGAAGCTGATGGGAAGACATGAAATTTAGCAGTTAAACCACTTGTGATTGTTTTTTCTAGGCATATTATCTATGACTTAATTCAGGTAGATCAGAAGTATTATATCATTGATTAAAATGAAATAGTCAAAGATTTATGGAATAAGAAATGTAGCCATAGTCTAGGGAAAAAAATGTATAGCCCATTCCAGTATACGTGTGTGTGTGTGTGTGTGTGTTTTTCAAGAATCCATTTGTGATTTGTATATTTTTCTATGATGGCACTCCCAACTGCCTCACTTGGGTAACCTAGTGGGGTCTTATAAAAAATCATCACCTGGTGGCAATCCCTTCCTAATTATATAAACCAGAGCTTCTTAAACTTTTTTCACGGGTGACCCCTTCTCCATTTTAGCAGCTTTAGTTGGTGTGTTGAGTGGTCTGAGGGCATGTGGAGAGCAAAGTCTGCATGCTTTGTGTTCAGAACCAAGGCTACAGTGAAATTGTTGGGATGCAACATGGCCAAGCACTACCAGAAACACCTCAGATTCATTATGCGTTTGATTTTTAACTAATTTTTGCTTGTTATGCGTTTAGAAACCTTTTACTGTTGCCAAATTTTTCATGACCCCATATGGGGTTGTAACCCACAGTTTAAGAATAAGAAGCATTCATCTAAACTAGATGAAAGACATATAGTTGATCACTTAGCTCCCAAATGAAGCTTTTCCTACTTGGATCTGCCAATGTTTGCACACCAATATAGCCTTCAAGTATTCAGGGGTGATTTCAGTCCATCAGGATGCGTCTGTATTGGTACAGATTTGGACATTTGTAGTTGAGGAAACACACACACACACACACACACACACACACAAACATGTGCAATACACATATATGCACACAACATATGCATCTTTAACAGATTTAAAAAAGTTTTGTACTTCTTGGTAATACATTTCTAAAAAATAAAAACAATTTTATCGTTTTTCTCATGCAAAAACGTTTCTGGTACTTCTCGTCCCAGTTAAAAACCAAGGGTAGTCCCTAGTTCAGTCCTTGTGCTGGAGGGCTCTGAGCAGCAGCTCCTGTCTAAACCTTATCCTCATTGTCTTCAGATCTCTGTGTCTATACACTCACCTACGTAGGATTGGACTGAAAAAAAAAATGACTAACATGATTTTTTTTCCCCTTAGAATTCCTGATTAAGGGGCAGCTAGGCGGCACAGTGGATAGAGCACTGGCCCTGGATTCAGGAGGACCTGAGTTCAAATCCGGCCCAGACACATTAACACTTACTAGCTGTGTGACCCTGGGCAAGTCACTTAATCCCATTGCCTAGCCCAAAAAAAAAAAAAAGAATTCCTGATTAAGACTCCATCTGGTGCATTTTGGGTATCTTTGTGGTATAAAAGTCATAGAGAAGATCTCAGCTGTATTACTTTATTCCTTTCTACCATTTGCCTTGTTTTAATGAGATTTTTAATTTAAATAAAATTTATTAATGTACTTTTAGAATCATAGTTATACAATGAGAAGTATATTTATTTTTTATTAAATGAATGGTCAATAAAGTACTTTATTATTTATGGATGCAGTTATTAACAAATTATGTTTCTGTTTGTTGGTATTAAGAAAAGTTTTAGTGATGGTTTCTAATTTTCCTATGATTTTTCTTAGTTTCTGCTTTCAAATATCTTGAAATAGGATTCAGAGCAATTCATTCCATTGGACATTTTATTTTCCCCTGCTGAATGTAGGAAGAACTGGTGAATAGCCATAGGATCATAGGATTTTAAAGTGGGAAGGCACACTAGAGTCTTTATGTAAGTCTTTATCACTTGTTTCTTTTGTAGATAGCAGTTTTTTTTCCTTCCCCCCTCCCCCCCGCCCCACCCCGGTATTATTTCTTCAAATAGAAAAACTTTGACGGGACAGAAAGTTCTAGACCTTGAGATGCAAAGCCACATTATTGTTTTTGGTAGCAGGATGAATGTGTGTGCGTGTGCGTGCATATATACATGTACACATATGTGGGTGTACATATGCATACATATATAAAATGTTTATGTATATAAATATTAACTATACCAAGAAATAGTCTAATTAGATTTCAGTGAACTCTGATTAGTATAAAAGTGCTAGCTTTTGATTTTGATTAGTTTTCAAATAGAATGGTATTTATTCCCAGATGGTATGGTACTTTAGAATTAGAAAATAAATATGCCATTTTGAGAAAACATAAGCTGTTCATGGTCAGTGAACCTAATCTCTTGGCTCAGTAGTCTTCACTCTACAGGTAGAGGTAAAAAAATTGTAGAAAAGAATGGGACAGTAAACTCTATAATTCATGTGTCTAGGGTGTATGAGAATGCATTTAGTAGAATCCATTACTGAAGTTGATAGTCTCTGGGGAGTGTTAACTTTAAGGAGCATTTGGTTTGCATGTCTTGTCTCAATATTTCTCTGTTGTGCCTGAGCATTTAACCCAACAGTGTTCATTTTCTTGCTTTTTTTCTGTTTGACAAAATATTAAGGTTTTGAGCCATATCCATGCAAATGATTGCCTTTTGTTGAAGATAGATTTTAACAGTTGTTTTACTTGACTCTATAAGCTTGCATGATCTGATTAATAGTATTAAACATTTACCTACATATTATCTGATTCAGAAATGTCTAGAGCCTCTACTTTTCTGACCCTGTTTCCTTCATTTTCAAATGTCACATGATGCAATGTTGTTGGGTTGCTCAAATAAAAGTGTGTACAAAATGTTTTGTAAACATTTCTGCATTAATATAGTCAGTTTATATATATGTGTGTGTGTGTATGTATGTATGTATGTATAACAGTTATTTCATTAAAGATGTAAAGACCTTGAAGATGCAGCCTTGCACAGTGAATAAAGGATTAGATTTGGAGTTGGGAAGATGCGGGTTGAGATTCCCCCTCAGACACTTATCAGCCTGGTAAGTGACCCTAGGGGAAATCATTTAAACATTTTGTGTTTCAAATTGTTATGATCTATGGAATTTCTACAGGAGTTCTCCTTTCTTGCTAATAAAATAACAGATGTTTCATGTATTGGGGTAAAGATTTTAGACTAAATGCCAAGGAAGATCAAGGAAAAACTTATGGATTTCTTTAAAGATACTTTTCAGGCAACAGTGCTATTACTTAGATTATTCAATTTATAATAAATGCTAAAGATTTGCTAAGTTAATACATGGTAAGCAGAATATACCCCCAATTAACATTCCCAGGTGACTAAGTAGTATAAAGCTATACTTTATCATTGGCAATCACAATATTTCAAGGTCAGAATTTATGTGTCATCACTTTGGAGTAAATCTCTTCTTTTTGCCTTTACCAAATGAGAATTGTGAAAGGTGCTTTCAAACCTCAAGTACCTGTCAACTTTGATATGTGAGGATAATTTTGAGGATTTAAAATTCTCTTTATTCTGTGCCCCTCCTATTCTTTCCCCAAAAGTCAGAGGGGGGAAAAGATTATTATATGGATAATACAATAAGGAGATCAGCGATTTGTGAACAGTAAACCACCAAGTGACATCCTGTATAATCACGCTTTCTTCATGGCTCATTAAATTAAAACATCCAATTTTCCCTGCTTGCAAAAAGAATAGTATGTTTCAGTTAGAGCTTTTTTGTATTTAGATTATTTTGGGTTTATCATTGTGAGATTGCTGGCTTTGTTTTGTCTATTTTTTGTATTTTGTTTTTAGAGATGAGAAGTTTTTTTAAGTAAAAAAAATTTGAATAATATTTATCCTTGAAGAACAGAAAATAATTCTGTGTTTTCTCTCAGTGAGAGAGATGGTGGTTTTTGCATGTGCTGACTAGAATGTAAACTTTGAAAGTTGCTAAATTGGTAAAGGATTGGTCTTCCTAAAGAGATCATGTCATTGAGGATATTAGGGAGAATTCCATAGGGTATCCCAGTTTCTCTTATTTTCAGTTTATTGGACTGTTTCTCTAAATAAAAAGGAGAATGTAGATCAAGGGGGAAGACCTAGTTAAATTTGTCTACCATAACTAACTCCCTTAATTCAAATTTGTTGCCCTATACTTATGTTATCTATATAAAAGTTACATTTATTATTTTCTCTTCATTTTTATTCAATAATTCTATTAGCATTATAGGTCCTCCTTTTGACTACAAGTGGTGTAACAGTGGAATGACTGATTTCCTTACAATTCTTGTGTTCTAATTGAAATTAACTGAAATTTTGTCTATTTCTTCTTTGATGGAAAACATATAAAAAGCCAATCAAATTTATCTTTTCCTTAGAATATAGACTCAGAGTTAAATAAATAGGAATAGAAATTGGAAGTCAGTCCTTGGCTACGAAATTGACTGATGCTATTTTTTCCTCTTAAGATATTAGGTTCTCAAGATGTCTTAATTAGTGGATTGTTAAAAACCAAAACAAAACAATTTACATTGTGTCATATTTATCTAAGTATACATCTCAAGAACCTGCAATAATTGGTGATTGTAGAGGCTGAGTTGTCAGTAATCTTTGAAAAATTGTATAGAGATAGAAAAGGAATAGAGATAAAAAAATGAAACCAATTTTCAAAAAAAGAAAGGCAGGGAGGGGAAGAGAATGAATCTTCTAACTGTAAGCTCTAGATCTTGATTTAATTTCTGAAAAGATTATAAAAGTTATTCAGGACATCGTTTCTGAGCATTTAGAAAGGCAGTCAGTGAGCAATGAAAGTTGACAGATTGGAATTTCTTCATGCCTTATCTTCTCTGAGTCTTAGCCATTCTCTTCTTTAAATCCT
The DNA here is from genome assembly GCF_900497805.2 of Vombatus ursinus. Lineage (NCBI taxonomy): Eukaryota > Metazoa > Chordata > Mammalia > Diprotodontia > Vombatidae > Vombatus > Vombatus ursinus. The sequence continues at coordinate 16,807,018 of NW_020954723.1, forward strand.
TGAAGGCTTTCCTACATAGATCTGTTAATATTTCATTATTTTTACTAAATATTAAATTAATTAGGAAATTTAAATTTAATAAGGAAAATGATGCCCTCTACTTTGTTTAAAAAAACAACCGCACAATAGAGTTGTAAGAATATCTAGAAGACAATTTTAATGGAAAAAACCCAAAATTTTGTTGAACTGCAACCTAAGTATGAGTAAAGAGTGTGACAAAGTAGCTCAAAAAAGCTGGCATATAATATCTTAAGATACCTTTATTGAAGTCTTAATAGAATCCTGCATCAGTGACCATTAATAGACCAAGGGAAGTAATATTTACTCTGTACTAGGGATTCTTAACCTTTTTTATGTAATGGTCTGCTTTGATAGTCTAGTAAACACTATGGACTTCATAGAATAATGTTTTTAAATGTATGAAATATACTACATAGGATTACAAAGGAAATTAATTATACTGAAATATAATCAGTAGTTATAAACAAACAAAAACAAAAAGCAAGTTCATGGACCTCAGTTTGCTAACTTCTACTCTTTACTTATCTTTGGTTAGAAGATAAGTGAAGGATTGTGTTAATCTTTGGGTGTCTAGCAGAAGGTGGTCAAGATGGTGAAAGAAATAGAAACTAAGAAGAATGTCTACTGTAAAATGGTCAAGATCATTTAAAAAAAAAGGAAACTATGCGGTACAGAGATAGGTTCACAGAATCCTATGATTGGAAGGCCTCAGTGAAAGGATATGGAGTTTTGGGGGTTTTTTTGGTGAAAGGTTTTGGAACATTGAGGGGAAAGGGGGAAAACATAATGATGGAGATGGGATCTGAACCTCTAAAAGGAAAATACCATGTCTTTGAGATCTGGACCCCAGAAAGGAAAAACCCTGGACTTTCCCACATGGTCAAATCTCTGAGTCTATAATCCCATCAACTGACCTTTATGGCCTATGCCCATTCTCCCAATTCTGTTTCCAGCCTTCCATTGTCTATTACCTCCAGATGGCTCCTGGCTACTTCCTACCCTTGACCCTATCTAGACCTCCCAGTCACTCCCATCAGGATTCTCCCTAGATCCCTCCCAAAGTCTTTCTGTATATAAGGTCCATCTTGTCTCCATTAAGGTGCTCAGATTCTTTAAGAGTCTATCCAAAGGCTCAGATTTTTATAATCTAGCCAATAGTTCACAAATGTTTAGATTCCTTAAGAGTCTGGCCAATATGGAGGATCTTTAATAAACCTTGTCTTTGGCTGAAAGAAGGGTTGGGTGAAATTCATTCGGGCAGGACTGCGTGTCGTGATTTTGGGATCCCAGTACCCCTAAACCTCTAGATCTCAACACATAACTTACTGTTGGTGTTATACACAGACATTTAATGAGCAAAACTCACAGATTAGTAGAATAATTATTTTAATTAAAATAATTCTTCTTACAAGTTTCTTATGGTTTTAATAAGGATATGGCAGGAGCCTCCCAGTACATTTCAAGTGTATGTTTATATATCTCTAGCTATTTGAAAGGGAAAGAAGCATACAGCAAATAAAATTTACATCTGTTGAGGTTTGTCAATTGAAGATCTATTCAAAATGAAAATAAAACATCTCTGAAATGCAAATGTAAAACAATGAGGAAATAGTTTTCAATTATACAGATAAACATCTGGAGTGCTTCATTTATTTACTATTTACCTTGACTTTACTACTTACCCAAGAGGCATATTATAACTTTTGAATTCAATCAAAGAACATCTATTAAAGGCTAATTGTGTTTAGAACAGTCACTCTCTTCCTTAAAATATGGTCCAACCTTTCCTTATTCTTCCCCTCACCTAAATAAATGCTAATAGCCTTCCTAGCAGATTACACTGTATTTCTCTACTTAATAGATAACATATTTATTAACTTTATATGTATTATACACACGTTTGCTTTTTCCCATTAGAAAAGTTCATTGTGATTAGGAATCATTTCCTTCTTTGTACTTGTATCCTCAGAGCCTGACACATAGTAGGGAGGAAATAAATACTTCTTGCTTACTTACTTGATACTGATACAAGGAGAAAGACAAAGTTTAAATAAGACACAGAATCTTCTTCTCATGGAGTCTAGGATGAATTAAATGGAATTATCTGATATGCTAAGAGGGGGGCAAAAACATATGTAGCTTAATGATTTTTCTGTATAACTGAGTTAAACTTTTAAAGGACCTCATAGCAATAACAATATGATATGGTAGAAAAAGTGTTGGATTTGAGATCAGACAGAGAGGGCAGTGTTTTGGAATTCAGCTCTGCTATTTTGTCCCTTATTTCCTTAGAAAAGTAATTTTTTTCTCTCTTTTTCAAAAAGCTGGGACAATTTACTTTTTTGCCCTGCACAGTTTTCATTTATGATTTCTTGAAATACGGCTCTGAAAAAAAACAGGAAAAAGACAGTTGTGTTTCAAATGGAGCTATTTGACTACACCTTTAAATTCAAATCACTCTGGCTTTCATTGAATGGTCAGTAACAGCCCCCAATGGAGCCTCAGTGGTGCATTGGGTTTTGATGACTTAGAATGAGTGTAAATAACAATTGCTTTCTGTTCTGGTCAGAAACTCTTAAGTCTTCCTCTCTCATAATGATATTTTTTTGATGATAAATTGGATCATCTTTTGTCTCAATTTTTATATAGCCTTTAGTCACCCAATGGGCATTGCCTCAGACAAACTGACACCTGGAAAAGACCTAATTTAGAAAGGCCAAAGCCAGCCACCCACAGCATCCTGGGCCATCGCCAGTCATCTGTACTTTTGTTTTGCCACTGGACTTTGATAACTCTGGAGGAGAGAGTAAGGCTGATGACTTTGACTAGCTCTGCCTCACTTAAATCCAGTTCATGTGCAAGTGAAGTTATCACCTCATGATGTCATTAGTTCTCTTCCAGAATGAAAGATGAACAAGAAAAATCACTATACTTCTCTGAACCTCAGTTTTCTTATCTCTAAAATAAGAGTCTAGGTGACCTCTAAGATCTTTTCAAGTTTAGATCTAAGATTCTCAGAAATCAGTTTGAATCTTGGCTCTGATAGTACTCTCATGATCATGGACAAATCACTTAACTGGAACTTAATTTATTCATCTGTAAAATCAGAGGGTTGGACTAAATTAAATATTAGGTCCCTTCCAGTTCTAAAGCCTAAGTTCCCCATTAGTATGACTTCTACTAATGCTGATAAAAACCTCTTCCATGCATTAGTGAATGGTTTAACACATGCAGGTGGTCTAAAATATTAGCTGCACTGGTCATATGACAACACATAATTGAGCCCATACTCTAAGCCTTTCCAGCTTGGTAGTATCTTAGAGATCTTCTAATCTGCTGATAAAATCTTCAAGAAACATGGGATTGCCTTCGTGCTTAAAAGAGATACCAGAACAGGACTTTTATGGGGAGTTAAATCACATATATGGAAAATAACTCAGGTCATTATTATATTTGTCATTTAATTTTAAATGTGACTATAGATCAAGATTTGCCACCACTCAGCCCTGGTTAAGTCATTTACCCAAGGTTGTCGCCCAAGGTCTCAGTTTCCTCATTTCTAAGAGTAGGCAATTGAACTTTGTCACCACCAATGATACAAAAAGATTGTAGAAACAATTAGAAAGAAGTATCTTTGTCTATGCATTTATAAACATTAAATACATTTTTGAAAATTCTAGAATAAATAAATTTTCCATTCACCAGAAGCTTTACTTGAGAAAAATCTGTAGCTTTTTGTAATTCTCAAGCATTCACTAAACACTAACTGTGTGCCAAGCACTCTGCTAAGCTCTAGAGATACAAAGAAAGGAGAAGAAAAAAGCCTTTTATCTCAAAGAGCTCACAGTCTAATGGGGAAAGCAACATGCATAAACCATGTACAATGAGGCAGGATAAACTAAAAATAATAAACAAAGGAAAGACAGTAGTAGTAATAAGATTGTATATATGGGAAAAGTTTTATATTCTGGAAGGACATATAGTTTACCAGCACCCGCCATGGTAGAATTTGGGAAGAATTTTAATTTGGCAACTATTGATTAAATACCTACTGTGTGCAAAATGCTGCCAAAATTTTACAGGCTTCATTAACATAACTAATATTTCTTGAATGCCATCTATATTTAAGTCATGTAAACATAAAACTGGATTCTTCTAATTTTGAAATACTGGAACTAATTAATGACTGAAAGAATAGATGACATTCAGAGATGAATTGTTTGAAAGAACCACACAGTTATGCTGCTGTTAAATGTTTGTTTATTGTTTTAACCAACTATATGACAAATGTTATGTATAACTTTGAAACTTCATAAGTGCTCATCAGAAAATATACATAATAGTTGTAAACAATAATTGCTCATTACAGACTTCTTCCTTTTAATTTGCATTGGACTAGGTAAGGACATCAAATGGATTTTTACTGGGAACCATAACAAAAAATATTTTCTGGTTTTGTTAAATTAACCATATGCTTGTTATTGTGGTAACCAGTAGCTATAATATACTCAAAAATTAAAAAATAAAATCACTTGTTTCTGAATCCTGGTGTCATATAGAAGGAGGCTATAGAATATAAAGGAAAGAATACTGAGCTTGTACTCATAAGACTTAGTTCAAGACATGGCTCCAACAATTTCTGTTCTTTTCCATGGACAAGTAACAACCTCTCTTAAGATTCCATTTCCTCACCTGTAAAATAGAGGTAATATTCGTAATGCTTATTTCACAGCATTGGTGTATTGAAAACTCTCTGTAAATGTAGAGTGTTGGAAAATTATTATTACTAAAGCACACTCTCACACTTATGTTCATAGTCCCATCCCTACTGTCCACCTCAGGCCTCTCTGTATCAATTATCCTCCTTATCTTGTGTCTTCATTCTGTTATTTCATTGGTTCTCCACACAGTGTTTTATGGGTCTCTGCTTCTAATCACTGATACTACTTCAATTCTATTTGTTGCTCTTTGGTCTTCTTCTGAACCTGAATACTCATTCCTCCTCCTCCTCCTCCTCTTTCTCCTTGTCCTCCTCCTCCTTGTTGTTGTTCTTCTTTTCCTATTCTTGTTTTCCTTGATTCTTCTAGTAAACTTACTAATCTTCTCATCATTGGATGGTTTTTAGAAAAAGTTAATTTCTTTTTTTTTTCTAATCAGGGGATGATCCTATGAATTAACCAATAATATTATGTAGCATATTTGGGTTTTTAGTTTTTATATTTTTTTTGGTTATTCCTTGCCATTCCTTTTCTTCCCTCCTCCATGGGGATTGGGTCTGTGAGTTCCCTGGTATAGGTCCTCTCTGGTGAGGGACTTCTATCAATGCAGGTCAGCACCTTCTTTGTGATTTAGAGGCTTAGAGCCAAGATTTCTTATGAGGTTTGTGAACTTTTAAAAATATATTTTTTTCATAACTGTATTTCAATGTAATTGGTTGCCTTTGTAATTGAAAATATTTTATTCATTTAAAACATTATTCTAAGATGGGATCTGTAGGCTTCCCCAGATTCTCAAAAGGGTCCATTACACAAAAAAAGGTAAGAGCCCTTGTTTTAAAGAGTTATTTGTTGACCTAAGAGGTTAAGTGACCAGAGTCACACAGCGAGTATATATTAGAGATGGGATTTGGTGTCAGATCTTCCTAACTCTGAAGCTGGCCCTTTACTGTGCAACCTCTCATGAACACTGTAAGAGAAATTTTTTATAAAACAAATGGGGTTTGGTGCTATTGTGGATGAGTGAGATTATTTGAAGACTAACCTCTATTAGGTGAGGCATTGCTAAATTGTATAAAGTAAGATAAAACATTTTTCTGCAATATATCTTTACAGTATTAACATGAAGTATATGCCATTTAAAAGGTGGGAGTGGAATGTTATATACTTACTGATAAACTAGGAATATGAATTATTCTTGGAGTGAGCATTCAAGTTCAGGAATTCAAATTTTCCACATCTCTATATGGGACTTTATTATTTTTTTTAAATTTTCATTATTAAAAGCACTTGTGAAAGTTCAATGATGTTTTATTGTGCTATTAAAGTAAATCTATCTTAGGAGTTTTTCAGCTGTGTCATATTGTTTGAAATCTTTCTGGCTGATATAGGGCTTTATACATTGGTTTCTCACTTATATAAGTAAACATACCTTAAGACTTGTTCAGGTAACTGATGACGGTAAGGAGATTATAAATCAACTTCAAGTAGATTATAGTCAGCTTTCTGTTTCCATACAAAAGGTGAGTAGCATTAATAAGAATAGAGTTATGAGATGCTTTGTTTCAGCCCTATAGACTTAAAAGAGCCAAGCAACTAGGAAGCCCTAGAGTTTTGGAGTTTCTTATTGCCCAGATGGTTATTATGGTTTACTTAAACTTTCCCTCTTCCCTTCATCCTCTCCTTCATAAAACAAGACCTTTTGTAACTTGTAGGAAACATTTCATGGTGTGTGACAACCAGGTACCTCTTTTCTCAGATTGCATGTCACCTCCTTAGTTGACTCACTTAGCTACCTTAGACTCTTTTGGATCCTAGATTTCACCATTTCCTAAGCCCTTCCAAAGTTCTGCTTTTGCAACCGCTGAAGTAGGTGCTTTGGTGGTTGATGTTTGAGATACTTGGGACCCTCATCATGAGCTTCTACTACTTAATTTAGTCCTCATGCTGCTTAGGTTTCTGTCCATATTTGGAACCAGGCTTCAAAATCCAGATTGTATTACTAGTGAGAGATGATAAAAATACACAGGGAATCTTTTTTTTTTTCAGTAATATTAATGGGAAGGGTGATCTAAGGACTTCTTTACTGAAGACAGACATGGGTAGTGGCTGAAATATGACTTCTAAGGTTTCTAGAAGTGTAAGAAAAAAGAGTTGGTGAATCAACTGAGCAAAAAGGAGTCTGGCAGCCTTACTTAGAGAGGTCTACACCACGAGGTATTAATCTCTTCATAATTGCCTTGACCCACTCAGAGAAAGTGACTAATTGAAAGGGCTACAACTTTTAGGGAGAGCAAGACTGTTTCCCATGATAAGGCTTTTGGGCTTCTAGCTGATTTGAAGCTTTGTCCCTCTTCTCAAGGAAGATTTCTCCCCAAGGCAGAGCCTTGAACTACCTGAGTAGCCTGTCACCACAGGCATTCCACAGGAGTGCAAATAACTTGGAATTAACATATCTTAAACATCTCAATTAAAGTAAGTTCTTTTCCAAATTTTCTTCCTCACCCTTTGGCATTTTATTCAAGTCTTTCCATCTTTCTCTGAATTCTTCATATTCTTTTACATACCTGTACCATTACTGTTTCAATCATACCTCAATTTTTGGTACATATTTGTTTCCAGATTTTTGTCATCATAAATAAATGCTGTCATGAACATTTTTATTTACGTGACTCATGTTGTTTTAACCTCTGTGGAATATAGTCCCAGTAGTGAGATCTCTAGCTCGAATAGTATGATTAATTTGTTAACTTTTTTTTTTAACTTTTCTTATGTAATTTCAAATTGATTTCCATAACAACTGAATCAATTCACAGCTCTACCAATAGTGAATTTGCACATATCATCCTGTATCCCCTCCAACAATAAATTTTCCTATCTTGTAGAATTTTTGATAGCTTGGTGGGGATCAGGTGATATCTCAGTGTTGTTTTAATTTTAATTTTTATTGATTATTGATTAATGTGAAAATTTTCATATAGTTCTTGATAGTTTATATTTTTTATATTTTTCTTATAGTTTTTTAATGTCTGACAATCATGCTTCTGTTGGAGTATAGTTTTTTAAAAAAAATAATCTTATAGATTTGTATCCTTTTTCTGTGGATTTTGAGTTTCAGATGTTCGTTGGAGATTCTTGATACAAAGAATTTTTCTGAATTCATATCATCCTATGTCTGGTTATAAAAATTTTTCAATCCATAATTATGAAAGATATAGCCTTCTGATTTCTGCTAATACATTTATGGCATGGCGTTTTTATATGTAGATCTTTTATCAATTTGTAATTTATAGTGGTATAAAGTGTTATATATTATTTTTTTCTTGACTTCCTTTCAATTCTCCCAGCAGTTTTATTGAACAAGGAACCTTTCCTTGAGTATTTTGTGTTTTTTCAAACACCAGACAGCTGTGAATATTTATTTCAGTGTCTGCTTTGTTCTACTGACCCACTTTCAATTTTTTATCCATTTTTGCTTAATTTTGATGAATACTACTTTTTTAATATAGTTTAAAATCTGCTAGCTCTAAGCTCCATCTCCTTTCTTTAATTCCTATTGTCCTTTGATGATCTTTACCTTATATTATTTCAAATGATTTTTGCTATTATTTTGTCTTAATTTAATAAAGTTTCTCTTGCTAATATAATTGACATAGCCTAAATCTGTAGATTAATTTGGATACTCTACTAATTTTTACTCTATTGACTTGGCTTAGCCATGGACATTGGATACAATATGATATATGATTATGGAAGATATCTCTAAGTATTTAGGTGTTTTATTTTGATAAAAGTGTTTGTAGTTATCTTTCCCTTTTATTTATATGTCTTGGTAAGTTAATTCCCAGATATACTTCCAATATATGTTAATTACCAGATAATGGCTTTTGTTGTTATATTAAATGGAATTTGTTTTATTTCCTTCTGAGTTTTACTAGTATTATGCAAAAAGGCTGATAAGCTTGGTGAATTTATTTTGTGCCCTACTACTTTACTGCAGTTATTAATTGTCTCAATTAATTTTGTTAATTCTCTGAAATCCCAATAATAAATCATCATATTGTCTAAAGATAGAGATAAGTTTGCCTCTCTTTTGCCCATGTTATTCCCTTGATTCCTTTTTCTTATCTTATTGCAATAACTACTATTTATAGCATTATGTTCAATAAACTTAGGGAGAATGGACATCTTTGCTTGCTTTTTCTCAGTCTTATTTGGAAAGCTTACAGTCAGTTGCAAATAATTCTAGTTCTTGGTATTAGAGGCTTTCGATCATATTAAGAGAAGATCATTTTATTTCTATGCTTTTTAGTGTTTTAAACATAGTAAATGTGTCATATTTTCTTTATCTATTTTACTTTCCTTGGTTTCACTATCAGTATCATATTTGCCGCATAGAAAGAGTTTGATACACTGCCCCCTTTTTCTATTTCTGAACATTTTCAAGTTATTTGTTCTCTAAATGCTTGGTAGAATTCACATATACCTTCCCAACATCTCTCAAATATTCTCTTTACTCCCTAGTCACATAAGCACCACCTTGAACTATTGTAGTAGCCTTCTGGTTGGTCTTCCTGCCTCAGTTAAATCTCTCCCCACTTCAATCCATCCTTCACTCAGCTGCCAAAGTAATACCACCTCAGTAAATTCCAGTGACTCCTTATTAGCCCAAAGATAAAATATCAAATCCTCTGTTTGGCATTTAAATCCCTTCACAACATTGTCAGTTTCCTGCTGTTCTGGTGTTCTTACAATTTACTCCCCTCCATGTATTCTGTGATCTGGCAACATCAACTATCTTGCTGTTCCTCACACTTCACTCTATAGTTCCTCACCCACTTTTTGCATGCTGTTCCCTATGCCTGGAATGCTCTCCCTCCTCACTGTTGTATCCTGGGTTCCCTGACTTCCTTCAAAACCGCCGCGGTCTTGATGGGGGAATGATGGAGTTGCAATCTGAGCCCCAGGAAGGAAAAACTCTGGCCTCAGACCATTTCCCACCCTTGGTAATTCTATTACCTCATGGACTCTGTACTTCCCCACTTGACCAAATCTCTGGCGTTCCCCTGAGGCTATGGTTCCATCAACTGGTCTTTCATTGTGGCTACACCCAATCTCCCCTCCATTGTCTTGCCTCCCTATGGCCTCAGGCCATTTCCCACCCTTGGTCCCACCTAGGCTCCATTTCCCACCCTTGGGAATTCTATTACCTCATGGACTACTTGGCCACCCTCCCACAGTCTTTCTGTATATAAGGTCCATTTTGTCTCCATTAAGATGCTCAGATTTTTACAATCTAGCCAGTAGCCCATAGATGCTCAGACTCTAGTCTAGCTAATATGGCAAATCTTCAATAAACTTTGCTTTTGGCTGAAAAAAGGCTTGGGTTGAATTCTTTCGGGCAGGACCCCAGTATCGTGATTTTGGGGTGCCAGGACCCCTAACCCCTAGACCCCATCAATGGGAGGCTGTTCCAAAGTTCTTGCTTCTGCCTATGTGACTGCCCTCCCTCTGAGATCACTTTCCATCTATTTTGTATGTGCAAGTTGTTTGCATTTTGTTTACACAATTAGCATGTGAGCTACTTGAGGCCAGGGACTGTACAGTGTCTGTCAAATGGAAATCATTTAATAAATACCTATTAACTGACTGACTTGTAAATTCATCCTGACCAAAGTTTGAGTCCTCCACCCCCCCTACCCCATTCCTCACCTCCTCACCCTTGCTTTGGGAGTTTATTTATAAATTGCTGAATTTCTTTTTCTACAATCAGGTTCTTTCGATTGTTTATATCTTGTCCTATTAATCTGAGCATTTAACACTTTTGTAAATACTTATTAACTTTTAGATTTGTTGGCATATAATTGTGTCTAGTGTCTAGTAATTTTATTTTTTTTTCCATTCTTTTTTAATATTGTCTTCTCATTTTTGATTTTGATACTCTGGATTATATATGTACATGTATTTAATAAAATTAGATAATAGCTTATCTATTTCTTGGTATTCATATAACTAGTTCTTAGTTTTGTTTATTGGCTTATTTTTTATTTTTAGAATTTTCTATAATTGTACTTCTTTGGGGATTATTAAGTTGTTATTTTCTAGGGGTGTTTTAGTTGCATGTTCACTTAATTGGTCTTTTTTCTTTAGAAAAAAGATTTAAAGGGCAGCTAAGTGGCGCAGTAGATAGAGCTCCAACCTTGGAGTCAAGAGGACCTGAGTTCAAATCCGGCCTCAGACACGTGACACTTACTAGCTGTGTGACCCTGGGCAAGTCACTTAACCCAGATTGCCTCACCCCCCCCCCCAAAAAAAAAGATTTAGAGATATCCATATTCCTGTAAGTGCTGTTTTGGTTCCATTTCACAAATTTCAGTGTGTTGGTTAATGGATGTGTGTGTGTGTGTGTGTGTGTGTCTACAGACACAACTTTTTTGGGGAGTTTAAATAAGATCTAAGTTGGTTTTTTTTCCCCCATGTCCTTGTCATTTTCCCCTTCTTCATTTACTTTGCTTATTGATTTCTTTGCAGTTTCACAACTGTGTCCTATAGCATAAATATCCTCTCGATACATTTGGTACAATCCAGCTACTTTTCTGGTCTTTGTTCTTTATAGTCCCATTTCTTCCTCCTTTGAGCACATCTGGGACTCCGATGTTAGAGTTCAAGAGTGATGATTCCACTGTCCTTGAAGGTAAAAAAAGAAAAGTTTGCCCTAGTATTTTTTACATATCTCTTCTATTTTTCTTCTCTTTCTTGTCCTCCTTCCATTTTCCTTCTTCAGTACCCATGAGAGGACTGCTTAGTTGTCTCTCTTGGCAGGTTTTCTTTAAACTGATTTTATCCTCTTCTGCTTCTCTCCTTCATGAAGTGATACTACTCATAAGCTTCCATCATCCTTAACTATAAGATTCTATACTGTTTATGGGCAGCTAGGTGGCGCAGTGTGAGTTCAAATCTGGCCTCAGACACTTACCAGCTGAGTGACCCTGGGCAAGTCACTTAACCCTGTTTTCCTCACTTCCACATCTGTAAAATGAACTGGAGAAGGAAATGGCAAACCACTCCAGTATCTACCAAGAAAACTCAAAATCAGGTCACAGAGTTGGACACAATTGAAAATGACTGAACAAAAACAAAATAATATTTATATTTTAAATCAATATTGTTGTTGGTTGCCATCTCTCTTTGATTGGCAAGTACAACATTTTCTTGGCTCTTGTGGTTATGTTGTTGTAGTAGATTTAGAGTGATTAAATTTCAATATAAAATCATTGTAATCAGTGTCAATGTAATTTCTTACATCTATTTCTGATTAGTCATGCTGATTACATATTTGAGTAATTCAGGACTTATTTATTTGAATTTTATGCCATATTTTTTCCTTGTTCTTGCTTTTTGTTCATTCTGATTGTTTTCCCTGAGAAATCACTGTTCTAACTGTACATTTATATCCATACATACACACATATATATGAATATCACTTTCATTTATATCCATATATATATATATATGTATATATCTACATTATCCAAATATATATGGAAAAGTACTGTGCCTGTATTTAATTGGTATAGCGAAAACTCCCAGATGAGGAAACACCTTTGACCAGGGGTGGGGAACCTGAGGCCTCATGGCCACATGTGGCCCTCTAGGTCCTCAAGTGCAGCACTTGGACTGAATCCAAACTTTGCAGAACCAGAGAACAGTGATTAGAAAGCTGGTCTCCATTAAAGCTTTGAAGACAGGGTTCAAGTTCTGTCTCTTGGTTGTGTAATCTTCCTTCATCTCTTTGTGCTCTGTACAACTCTCTTAAGACTCTTAAGTTGCAGAGAAGGTGGAGAGTGTATTGGTCAAGGGCAGGGGTGATTACCTGTGTTCTTGAGGCGCTTGTGGATTGTTTAAGGTCTCTCAAATGCCTAGCTGATGGCTATGTTATGTAGGGCTTAAAAGAAATGTCTCTTGAGTGGTCTCTCAAAAGAAAGTACATAAGGCATAGTGGATTAAGAGCATTAAAAAAATTGAAGAATATGGGATTTATTAGAACTTCCCTTTCAATGATAGATTTTCATTGATACTTTAGTAACAAAGTCACTTTTATGACAGAGATGTGTGGGTATGAGGAAAAAATCCTAGTGAATCCAATTCTATAGTCAATTTTTGATGATGCCACTAAATTATCTTAATGTATATCAATCTATATATTTGTTTTTGGTCATGATATGAGTAGATTTATGCTACTTCTTATCTAAGGAACTCTGTGTGTGGAATTATGAATCTTAGTCTCTGTAAGCCATATCATTGGCTATATGCTCTTTTTCTCTATGTGGTATTTAATAAATTAGAACAGTTTCTTCTTATTCTTACAGTCTTTCTAGGTAGCAGTCTAACAGTTTTGCTTTCATTTTAGAAAAGAGAATTATTATTAGTAATCTAAAAATTATGTCTCATTTATAGAGAATAGCACAAACCTGCAACATAAGAGTAACAGGCTGGTGGTGCTGTCGTTTTAGAGTTATAGCATTTGTGCAGAATTAGCTTAATTTGTTGCTTATGACATAGGGACTGCAAGCAGTATGTCTAATAATATTATTCTTACTAACCTAGAAAGTACATTAAGGCAGTAGATGATGTTATTCTGGTTTTCTTTCCAAAAATTCTTTCATGTCACAAGTTCAATTTTTATTTTATTAGAGAAAGAGAGAGAGAGAGGGAGAGAGAACAAGCACACATTAAGCACTTACTGTCACCTTAGACTTTGAAAATAGACATCATCATCATTGTTTCCTAAGATCACACACACACACACACACACACACACACACACACACACACACACAC